>NC_132783.1:57931300-58275466 GCF_048418805.1 Vulpes vulpes | reverse complement strand
TGTTATGTTAATGAGGTGGCTGTTGCAAAGCACCCAGGATGGGGACGGGTAGCTGGAGGAACCAAACAAGATTAGAATGATGAGTTTTTAATTCCATCTCCTGACTTCTGGGGATGGGAGAGGAGCTGGAATTTGAATCCATCAGCAGTGATTTTATCAATCAAGCCTATGTGGGGAAGACTCCATAAAAACCCAAAAGGATGGGCTTGACAAGCTGTGGTTTGCTGATCATGTGAAGATCCAGGAGCGTGGCGCCCTCTCAGAGGGCATGGAAGGTCCCCACCCCTTCCCCATACCTTGAGCTATGCATTGCCTCCATCTGGCTTTTCTGAGTTATATCCTTTAATAATAAACCAATAACATAATAAGTCAAAAAAAAAAAAAAAAAGAAAACCATATCTGGGGGCATCACAATGCCAGATTTCAGGTTGTACTACAAAGCTGTGGTCATCAAGACAGTGTGGTACTGGCACAAAAACAGACACATAGATCAATGGAACAGAATAGAGAACCCAGAAGTGGACCCTGAACCTTATGGTCAACTAATATTCGATAAAGGAGGAAAGACTATCCACTGGAAGAAAGACAGTCTCTTCAATAAATGGTGCTGGGAAAATTGGACATCCACATGCAGAAGAATGAAACTAGACCACTCTCTTGCACCATACACAAAGATAAACTCAAAATGGATGAAAGATCTAAATGTGAGGCAAGATTCCATTAAAATCCTAGAGGAGAACACAGGCAACACCCTTTTTGAACTCAGCCACAGTAACTTCTTGCAAGATACATCCACGAAGGCAAAAGAAACAAAAGCAAAAATGAACTATTGGGACTTCATCAAGATAAGAAGCTTTTGCACAGCAAAGGATACAGTCAACAAAACTAACAGACAACCTACAGAATGGGAGAAGATATTTGCAAATGACATATCAGATAAAGGGCTAGTTTCCAAGATCTATAAAGAACTTCTTAAACTCAACACCAAAGAAACAAACAATCCAATCATGAAATGGGCAAAAGACATGAACAGAAATCTCACAGAGGAAGACATAGACATGGCCAACATGCACATGAGAAAATGCTCTGCATCACTTGCCATCAGGGAAATACAAATCAAAACCACAATGAGATACCACCTCACACCAGTGAGAATTGGGAAAATTAACAAGGCAGGAAACCACAAATGTTGGAGAGGATGCGGAGAAAAGGGAACCCTCTTACACTGTTGGTAGGAATGTGAACTGGTGCAGCCACTCTGGAAAACTGTGTGGAGGTTCCTCAAAGAGTTAAAAATAGACCTGCCCTATGACCCAGCAATTGCACTGTTGGGGATTTACCCCAAAGATTCAGATGCAATGAAACGCCGGGACACCTGCACCCCGATGTTTCTAGCAGCAATGTCCACAATAGCCAAACTGTGGAAGGAGCTTCGGTGTCCATCGAAAGATGAATGGATAAAGAAGATGTGGTTTATGTATACAATGGAATATTACTCAGCAATTAGAAACGACAAATACCCACCATTTGCTTCAACGTGGATGGAACTGGAGGGTATTATGCTGAGTGAATTAAGTCAATCGGAGAAGGACAAACATTATGTGTTCTCATTCATTTGGGGAATATAAATAATAGTGAAAGGGAATAGAAGGGAAGGGAGAAGAAATGTTGGGAAATATCAGAAAGGGAGACAGAACATGAAGACTCCTAACTCTGGGAAACGAACTAGGGGTGGTGGAAGGGGAGGAGAGTAGGGGATGGGGGTGAATGGGAGACGGGCACTGAGGGGGGCACTTGATGGGATGATCACTGGGTGTTATTCTGTATGTTGGTAAATTGGACACCAATAAAAAATAAATTTATTAAAAAAAAGAAGGTAGATTAGTGATTGGCAGAGGCTAGGGAGAAGGAAGATGGGAAATGGCTGCTAATGAGTACAGATTTTCTTTTTTTTTCTTTATTTTATTTTATTTTATTTTATTTTATTTATTTATTCACGAGAGACAGAGACAGAGAGAGAGACAGAGAGACAGAGAGAGGCAGAGACACAGGCAGAGGTAGAAGCAGGCTCCATGCAGGGAGCCTGACGCAGGACTCAATCCCCTGTCCCCAGGATCACACCCCGGTCCCAAGGCGGCGCTAAACCGCTGAGCCACCCAGGTTGCCCTGAGTACAGATTTTCTAAAAAAGAAAACATTCTGGAATTAGATAGTGGCGATGGTTTGCATAACTTTGTGACTATGCCAAAAACCACTGAACGGTACTTTAAAGGGGGGAATTTTATGGTATGTGAATTTTATGTCAAAATTTTAAAAGCTATGAATTGGAAATTCTTTTCTTTCCATATTTAAGTTTACTTATATTTATTTTTAAAAGTAATCTCTATACAAAACGTGGGGCTCAAACTCACACACACAAGATCAAGAGTTACATACTCTATCAACTGAACCAATCAAGCACCCCTCATCTTTTCTTTTCCTATATTAGAAGAAAGTTACAGATGGAGTTAAACTCTTTGTTCAATACATTTTTCTAATCAGCATCTGGAATAACTAGAGCTATCATTCATATCAAACAGAGGGCCAGTTGCTTTTGAAATTATTGTTTTTGTGAAATCATTAATATTCTTCTAACCGGAAAGTTGGCCATTACATAAATATTTTCATAGAAAAACTAAACACTCCCAGATGTGAATGAGGACAAAACATTTATATTCCTCAATAGGCTCTTATCATGTAATGTGTAAATGAATCTTAATTTCATTTGCTTATATTCTGGGCCCATTGCTATAAATATTGTTAGAAATCATGGCATTTCTCCAGATGAAGTAGTATCCTTAAGGAATTGATGTCAAAGATCATTTTGGCTTATTGTTCGTTGTTTTTTAGTTAAAGCATGCAAACTAAATACAAATCATAAAGCTTACTGGGAATAGAAGACTGAAGAGTCCACCCTCTGAACACTGAGAAACCAGCTTTAGCAATAAGCATGGTGCAAAGAAGTAGCCCAGTTCACATAGTTATTTCCCTAGCCAAACATTCTCTCAGTGGGAAGGAATATGAAATGAACAAAGATCGAATGAATTACAAATTACTTGGTAAGAGAAGATCAATATTATAAAACTAGTTTCTGTGGAAATCTATTTCTGTAGTGAGAGCCTCTTTCACTTCTAGCTCATGCCAACAACTGAAGTCTGGTGGTTTAAAACATGAAAAAAAATTATGTCTGGTGGAAATACAGTCCCAGAAGTTTATAATTGGGAATATGATTTTTTGATATCATATTCCATACCTGCTATGGAAGAGGTTGTGAGACTTCTTTCCCTGGGTAAAATATATCTTTATTGTAGGACTCCTCCCTGCAGATGAAAATCCTGTTCTGTATCTTTTTTTTTTTTAAGATTTTATTTATTTATTCATGATAGTCACAGAGAGAGAGAGAGAGAGAGAGACAGAGACAGAGAGAGGCAGAGACACAGGCAGAGGGAGAAGCAGGCTCCATGCAGGGAGCCCGACGTGGGATTCGATCCCGGGTCTCCAGGATTGCGCCCTGGGCCAAAGGCAGGCGCCAAACCGCTGCGCCACCCAGGGATCCCCCTGTTCTGTATCTTGATGAAAGACTCTCCATTTCTTAGGGAGCATAGCCTCCATACTCAATAGCTATAGACTTGTAGGATGCCCAGGCTGCTTCTTGAAATTTGATAACTCTTATTGGGAGGGACCATATATAGGCTATAAGGTAACAGAACCAACTTACGTGCCTCTTTTCCCCAAATGAAATAAAACAAAACAAAAAAGAAACAAGAGCCCGAGGGCAGGGATATAAATAATCCTTAGAAATAACCAGAACCAAGGAATTGAACAGGGTTGAGGTCTCTATTTGTAATTTTCTTTCTTTTTTTTTTTTTTCAGACTGACCTTTTCTGAAATAGCGAGTGGTCACATGGCTCTGTGTTAATCATATAAAAGATGACATTCCTTGGGATGCTTGGGTGGCTCTGTCAGTTAAGCGTCTGAAGCTAGGTTTCAGCTCAGGTTATGATCTCGGGGTCATGAGATCGGGCCCCGAGTTGGGCTCCGCACTCAGTACGGCACCTGTTTGTGATTTTCTCTCCTTTTCCCTCTGCCCCTCCTGCTTGTACTCTTTCTCTTTAAACATAAATAAATCTTAAAAAAAGAAAAAGATAGGCTTCTTCTCTACACGCTGGAGCAGAAACTGCAGATTCAACCTGTGATGACTCAGGCTTGCCTGGAACTTGGGCGAAGTATAAGGAAGAAGGCACAGGTGCCCCAATGGGGGTCCTTTGGTCTCTGTGTAATGGCTTAATAGGAACCTGGGATCTTAGCTGTGTCTTTTTGGTTTCATGGGCATCACACCACTGTCAGAGATTCTAAGATGATTGGACTCAACTCTGTTATTGAGCCCACAGACCCACAAGAGATTTTAAATTTCCTCCCCAATATCAAGAAGGCCTCCTGATTCCTCTTACCTTCCTCCCCATCCCAATGGGAAAGAAAACTAAGGTGTATATGAGAAATTGTGGCTATGGTGGAAGCTTCTGGAGGCATTAGAAAACTAATGATCGTTCAAATTGGGGAGAGGGAGAAGAATATATGATTAAAACAGTGAGAGACCAAGGCTTGAGGACTCCCTAGGAAGGTGAGTCATTTGTACCCCTTCAATCTTAAAGATTTTTGTTCAACATGCCAACCTCCTCCCTGTATCATAGAGAAATTTAATCTTTTCTTAAAATTGAAGTATAGTTGACATGCAATATTATATTAGTTTCAGGTGTATAACAGTGATCTGACAATTCTATATATCACCCAATGCTCGCCACAATAAGTATAGTTACCTTCTGTTATCGTACCAAGTAATTACAGTATTATTAATTATATTCCCTATGCTGTGCTTTTCATTCCCTTACTCCCTTATTTTATAGGAGTCATTTAATCTTTGGGAAGGTGAAACCAATTTAAGATGCCAATGATGGCAAATTATAGTAACCACTTACCTTCACAATTATAAAATTGTCTTAATAGAAAGTGTAAATGTGTATTGTTTTTTACAAGTTTCCATTTTTCTTTAAAATAGTACAAGGAAATAACTAAAAGTTTTCGAGTAATATAGGTTTTATAATGAACAGCAGGAGCTTCATGGTATGTCCTTTCTATTGTTGAAATCCTGCTCCAGAGAGGGAAGTAATTTTAACTTGATTATTTCTGCTTCTGTTTTTAGGTTTCCTGGGGTTTATCTCTGTATCTCTGAATAATATATTATACTGTTGTGTCTTGATGAACAATTTTAGGCATTATCTAAGACTTGCCGTAGGAGGATTATGCATTTACAGCTTTCCTCTTCCTCCTCTTTTTCAATATAACACCAGGTCTATTTTTAGGTACCACTTTAATTCCTTTATAACTTTATTTTTTTTAAGATTTTATTTATTTTTTCATGAGACACACACAAAGAGAGGCAGAGACATAGGCAGAGGTAGAAGCAGTCTCCCCGCAAGGAACCTGATTCAGAACTTGATCCCAGGACCCTGGGATCATGCCCTAAGCCAAAGGCAGATGCTCAACCACTGAGCCACTTGGGTATCCCAGTACTATCTACTTTAGACAGACCCCTTGACTTACCATTTATAAGATGAGAAGAGCAGTGTCAGTACCATGTCCTTCTACTACCCTCCCCATTTCTATCTCCCAACTTCTGTAAATCTCTACTTTTACTTGCATGTTTTCACAGCCGGTAAAACTTATATCCTGTTCTATACCCACAATTAGGCAATTTGTGCTTTGCTTAATGGTTGAACCTCAGTACTTGACAAGGCAATATTGACATTATTATGATTATGTGAATATTGTTAAGGGCATAGCCAAGCTTCAGTTTTCTTTATCCATTCACTAAACCCTTACTAATTGCTAGGTGCTTTTCTAATTGCTCTACAATTGCTAACTAACTCAGTCCTATAATAGCCCTATGGTGAAGCACTATATTTAATCTTATTTATTAGTGATGAAACTGCCAGGCAGAGAGGTTAAGCAAGTTGCCAAAGATCACAGAATTAGTTAGCTGGTGAGTCAGGAATTTTTTTTTCTTTGACGCTTCTATTCATTTTTTTTTTTTTACAACAGTTTTTCCCCCTTGTGATGAGAACTTTTAAGACTTACCTTCTAGGGGTGCTTGGGTGGCTCAGTTCGTTAAGCATCTGCTTTCAGCTCAGGTCATGATACTGGGATCCTGGGATCCTGGGATCGAGTCCTGCATCGGGCTCCCTACTTAGCAGAGATTCTGCTTCTCCTTCTTCCTCTGCCACTCTCTTGCTCATGTTCTTTCTCTCTGTCTCTCACTCTCTCTCAAATAAATAAAATCTTAAAAAAAAAAAAGAGAGATTTACTTTCTATTCAACATCCAATCCTTGATACAATATTATATATAGACTATTGTTCCCATGCTGTATATTGTATTACCATGACCTATTTATTTTATAACTGGAAGTTTGTACCTCTTGACCCCCTCATATATTTTATTCATCCCCTGACTCCTCCCACCTCTGGCAACTACCAATCTCTGTGTCCATGAATTTTGTTTTCTTTGTTGGTTTGTTTTGTTTTTGAATTCCAGATATAAGTGAAATCACATCGTATTTCTGTCTCTAATTTGCTTCACTTCACAGAATGTCCTCAAGGTCCATCCATGTTGCAAACAGTAAGATTTCATTCTTTTTTATAGCAGAATAGCATTCCATTGTACATGGATACCACATCATCTTCTTTTTTCCTTTTTTTTTAAGAGTTTTATTTTTAAGTAATCTCTACACCCAACATGGGACTTAAACTTAACAACCCTGAGATCAAGAGTTGCCTGCTCCACAGACTGAGCCAGCCAGGTGCCCCTAGACCACATCTGCTTTATCCATTCAGTCACCGATGGAAACTTCCATTGTTTTCATGACCTTGCTATTGTAAATAATGCTGCAATATACATACAGGTGCATATATATTTCCAAACTGATGTTTTTATTTTATTTGGATAAATACCCAGAAGTGAAATTGCTGGGTCATGTGATGGATTTTTTAAAATAAGTTTGCAGGGATCCCTGGGTGGCGCAGCGGTTTGGCGCCTGCCTTTGGCCCAGGGCGTGATCCTGGAGACCCGGGATCGAATCCCATGTCGGGCTCCTGGTGCATGGAGCCTGCTTCTCCCTCTGCCTTTATCTCTGCCTTGTCTCTGCCTCTCTCTCTATATATGACTATCATAAATAAATAATAAAAAAAATTAAAAAAAATACATTTGCATACTGTGTTTTATCTTTTTTTTTTTTTTGACAGGAAAACATAATACTGCATCAATTTACATTCCTATCAATGGTGCCCAGAGTTTCCTTTTCTCTATACCCTCACCAACACTTTTTTTTTTGTCTTTTTGATAGGAGCCATTCTTCCAGATCTGAGGTGATATCTCACTATAATTTTGATTTGCACTTCCCTGGTGATTAGTGATGCTGAGCATCTTTGGATGCACCTATTCGCCATCTGTATGTCTTCTTTGGAAAAACGTCTATTCAGTTCCTCTGCCCATATATTTTTTAAAGATTTTATTTATTTATTCATAAGAGACACAGAGAGAAGCAGAGATACAGGCATAAAGAGAAGCAGGCTCCACGCAGGAGCCCGATGTGGAACTCAATCCTAGACCCCCAGGATCACGACCTGAGCCTAAAGCAGACGCTCAACCACTGAGGCACCCAGATGCCCCTCCCATATTTTGATTGGATTGTTTCTTTTTGGTTTTGAGTTGTAGGAGTTCTTTATATATTTTGGATATTAACGCCTTAATGGATATGTAATTTTCAGGTAGCTATTCCCATTCCAGTAGATTGCTTTTTAATTTTGTGGATGATTTAGAAACTTCTCACTATGGATGTAGTTCCACGTGTTTATTTTTGCTTTTGTTGCCATTCCTCCTGGAGTCAGATCCAAAGAAATGTTGCTAAGATCAATATTAAGGAACTTACCACCTATATTTCTTTCTAAATAATTTATGGTTCCTGGTCTTACATTCAAGTCTTTAATCTATTTTGAGTAATTTTTGTGTATTATGTAAGACAGTGGTTCAGATTCATTCTTCTGCATGTGGCTGTTTAGTTTTCCCAGCACCATTCATTGAAGAAACTGTCTTTTCCCCACTGTATATTCTTTCCTCCTTTTTCTTAAATTAATTGACTATATATGCATGGGCTTATTTCTGGGCTATTTTATTCCATTCATCTGTCTATTTTTATGCCTATACCATACTATTTTGATTACCATAGCTTTGTAGTAGCTTGAGATCAGAGTGCACTGCCTTCAGCTCTGTTTTTTTCTCAGGATTGCTTTGGCTTTTAAGCATCTTTTGTAGTTCCATACAAACTTTAGAATTGTTTCTTCTATTTCTGTAAAACGTACCATTAGAATTTTGACAGGAATTGCACTGAATCCATAGATCGCTTTAGTAATACGGACTTTTTAACAATATTAATTCTTCCAATCCATGAAGACAGATACTTTCTCATTGATTTGTGTCTTCTTCAGTTTCTTTCATTAATGTCTTATAGTTTTTAGTGTATAGGTCTTTTACCTTCTTGGTTAAATTTATTCATGGGTATTTTATTCTTTTTGATGCAATGTAAAGGGGATTGTTTTCTTAATTTCTCTTTCTGATAGTTTATCTTTAGTGAATAAAAACACAATAGATTTTTGTATACTGATTTTGTATCCTGCAACTTTCCTGAATCTGTTTATTAGTTCTAACAGTTTTCTGGTGATGTCTTTAGGGTTTTCTACATATAAAATCATGTCATTCTCAATAAATGACAGTTCTACTTCTTTCTTTCCAATTTGGATACCTTTTATTACCTTTTTCTGCCTAATTGGTTTGGCTAGGGCTTCTAATACTATGTTGAATAAAAGTGGTCAGAATTGGCATACTTGACCTGATCTTTTTTTTTTTTAATTTAAAGATTTTATTTATTTTAGAGAGAGAAAGAGAGAGTGGGGAGAGGGCAGAGGGGGAGGGAGAGGGAAAGGGAGAGAATCTCAAGCAGACTCCACACTGAACACAGAGCCTGTGACCTCGAGATCATGACCTGAGCCAAAATCAAGAGTCAAATGCTTAATCAGCTGAGCCACTCAGGCATCCCTGTCTTCTACCTAATCCTAAGGAAAAAGCTTTCAGCTTCTCACCATTGAGTATGATGTTGGTTGTGTGCATGTCTTATATCGTCTTTATTATGTTGAGATATGTTCCACCTATATCTACTTCGTTGAGAGTTTTTATCATAAATGGATGTTTTTTCTGCTTCTATTGAGATGATTGTATGACTTCATTTTGTTAAGATGGTGTATCATATTGATTGATTTGTGAATATTGAACCATTTTTGCAACCTTGGAATAAATCCCACTTGATCATGGTGTATGATCTTCTTAATGGATTGTTGAATCCATTGATATTTTGTTGAGCACTTTTGCATTTATGTTCATCAGGAATATTGGCCTGTAATTTTATTTTTTTGTGGTGTCGTCCTTGTCTGGTTTTGGTGTCAGGGTAATGCTGGCCTCATAAAATAAGGTTTGTTTGTTTTTTTTAAAGATTTTATTTATTTATTCATGACAGACATTGAGAGAGAGAGAGAGAGGCAGAGACATAGGCAGAGGGAGAAGCAGGCTCCCTGGAGGGAGCCTAATGTGGGACTCAATCCCAGGATCCCAGGATCACAACTGGAGCCAAAGGCAGATGCTCAACCACTGAGCCATCAGAATGCCCCATAAAATAAATTTTGAAGCATTCTCTCCTCTTTAGTTTTTTTTTTGGGGGGGGGATAATTTGAAGAGGATAATTATTAAATCTTTGAATGTTTGGTATAATTCACCAGTGAAGCTGTTTGGTCCTGAACTTTTGTTTGCTGGGAGATTTTTAATTTCTTATTCAATCTCCTTACTAGTAATTTATCTATTCAGATTTTTTTGTTTCTTCATAATTCAGTTTTGGATGATATTTTTAGGAATTTATCCATTTTTTCTAGGTTCTCCAATTTGTTGGCATACATTTGTTTGTAGTAGTCTCTTATAATGCTTTGCGTTTCTTTGATATCTGTTTTAACTACTTTCTCATCTGCTTTTTAAAAAAATTTGAACAACCGGGGATCCCTGGGTGGCTCAGCAGTTTCACGCCTGCCTTTGGCCCAGGGCGCGATCCTGGAGTCCCGGGATCGAGTCCCATTTTTTTTTTTAATGTTCTCACTTTTATCAAATTTGCATATTGATATATAATAATGTAGTATTTACATATTAAAAGGGTAACATCTGGCAACAAATACAAGAAAGGTAACAGTGGTTTATCTCTGTTGCTGAGATGATGGGTGATTTTTCACTTTCTTCATACATTCACTTATGACCACAGTTTTTTCATTGCACACACAGACTTCCTTGCTTTCAAAGGAAGGCCCAGGGAGCAATCCTGGAGTGCCGGGATCGAGTCCATGCCTGGAGCCTGCTTCTTGCTCTGCCTGTGTCTCTGCCTCTCTCTCTCTCTCTGTCTCTCTCTCTATCATAAATAAATTAAAATTAAAATTAAAAAAAATTGAACACCCTCTTTTTTTCTTAGTCTAGCTAAAGGTTTGCCAATTTTGTTAATCTTTTCAAAGAACCAGCTCTTAATTTCATTGATCTTTTCAATGGTCTTGTTAGTCTCTATTTCAATTATTTTGGCTCTGATCTTTATTATTCACTTGATGATACTAATTTTGGGCTTGGTTCTTCCTTTTCTAATTTCCTTTGGTGTAAATTTAGATCATCTGTTTTTGTTTTTTTTTTCTTGAAAGAGGCCTATATTGCTATTAACTTGCCTTTTAGAACTGTTTTTGCTGCATCCCATACATTTTGATATATTTTATTTCCCTCTTTATTTGTCTCAAAGTATTTTTTATTTTTCTTAATTTCTTTGTTATCCCAATGATTGTTCAGTAGCACGTTGTTTAATCTCTACATATATGTGATTTTTCCAGTTTTCTTCTTATGATTGATTTCTAGTTTCATATACCATTGTGGTTGGAAAAGATGTTTGATAGGACTTCAATCTTCTTAAATTTATTGAGACTTGTTTTGTGGTCTAACATGATCTATCCTGGAGAATGTTCCATGTACACTTGAGAAGAATGTGTATCCTCTGCTTTTGGATGGAATGCTCTGTATATATCTATTAAGTCCCTCTGGTCTAAGGTTCTATTTAAGATCAATGTTTCCTTATTAATTTTCTGTCTGGATGACCTATACATTGATGTAACTGGGGTATTAAAATCCCATACTATTATTGTAATGCTGTCAATTTCTCCTTTTACATCTGTTAGTATTTGCTTTATGTATTTAGCAATACATAAATGTTGGGCGCATTAATATTTACAATTGATCCCTTTATCATTATATAATACTCATCTTTGTCTTTTATTAAAGTCTTTGTTTTAAAGTCTATTTTGTCCAATATCCATGTAGCTACCCCGAGCTTTCTTTTGATTTCTATTTGTATGAGACATCTTTTCCTATCCCTTCACTTTCAGTGTGTGTGTGTCCTTATATTTGAAAGGGGTCTCTTGTGGGAAGCTTAAAGATGAGTCCTGTGCATTACTTTTTTTTAACATTTAATTATTGATGGGTATTTACTTATTACCATTTTGTTAATTGATTTTTGTCTGTTTTATAGATCCTCTCTCTTCCCTTTTTCTTTTATTGTTTCTTCCTTTGTGCTTTGATGGCTTTCTATAATGTTTTGCTTAGATTCCTTTCTCTTTATATTTTGTGTATCTACTATGAGTTTTTGCTTTGTGGTTACCGTAAGGCTCATATATAACAATCTATTTTAAATTGATAGCAGGTTAAGTTTAAACACATTCTAAAAATCTACATTCTAATTTATCCCCTATATTCTTTTTAAAAAATATTTTATTTATTTATTCATGAGAGACACAGAGTGAGAGAGAGAGAGACAGAGACATAGGCAGAGGGAGAAGCAGGCTCCACACAGGGAGCCCAACGTGGGACTTGATCCCTGGACTCCAGGATCACACCCTGAGCCAAAGGCAGATGCTTAACTGCTGAGCCACCCAGGCATCCCTATCCCCTATATTCTGATTTTGATGTCATATTTTACATCTTTTATTTTGTGTATCTCTTTTTTTGAGAGAGAGAGTAAGCTCACACACATGAGGTGGACAAGGGGCAGAGGGAGAGGGAAAAATCTCATGTAGGCTCCACACTCAGTGTAGAGTCCAACGTGGGGCTCAATCTCATGACCCTGAGATTATGACCAGAGCCAAAATCAAGAACTGGGTGCTTAACTAGCTGAGCCACCTAGGTGCCCCTATTTTGTTTTTCTCTTAACTATTATAATTAATTTTACTGCTTTTTCTTTTAATCTTTATATAGCTTTATTAGTGATTAATCTGCTACTTTTACTATATATTTACCTTTACTAGTAAGAGTTTTACTTTCATATTTTTTCTTTTCTTTTTAAAAAGATTTTATTTTATGTAAACATATTTTATGAAACATTGATCCATTCATTTATTTGACACAGAGGGAGAACACAAGCAGAAGGAGTTTCAGAGGGAGAGGGAGAAGCAGACTCCCCACTGAGCAGAGAGCCCAATATAGGGCTTGATCCCAGGAGTCTGGGATCATGATCTGAGCTGAAGGCAGATGCTAAACTGACTGAGCCACCCAGGTGCCCTCATATTTTTTTCTGATTACTAATTACTACCCTCTCTTTTCAGGTTGAAGGAGTCCCTTTAATATTTTTTGTAAAGCTAGTTTAGTGTTGGGGAACTCCTTTAGCTTTCACTTGTCTTGAAAGCCCTTTATCAATTCTGAAGTATAATATTACTGGGTAGAATATTCTTGATTGGTAATTTTTTTCATTTCAGCACTTTGAATATATCATCTATTTTCTTCTGGTCTGCAAAATTTCTGTTGAGAAATCTGCTGATAACCTTATGGGGCTTCCCTTGTATGTAACAAGGTTTCTCCCCCGCCCTTACTGGTTTTAAGATTCTCTCTTAATCCTTAACGTTCAACATTTTAATTATAATTTTAACTATAATGTGTCTTGGTGTGGGTCTCTTTGGGTTCACCTTTTTTGGACTTTGTGGGTTTCCTGGATCTGGATGTCTGTTTCCGTTTTTAGATTGGGGAAGTTTTCAGCCATTATTTCTTCAAATACATTTTCTGCTCTTCCTTTCTCTCTTCTTCTGAAACCTCTATAATGAAAGTGTGATTCTGTTTTTGATATTGTCCTTAGGTCCCTTAAACTATCTTCACTTTTAAAAATTCTTTTTTGTTGTTGTTGTTACTCTAATGATTGAGTTCCACTACTCTGTTTTCTAGCGCACTGATTCTATCTTCTGCTTCATTTTCTCTGCTGTTGAACCTCTGTACTGTATTTTTCAGTTTGGTTATTGTAGTCTTCAGTTCTGTGACTTCTGTTCGGTATTTTTTAAAAAAAGATTTTATTTACTTATTCATGAGCAACACAGAGAGAGGCAGAGGCATAGACAGAGGGAGAAGCAGGCTCCCTGCAAGAAGCCTAATCTGGGACTTGATCCCAGGATCTGGGGATCATGAGCTGAGCCAAAGGCAGACACTCAACCATTGAGCTAGGTGCCCTATTTGGTACTTTCTTATATTTTCTATCTCTTTATTGAAGTTATTGCTGTGTTCATCCATTCTTCTCCTGAGTTTGGTGAGCATTGTTATGACCATTATTTTGAATGCTTTATCAGGTAAATTACTTATTTCTCTTTCATTTTTTTTCCCTAGGATTTAATCTTGTCCTTTCACTTGGAACATATTTCTCTGCTTCCTCATTTTGCTTGACTCTCATGTTTGCTTCTAAGTATTACGCAAAACAGCTCCTCTCCTCATCTTGAAGGGGTGGCCTTTTGTAAGAGATAAATCAGTGTAACCTTGTACTAGCTCTTTGCTGTCTCTCAATCTTTTGTGATTGTTAAGCAGTGTGATTTATTCTTGATAAATTCCAGTTGTTGAGGATGCACTGAGACCTGTGAGTGTTCCAGAGGGAGGGGGGGTCTCAGTCAAAACCTAGTTTCAGGCTGGTTGGAAACTAGACCCTCAAGCAGCAGCTGTTAAGGTATGCAAATACATATAGTCCTGTGAGACTAGTCTCCAGATCAAATGATCTAGAAATGCCCCTTAGTGACAACTGAACAATTTGGCACTCTAGACAAGTAAGCTCCTTTCTAAGAAAAGCTATAATAAAGCCAAGTAAGAGCTCAAAAATGGTATTCCCCTGGCCTGTATTCCCTGAGAGCAGTTCTGTAGCCTCTCTACATGTGGTAAACCTGAAGCCTGCCCCTCAGTTAAAGTTCCAGCTCAAGAACATAGGCCCTTTTCACAGGAAGTCTAGGATTATATATTAGTTTTGTTGATTCTTCACAAATGTATCATTATTATTTTCTCTAAAATGTAGAAAAGCTGTCTGCTTTTGGTCACTTTTTGAGTCTCACATTTTCAAGAGCTCCTGTATATATAAAATTAAATTTGGGACTCTTGGGTGGCTCAACGGTTGAGCGTTTGCCTTTTGCTCAGCACGTGATCTGGGGATTCTGGGATTGAGTCCCACATCAGGCTCCCTGCATGGAGCCTGCTTCTCCCTCTGCCTATGTCTCTACCTCTCTGTCTCTCATGAATAAATAAATAAAATATTTTTAAAAATTAAATTAATTTTGTTTTCCTTCTGTTAATCTATGTCAATTTAATTATTAGGCCAGCCAAGAAGGGAAAAGTTCCTTGCTTCACCCCCAGTCTAATTTATTACTGTATAGTTTTCTTGACTGTGTCTCTCAGAGTTTTGACCCATATATACTCTTGAGGGCTAGAAATATTTTTTAACAATAGCTATCTTTTAACGGTCAGTAATTTGTATCTTTTGCACGCAGTGAAAACTGCAAATTTGTAGGGGAGGATTCTTCTTTTGTTCTGGGAGAAACCATTTTGTTTTCAGTTTTAGAAAGAAAAGGTAGTTTCTTGATTTGAACTAATCATCAAATGGTTTAAAAAACATCTCTTTAATAGGTCTAGAGTACTCAAAAGTACCTAAAGAGTTTGGTTTTAAACATAATAACTTAGTAGTCATATCTGAACCTGAGTACACAAAACAGGAAGTACTTCCCTTCACCAGCCATTCCCGGGTTGGCATCAACTGGACTGAGAAGACTTGGTATGCACTGTATCCTGCGAGTGCATAGATGGGGATAGTGCTGGAGCAGAGACTAAAGGAACATAAAGGGATAATCATTTGGGGGAAAGCATATTGGTTTCTGTTCTCAAATTTAAAACTAGAGATTCGGGATCCCTGGGTGGCGCAGCGGTTTAGCGCTTGCCTTTGGCTCAGGGTGCGATCCTGGGGACCTGGGATCGAATCCCGCATCAGGCTCCCGGTGCATGGAGCCTGCTTCTCCCTCTGCCTGTGTCTCTGCCTCTCTCTCTCTCTGTGACTATCATACATAAAAAAAAAAAAAATTTAAAACTAGAGATTCGTCACCCTCAGGGATTCAGATAATCCATCACTATTTTGTTTTAATCAATAAAAACAAAAAGATGAATAATGAGGTGAGCACTTTTGAGTATCCTAATAATATAAGGCCAGTCTTCCTGCCAGTGTTATCCCCCTGGCCACCACTATCTTTGGGAATATCTGGACTTTGATGAAGTTGTCCAAAGACCAATAGATCAGGTTAGGATGTTAAATATACTGTTTAATAATCTAGAATTTGGTTCCCTGGTGGTGATTTGGGAGACATGGTGAGCAGGGGAAGAGTGCAGCAGGGAGATGATTTTCATAAGATGGCATGAAGAAAAGAGAGAGAGGAAGACATATTTTGAAGGTGTCTGAGTTGAAATAGAAAAGCAGATGGGAAAAAGACTCAAAGAGAAGGATAGGATCGCTGGGCACCTGCTTTTAGTTTTCTCTGTTAAACAGTTCTATATTGAGGTTTATTTCTGAAGACAGGAAGTAGCAGGAATGAATTATTCTTAAGTGTCCTTGCTCATCCTCAAGCTTATGCTATGTGCTGTGTGGTTTTCAGAGCAGGTGCCCCACCACTTGCTGTTTCTGCTGAAGTCACGTGGTCGCCCCCTTGCCCGCGTTCCTAGCTTACAGGTGTGTGATTCTTCTGCCAGGCTCTCTCTGAGGGTTGTGGCTTTATGAGAAGATTTGCCTCCAGATGCAGATATTCAGCCCCCACTCTGACATCTTGTGCAATTTCATTTTCTTCTCTATCACCGACCAAAAATTCTTTCAACAATAAAGGAAACAACTGAAGGGATTACCTTGCTGGCAAAGTCCACAAGGCTGCTAGGCCTCACTGCTCCTGAAGATATCCCTTATTACTTATTGTGTGGTGCTGTGTTGTAAGGACTGAATTATGGAGCATATTTCCTTTCCCCATTCACAGTGTTTGTGACTAAACGCAGGTGAGCCCTTGGAGCCCAGGGTAGGAAGCACTAGAAATCTGTCTTCCCACCTAGACAAGGATTCCATTGGCAGAAAAAGGGCAACATACACAGTGGGAGAACATATTTGCAAATCATATCTGATAAGAGATCAATATCCAGAATATACAGAGAACAACTCAAACTCAACATTAAAAGAATAAACAACATGATTCAAAAATGGACAAAAAGGGATGCCTGGGTGGCTCAGCAGTTGTGTGTCTGCCTTCAGCTCAGTGAGTGATCCCAGAGTCCTGGGATCGAGTTCCACAGCGGGCTCCCTGGATGGAGTTTGCTTCTCCCTCTACCTGTGTCTCTGCCTCTCTCTGTGTGTCTCTCATGAATAAATAAATAAAATCTTTAAAAAAATGGACAAAGAACTTGAAGACATTTCTCCAAAGAAGACATATAAATGGCCAATAAGCCCAGGACAATATGCTCAACATCACTGATCATTAGGAAAAGGCACATCAAAACTTCAATGAGATAATGCATCACACCCATTAGGATGGCTACTATCAAAGAAAGAGAAAGTAGCAAGCGTTGGTGAGTACTTGAAGTTAAAACCCTTGTGTGCTGTTGGTGGCAGTGTGAAATGGTATAGCCACAATGCAAAAATAAAAGGGTAGTTTCTCAAAGAATTAAACAAAGAATTACCATATGATCCAGCACAAAATTCTCTGGGTATATACCCAAAAGATTGAAAGCAGAGTCTTGAAGAGATTTTTGGATATCCATGTTCATATAAGTGTTATTCAAAATAGTTAAAATGTGGAAGCAACACAAGTGTCCACTGACCTGAGAAAGGATATGGAAAATGTGGCATATGCATACAATGGATATTATTCAGCCTTAAAAAGTTAGAAAATTCTGAAATATGTACAATGTGAATGAATCTTGAAGACAGAAAGTAGAATGATGACTCCTAGGGGCTGAGGGACATCGGGATGGGGAGTTAGTTTAATGAGTGCAGAGTTTCATCTTTACAAGATGGATGATGAGGACGGATGATGTGATGGCTATATGACAATCGTGAATGTATTTAAAATCTCTGAGCCCCATATTAAAAGTGGTAAATTTTGTGCTATATATATTTTGTCGTAAGAGAACACTTTGGAGGGCAGCCCAGGTGGCTCAGCAGTTTAGTGCTGCCTTTGGCCCAGGACCTGATCCTGGAGACCGGGATTGAGTCCCACATCGGGCTCCCTGCATGGAGCCTGCTTCTCCCTCTGCCTGTGTCTCTGCCTCTCTCTCTCTCTCTCTGTGTCTCTCATGAATAAATTAATAAAATTTAAAAAAAAGAAAAGAAAACACTTTGGAAAAAGAAGTCGTAAAAGCAGACTTAGAACCTGCTACTGCATGGTAATTTGTGGCAGAATGGGATTTATCTACTACCTATTGATATTGCATGAAAACCAGAGCCAGAACCAAGTAAAGGCAAGGCTTGGGGGACAATTGCACCAGGCTTTAAGATTGCCTCGACAATGACTCCCAGTCAGAAGTGTTTGAGGGGCATTGTCCAGTAGGAAGATGCTGCAACATCACCTTCCCCAGGAGAAGACCCCAAAACTCTAGAGCAGAAAGTAGCTACTGTAAAATAACTGACCTGTGAAACCTGGATCTTCTGTAAAGGGTGGAGGAAAGTAGGTTGATTAACAGAAGGCTGAGATTGTGGGAAATGCAAAGAATTACTTGTTCCATTGTGTTTTGCCCTGCTCCGAAAAATAGAAGAGAGACTGTGTCCCTACAGAGAGAACCAGGTTGCTAGGATGCAGGGGTCAGGGTAGAAATGGAAATAAAAATAAAATGGAGAGGAAGGGGAAGGGCAGGGCAGGGCAGGTAAAGCAATGTCTCCCAGCTCAGAACAACCCCTGGCCCTGTAAACATGGTTCATACTTGAGCTTCTGCACTAGAACTCCTCAGTTACTATCTACAGGGAAAAGTACTGGCTCATGGCAGAGAGACAACCTGCATCAGAAATACCGGTGGGTTTTAAAAATTTGGATTCCGGGATCCTAGAACAGATGTGAATCAGAATCTCTGGATGAGTAGGTTATTATTACAAAGCTTCAGCCATGTTTATGCTCTGAAAACCATGTACCCAATTGAAAACCTTTTCAATTCAATTCAAATTCAGCTGGTATTATAGAATTTATGCCACCATAACTGGTAGTCTGAGTTGGGCAACTGGCCATCACTCCACTGCAACCCCCCAAGAAGGGCTTTATTGAGAACAGGTGGATTACAGGTCTGATGCCAAGAATCACAACACAGAGCTCCTCATAGCATCCGTGTCAGATTGTACTTTCCAGAGACAATTGCAACAATATCTCCTGTACTTTATACTCTCCAAGGATCTTGCCACCATACACTGAAAGTTAGGTTCCATGTCCCCTCTCCCTTGTACCCGGGTGGGCCCTTGCAACTGCCTCAACCAAGAGAGGTCAGCAGAGGTGATACTATATGACCTCTGAAGCTAGGTAATTAAAATGTTGTGCATTTCCATATTGTCCTTTTGAGAAGCTTACCTTGGACACTCTACGACTATACTGTGAGGCAGTCCAGCAGCCTCTTGCCTAATATGGAAAGCAACCCAAGGCTTGAGCCCTGGCTGAGCCACTAACCAAGCGACAACAGCAGGTAGATATGAGTGCATCATCTGAAAAGCTATCCTGCAGCCCAAGGTGAGCCACCCCAGTTCACACAGCATGAGTAGAAATGGGAGATCCTGCCCAGATTGTTGACTCTTGAGTAGAAGAAATGACTATAGTTGTTTAAGCAACGAAGCAGCCACAGTCAACACTGATGCAGGATCCATGGGAGAAAGGATGTGTGAATAATCTTTCCGTGCTCTGAAAGGTGAAATGAATTCTCTTTTGCTATTCTTTGCTTTGTAGGTTTATAAATCACCTACATGTCTCCCTTCGCAGTCCTACCTTCCTCACAGAAGTTGCTGCTTCTTGGCTCTAGCAATTGACTTCTAGCTTGTGCTAGCATTTAAGGAGGGTTTGATTTAATTAAGAGAAATAGCCTGTACAAGGAAGCCTAAGATATTTGGACGGCCCAGGAGAAACATGATGTCGAGAATGGGAGAATGAGTCTAAACACTTCTCAGTTAGATCAAAGATTACAAGAAAATTCCTATTTACCATGACTTTTATGTACAAATGCATACAGAGTATGTTGCAATTTTCCAATAAGCAATCTGGAAAACACTTTTTTTTTTTAACAGCAGAATTCCACTCCTATCCTGCACCTTAGGGGGTGTGGTTCCTAGAACAGAAAGCTGAGATAGAACTAAATTATTCTGTGTGAGAAAGGTATGTGAACTAACCCCATGTTCACTGTAGCATTATTCACAATGGCCAAGACATGGAAACAATCTAAGTGTCCATTAAGGATGAATGGATAAGGAAGATATGGTGTATATATATATATATATATATATATATATATATATATGCAATGAAATATTTCCCAACCGTATGAAAGAAGGCAATTCTGTTATTTAGGACAGCAATGGACGGACCTTGAAGGCATTAAGCTAAGTGAAATAAGTCAGTCAGTAAAAGACAAACACTGCGTGGTATTGCTTATATGTGAAATATGAAACAAACAAACTACCTGAACTCATAGACAGATTGGTAGTTGCTAGAGGTGGGCATGGTGGGATAGGTGAGATGGGTGAAGGGCGTCAAAGGTATACACTTCCAGATATAAAATAAATACGTCATGAGGATGTAACGTACAGCATGGTATTGTATATTGTAAAGCATTGCGTGTTGGAAAGTTACTAAGAGAGTAATCTTAAAAATTCTCAACACAGAAAAAAATTACAACTGTGCAGTGGTAGATGTTAGTTAAGCTTATTGTTGTGATCATTTTTGCAACATATACATGTATCTTATAATATTGTACACCTACAACTCAATTATGTCCCAATTTTTTAAAATGTCATATTAACCTTTGGGGGACGGGTAGAAAGAAAAGTATGTGGAGCTCCTTGGCTGGCCTCTTGCAGATGACTTTAGAGAGGATAGAAATGTCTAATGGCAATTTCAGTTAGAAGATTTGCTATGTGGCTTATGACAGAAATCCTCTCTTTGGTCCATATGATCTATGGTAAATTCTGGTAAATATTCTAGGAATGGATTTACTTGATGGGGCTATAAGAAGTGCCAAATGGCATCCTGGTTCCCAAAGGGAGGCTGATAGTGGATCAAAATACCACCCTTTCTTAGGGTAAGGGATTGCTCAGTGTGGTGGGAAAGTCTAAAATTAGAAAAGCCTTTCACTTGACAACATTTAAAACACTTTTTATTCTGGACGTTCTCAAACATATATAAATATAGTAAAGTGGAATAAAGAATCTTTATGTGTCAACTATACTTCCAAAAAAAAAACCCCAACCCTTTTATCATTAAAAAAAAGAAGACTCTTCACGTACCCATCATTCAGATTTAATATTTTGACAAATTTGGGTTCATTTTTAAAAAATCATATTGTAATTTTTCATAAAGCTGTATCAAAAGACAAGAAATGTTGAAGACATTAATTTTTAAAAAATATTTTATTTATTTGACAGAGAGAGAGAGAGCACAAGCAGGGGGAGCAGCAGGCAGAGGGAGAGGGAGAAGCAGGCTTCCCCCTGAGCAAGGAGCCTGATGTGGGGCTTGATTCCAGGACCTGGGATCATGACCTGAGCTGAAGGCAGATGCTTAACCAACTGAGCCATGCAGGTACCCCAAGGACATTATTTTTTTAATAGCAGTCATCCAGAACAGCACTGGAAATATATTTCTTCTGAAATAAACTAGAAATTAAAAATGTCTTGAAGCCATTGGAAACCACAGGATTAGTTGAATTAGTTTCTAAGATTTGGGGTGAGATAGCACTCAACAGATGTAGTATATCATTCTAGCATTTCTTTCACCACATTGTGAATGTGACCTGTAGAAATCAGGAAAAAAAAAAAGAAGAAAAGAGAGAATAAATGAATGAACAAATTAGGATTTATCAGTTTCGTCTTTCTTTACATTACCTTGTTCAAATATCAAAACTTCCATTCTACTCCTCCCCTACTGCCAAATTGCTACATATTTGCAATCTACATCAAACCATGGCCCCTGGTTCAGCACAATGTATTAGAAAGAGTCACAATCATCAGTTAAGTTTCAGAGGAGTTTCCTAGGTTAGAGCCTCATTATGCTTCCTTGCTTGAAAGCTGCATTGGTTTGTTCTTCCACAATATCTATTAAGTGCCTACTAGGTGTCAGGCATTGTTGCTAGGTGGTTGAGGGAACTGGCAATAGAATGCTCTGTAGATTGGCAAAGTTAGCTTCTGTTAACAAATGTCCATGTATCATCAACCATGCCAAGGTAAGAGTCTCCAAGAGGCAGAGAATACCAAATGATCTTTGTCACTAACTGGATAACTATAACAGTAAACTGTCACATCCTCCTTCCTCTAGGACTACTTTGACATCAGATTCCAAGTCATTGTTAATATGGGCCTTTTAACAAATGTCCTTGCTTGGAGAGACAACAGTCAATTCTCGGGAGGTAGAGTATAAGGAGGAAAAAGAGTGATCTGGACTCTGGATGAGAGTGAATAAAGCACATTAGTTCTTGAGGGAAGCCATTAAAACAATCGGAAGACAAATGCTAGGATACTAAAATGGTATGAAAATGAAACATGAAATGAACTAAAATGAAGAAGGACTTTATTTTGTGAGGTATGTGGCAAAATAGCTAAGAAAGAGACAGATGGGCCAGTGACAATTTATCATACACATGAATGTACCATCCTGAGCAAACATTCCCAAGGACCTGATGGGAGCTAGGATTTTATAGATAATAGCCATTTCCAAGGGAAAACTGAACTTTGATTACAAATTCCACAGGGCTTGGCAATAAGAGATTGAAAGACAGGACAAGTAAACTATTACTCATTTGTCTGAGAGAAACAGGTACTCAGATTAAAAATGTAACTAGGGGGGATCCCTGGGTGGCGCAGTGGTTTAGCGCCTGCCTTTGGCCCAGGGCATGATCCTGGAGACCCGGGACTGAATCCCACGTCGGGCTCCCAGTGCATGGAGCCTGCTTCTCCATCTGCCTATGTCTCTGCCTCTCTCTCTCTCTCTCTCTCTCTCTGTGACTATCATAAATAAATAAAAATTTAAAAAAAATTAAAAAAAATGTAACTAGGGGAGCTAGGAAATAGGTAACTGAGCAGTTACCCAACTTTGACAATACAGCCACCAAAAAGTCAGTAACTCTTCTTCATAGTGGGGGCTTTGGGAATTTTGGATGACTGGGTGAAAGGTCCACACTAACTTTATAGAGATTTAAGTAATTAATTAATTAATTTATTTATTTATCATAGACAGAGAGAGAGGCAGAGACACAGGAGGAGGGAGAAGCAGGCTCCATGCCGGGAGCCTGACATGGGACTCGATCCCGGGACTCCAGGATCGCGCTCTGGGCCAAAGGCAGGCGCTAACCGCTGAGCCACCCAGGGATCCCCACTTTATAGAGATTTAAATAGCTTCCTGTCACTTTGGAGGAAGGATTATTATGTTACTATTCTGGTGTTGTCAAGAACACAGAACTAGGCACATTACATAATCACACTTAGTATAAAACCTCATCTGGTTAGTGTTGGTAGAGCAGACCTAGGAACTAAACTTAGGGAAATGAATGTCTGGTCACACACATAACTTGATTACCAAAAATCATGGTCTAGTTAACATACACATGGTTCATATGTGGCATGTTCATTTGGTACCTCACACAGCCACTCTTCCTGTGGTAGACAACCTAACAAATCTTCAAATTCTTTCCTATCCTTCCAGGTTTAGCCCTTCCAGCCCATGGAGGTTGACTACCAACTGTTGGTGTAGGCTAGCAATTAAAAATGAGTTGTCCTCCATTTTGCAAGGGGTGTTGCATGTATTTGTGAGAGAGGACCAAAGAAATAAAGGATGTTATTGAGAGTTCATTTTGATATATGTGAATCAAACAATTCCCACCAACTTACCAAGTGCCTTTTAGAAAGCATTCATTGCTTTTCTTTTTTCAATATCTCGCTTGAGTTGACAAAGGGTGCATAGAGGGAAACATCCCAGCCATAGGAAATCACTGAAAATAGATCCCTATTAAAAAACAAACAGTGGATCAGCATATAGCCCATAAATATAGTGACACAATTCCTTGTACTTGTATAGCTTTTTAAAACTTTTTAAAAGGTATCTTTTATGCTACTGGTTTATCATGAGAATTCTCATTATACCCATTTTTCTGATGATCAAGTGAAGGTAAATAAGTTGCTCAGATTACATAACAAAGTGGTAGCTGCACTTGGTCTTTCTTTTATCAAGTCAGCGCTCTTACCATAGTATAACACAATTTCAAATGATTTCCTGGTTCAAGATAGCTTTTGTCCTTTAGCATCTCTTCTGAAATGCTTCCCTTTAAAACCAGCTGTAAAATGCACCAGTTTTTCTGTAGTTTGAGAGCAGAGCCAGACCAAGGCCCACATTGTATCCCTCTAGCCATTTTCATTGACATCTCTCAAGTTCTGCAATGGAGGAAGTTTGGAGCAGAGGGGAGATACATAAATTTTGGGGAAAAGAATGAATATTGTTCGGAAAGCCATAGAATAGGGTGCTTTGCAAGGATTTGAGGGCCCTCTAAATAGAAGGGTCCATTTGGATCCTCAATGACCTTCTGGGAAACATACCCTTGAAGGGACTTCTGTTCTGGTTGCAGGAGGCACTGGGTGAACCAGGGAGTTATAGTCTGATAACCCGATTTTATTACAGTGTATCTTGACAGATGGAAATAATTTTGAACTCCATTATTTGACAGGGCTTATTTTTTTAAAATATTAAGTTTGCTTTAATTCCCAGTTTACAGTGTGAGCTCACGGGGTGGGGCAGGGGTGGTGTATAATCAGGAGCTTCTAAAAAGTGAAATTATGAGTGATTTATGTTTTACACACAAAAAATTTTCCCATTGTTACAGTGATTTTGATTGTTATCTAACAGAATAAGCATGTGGGGCAAAAGAGCAAACAAATAGCAGTCTTAAAAAATCTAATGCTGTGATCTCATGATATGGAAGAATGGGTACTAAGCTTGAAAATAATTCAGTACTTGGGATGCCTGGGTGGCTCAGTCAATTAAGTGTCCAACTCTTGGTTTCAGCTCAGGTCAAGATGGAGCCCCATATTGGGCTCCCCACTCAGTGCAGAGTCAGCTTGAGATTCTCTGCCTCTCCCCTCCCTTCCCCCTCTCTAAAAGAAATTAATTAATTAAATAAATATTTGGAGAAGAATAATTTTGTCCCTTGTCTTCTCTTTTTCCTGATAACCTTTACTTATAGTACTTTTTTTTTTTGGTTTTAATTCATTATTACTTTTAATTTTTTTTTTTTATCTTTTAAGCCTTCATTAAACCAGCATTATTAAACACTTATAATATGTCACAAGGAAGAAAGTATTCTTATTTGATGAGGATCTAATTACTTGGCTGTTCCAGCACATCTATGTCTTTTACCCCAGCTAGTTTTCAGGGGGAAAAAATCCCCATTATTATTTGTTGAGAAACCTAGGAAACCTATAGAAAATAAACCCTGATTCTAAGTACGTTACACAGTGTTGATACAGAGAAGAAAAAAATCATTCCTTGTTCACAGTGAGAAGAAATGAGCTATAGGTTTATACCATGCTGAAGTTAACAAAAGACATAATTGTTTTGACCAGAGAACACCCTTTCAAGAAATGGGTGCCAGAAATAAAGATTCTGCACTCATTACTCTGTTTGGTTAAATGAACTGGTGCTTTACTTGTTTGGAAGTTGTCTTGTTATGAGCACTATTTAGGAATCACTGAACAAATAAATGAATGAATTAGGGTACATGGCTGGCTTCCTTCTCAGGAAGGCAAGATATAATGTTGGAAAAACCAGACTGTTGGGAGTTAGGATAACCTTGAGCCCAAATTCCAACATTTACATGTTCTGTGACCTCAAGATATGGTTTCCATATTTACAAAGGGAAGTAACAATTCCTGCACCACAAGAGTTTGCCAGTAGTGAATGAGCAAATATAGGTGAGATAATACCCCAGCTTATGGTAGTACAATCAGTGGTTGTCTCTTTTCTTCCTTCTTCTATCCTGCCTTGCCCAAAGGGATGTATCCATAAAGTGAAGGGCAGATCAGAGAGGCTGCATTGTAGCAGCCCCATAAAAGTTTGCATGGATGTGAAAGGAAAACAAAGCACAGAGCCTGAATGATACAAACCAGTCCTGGGAATTATTTTTAGGTCTGTTCTAAGAAGGAAATAGAGATACACTGCCTATAAATAAACTGCTTCATTGTGTGTCTAGGAAACCTACTATATCTAGAATCTTAGGCCTAGAAATCATCTTGCACAGCTTCCTCATGACAGGTGAGAAAACTGATGCCATCACATGACTTATTAGTCAAAAAGTTAGCTATTTGCTCAGCTGTTCCCAAACACTTATCTCCAGGTTCCAGCTCAGTGCCCCTTCCTAGGTACCATGTTGGGGTCTTGGGCTGCTTTGAGAACCTTACCCTCACACCCTCACACCATATACATAAGTACACATGCATGCACTTTGCATACAATTCAGGAAGTTCAAGGTCCAGGCACAAGGTTAAGAACCCCTGTGTGTTATGCTGCCTTACAGGTAGCATGAATGAAAGCAGCCTTGAGCACTGAGCAAGTCAGGAGGCTGAGCAAGTACACAGGAGAAATGAGGCCAGGGCCCTGAACACACCTCTGCCCTGAGGAAGTGGCTGAGTAATTCTCTGAGAAAAGTACAAAAATAAAAATAGTTGTTTACTGAGCACTTATTGCATGCCAGGTCCTGTGCTATGCCCTTTCCATACATTATTTCACATGACTCTTGCTACATGATCAAAGGGGAGGTGTCATTATAACTATGTATCAGTGAGGGGGTCAAGGCTTAGGGAGATTAATAACTTGCTTCTGTTCCTATGGGGCAGTTTCCAGGAAAAGAATCCATCATATCACTTCTTTATTTAAAATATTTCAATGGCTTCCCTGCTCATTCATGGCAACAGCTAAAGTTCTTACAATGGTTTTCAAAGGCCTAGAGTTTCTAAGTCTCGCTCTAATGTCATCTTTTTCTATGACATCCTACCCCCACCCCCTCATTCATTTGATTCTTGCCTGTCTGGCCCCTTGCAGTTTCTGGAACATTCCAGATATACTCCTTTAAAGCCTTGAGTGACACTCTTTCCTCTGCCTGGCTCTTCCTCAGATGGGTCATCTTCCCATCCTTTTACTTTTGTACCAAGGCCTTCTCTGATAACCCCATTTAAAGTTAAAACTCCCTTTCTAAAATGTGGATGGCTATTGAATTTTGTTGATATTTTTCAGACATCAACTGAGCTGATCATACGGTTTTTCTTTTTTTGAATCTATAAATAGAATATTCTGATATTGAACCATCTTTGCATCCCAGGGGATAAATCTTGCTTAGATAAAAATATATTTTATGATACTGAAAAAAATAATAAAATAACATTAGAATCCTTCAACATTCTCTACTCCTCTTCTTTATTTTTTTCTGTACCACCTTATCAGTATCCTATAAGGTTTTTACTTGGTTACACAGTAGTGATCTTCTCCTATTAGAGTGTAAGCTTTACCATTGACAACCATCATAGTAATAATTGATTCAAGTGAGACGTTTCAATGGATGTTAATCTTAGTGGATCAAGGTTTGATGAGGAATAGGGTATTTTATCTCTCTACAAGGTCCTTACTCATTATAAAGGGGAAAATGGCAACCTTATAGTGAAGAATCCTGGTGGACACTATCTTAACTAGGTAATCAATGTAAACAATCATAATGGGATACGCTGATGTCATGTGCCTCTTGGTATGAAGCACAACAAATATCACATCAGTTCTGTGGAGGATCTGCCAAAATGTAAAACCCAAGTCTAACCATGAGGACATACTTGGCACACCAAATTGGGGGATAAAACAGAATAACTGATCTGTACTTGAAAAAAAAAAAAAAAAGACAAGGAAAGACTGAGAAACTATTTCTACTGTAGGAGATGAAAGAGGAATGACAATTGAACACAATGTGTGATCCCAGGTTGATTTTCTTCTCATCCACAGAATGTCATTGGGTTAATTGGTGAAGTTTAAGTAAGATCCACAGATTAGCTAATACACTGTATCAGTGTTAAATCCCCGATTTTGATCGTTGTATTACGGTCATATAAATGAATGTTCTTGTTATTAAGAAATACATGCTGTAAAAGAGGTAATAAGACATCAAGTTTGTAATTTCCTATTAATGCTTCAGAAAAACAGAATAGGCAAACGGGTAGAGGAAAGAGTAAACAACACAAAGGTGGCAAGACTTTAAAGTATTTGGGGAACGTGGGTGCAGGGTATTCAGGAATTCGTTTTCTTTTTTTGTTGTATTCTTTCTGCGACTTTTAAGTCTGAGAGTTTGTTAAAAGAGAGGTCTCAAAAAAGTAAGAAGAAAAAGGATGTAAGCTACATGCACGCAGACAGGGCTTTCGATTTGCTTTGCTCACTGAGATGTCTCTAGCACCCAGAAGAGCAGCACCCCACATGTTCCGTGCACGCGGCAGACCCCGCTGGACGCATGCCTACCAGTTTAGGACGGAGCCAGGGTCTAGAGGCTCAATGAATGCGCACTGGCTCATGAGGCAGCCGGCCCGCTCGGAAGGGGCCGACCACACAGCCCTTTTCTCCCCACGGCTCCCTAACAGACTGCGGTGCAGGCTGCAGATTGGCAGAGCCGCGCGTGGGCCTGGGGCAAGGCGGCCGGAGCGCTGCGGGCCCTCCAAGGCTCCCCTGCGCGCCTCGCCGCTGGGGCCGAGACACACCTGCCGCGCGCAGGTAAGATGTTCTTACGAACTGTCCCACCTGTGGGCGGCCGCGGCCCTGTGAGCCCCTGCACGGGTGTGGGCCGGGAGCCGAGACAAGGTCGGGGCCGGGGCGCCAAGGCCAGGAGGGCGGTCGCAGCCGGCGCTCAGACCAAGGGAGCCTGGCGCCTCGCGGGGCCACGGGCGACTCACCGGGATGCCGAAGCGCGTGCGGTACAAGGTCCTCATGGCCACGCTCGCTCCGCACAGGCAGCATTCGTTCATGTCAGAGGCGATCTGACACGACAGGCACAGGGGACAGAAAGCCCCACAGAGGCCTGGGTGCGGGGGGGGAGGCGCACAGAAGAGTTAGTGTAAGTCATCATACTTTCAACGAAATCACACCTCTTTCAGACAAGATGCTGGTTCAGAAAATGGCTTTAATGGGCGCTCGGAGAAAACAACGTCATCCTCTGGCTCCTTGGGCCTTGCTTCTAGAGCCATCTGTCCAGGAATTGGGGATAATTCGTGAGTCACTACAGCAGGTCACATTTAATTGCAGAAGCTCATGCCTTGCGAATCTCAGCATGTTCACATTATCTTTCTTCCCTGCGCTTGTTACATTCGGGTCATGCTTGCAGAGGAAGTTTGTGGCGTCAGGATGTCTGAGAAGCCCTCTAAAAACTGTGGGAGGGCACTGAGGGTCAGGAAACACCGAGTGAAGAAATCATCAGGGACAAAGAGAGGAAATAGATTCTAGATGGTTATTCGGGCAAAAGGACTCTATCATCATCATGAGGTTGGAAGCAAGCAGAAATTAAGGGACATTGGTATCAGTTGTTTAAAAAGTTGAGTGCAATTTCACTTTACAGAGTTTCTGTAGGAAAGAGGGCCTAAGAAAATGACAACAAACAGGAAACTGTTCTCAAATATGCTCGGAGTAAAAGTCTATTTTGAAAAGTGCTGGGGTGGAGTTCTGGTATGGCTGTACCCTAGATAAGAGAGTCTGTGGTTTTTTTAACTGATTGTTTTTAAGCAGAAGGCGATATCCGAAGAAACTGCAACTTCCATCATACACACACAAAAAAAGGAGGCTGTTTCTCACAGACAATGTCAAGATGAGCCCCCACAGAGAATGTCTGTAACCCATATGGCAAGAGACTCTGAAATAAGAAAAAATTTCTCACGCAAAAGTGTGTTTTGTAGTGGAAGTGAGTAAAGCTAAAAGCCTGCAGTGCTTCCTGAGATGGAACAGTGAGAAGAGTTGCAAGAATGTCACTGACAGCTGGAAAACACAGAGAGCATTGTCAGAAAAGGTAGAGGTAAGTAGAAGACAAGCTAGAGCAACGTGTCAAGAGCATGGTGATATAAGAGGTGAAAAACTGCAAAAGGCAATTGGTCTGGACGAGGATCACAAACTCAAGGTCATACAGGTAGAATGAGTGAAATAGATTGGAAAAAACACAAAAGAGACAGCAGTGGGCACAAATAAATATGGCAAGCTGTAGAATGAGAATCACTTTTAGTGGGATCAGCTAATGCTAAGCAGCAGCTGAACTCTGCCATATGTAATGAAGGCTCATCTTTCCAGATTTTCCAATTTTTGAAAGAACTTGGCAATCTAGAATGGAAAGTCAGATTTTTATGTGAAATCTGACTTTTATATGTTTCCTAGTATTTTTAAATTGCTATCTGAAGAGATATCATTAAGTATAGGATGAACAAAACACATCTGGTGGTTAAATCCACCCAATGGGCTTGGGAGTTGGACCCAACTTGGGAGTGGGAGTAAAGCAGAAGCTCAGTGACAGGGTAAGTAGACGAGTTCTATTAGGTCAGGAACCTGAACTCCTAGAATCCAGGAGAAGCAATAAGTAGGTACACTTACAAATCCCCAGGTCATCAAAGCAGTCAAACATGCCAGTTTGCCAGTCGCTATTCATCATACTCCCTCCTGTACCATATCCTGGCTGCGAAACAACTGGATTCATTTTTAAGACTAAGTTCCAAAAGGCACTGCCTGTGAAAACAAAACCAAAAAAGTATTAACCCTACCTGTGTTGGTTGGATATCATGTAAATTTTAGTCGAGAGGATGTTTCATCACACTTCTCCTGATTAGGGTTGGCCACACTCAACGAACTAGCAAGACATAGGTAACAGTCTATTATTGATACTTGGTAATTAGAAATTTCAAGGAAGTGGAGTGAGGGTTCATTTTACAGGTTTTCTGGGGGGATTTTGTTGCCCCTTTTGTTCTGATCTTATTTTCTTTTAATCTGCAAGATGATTTTTTTCCTTCTATTTTCAAGACAACCATCCTGAACAATGTCTATTTTGCGTATGAGGTGTTTTATTTAATACTGCTTGTAACGACTCTTACAACACTATTGCATGGACATGATCTCAGTTGCTTCTTGAGAACTTTGTGAGATAGAGTTCTTTACTTCTCCAGAAAGTTGTCATTACACTGATGCCCCTAGCTAATGTCAGTCCTCATTGCCTAATTGCTACTGGTATCCTGATAGCTAAAGTTTTAACAGATGTCCTAGGTTACCTTAAAAAAAAAAAAAGATTAACTTTTTTTGTGAAATTGTCAGGCAAGAATCTGAAAAAAAATGGTGGGAAGACTTTAAGCTTTCACAGAAAAGTCCGATAGTTGCAAAACCACTAAGAAATAGTGTCTCTCAAACAAAGTGGGGTCTATACTTTTCAGATTTCATCCAGGTATCAAATGAAGTCTCCTAAGCTCTACCCAGTCAGAACTCCGGAGCATGTATTTGGTTTCAAAAAGGCTGATGTTAAAACGTTCTTGTTTACTGCTTCATATCTAACCATGTGTTGTGCTCTGGAGCCTTGACCCCTGCTCATGTCAAACACTTCCCTTAATCAGGTGCGAGGAAACATCCAGTCCCATTATCTGTCCACCTGCTCCATGTAGCAAGGGAAGGCCCAAGTCAAAGATGCTCCCAGAGTACATCTCAATCCTGACTGTGCACTAGGCTCATCCCTAGTGCTTAGCTGAAAACACACATACTTTTTTTTTTTTTTTTTTTTTGAAAACACACAGACTTGATTCTGATTCAGTAGCTGGGGTGGACCCTGGCAAGTAAAAGTTTTCAGAGGTGATTGTGATGTAGACAGCTCTGGAGACCACTGCTTACTGGTCATTTCACTCTCTTTCCACCCTTCCCAGTCCTCTTCTTAGCTCCTCCCTTGCCCTGCTCTTTGTTCTGGTTGATTTTGTCTACACTGACATCCGTGGCTATCATCAGTTGATTTCCCCGACAGGTGATTATGGAATAATCATGGGACGATAAGAGCCAAGGCACTTTGACTGCCTTAGAAGTCTACCTCTAATATTTATTATCAAGAACCTGCTTTATGACACAAAGGGAAAACAACCAAATTGAGAAGGCTCCATAATTATTGTCACATCACACTAGGGATTACATTTGAAACTATTGGGCTAGATAAACATTTCACTGGAATCCAAAGATCTTTCTCCTCTCTGATTATTTAGGAGGACTATGACATCTTTTCCACTACCGTCTTATCAGAGTGGGCACATGCTGTGAGCTCAATGTACTATCTGAAAAATAGTCACGAAATTTGAATAAATTGCACAGGTAATGTTGTGTACAATATTGAATGTTACAAATATACTTCTGGCCTGAAGGTTGAATTATCCAATACCTTCAAAATATATACTGGGAAAATCATTACACAAAATGTACAAGTAGCTGTTGCTGCTGCGTGTGTATCATTAAAGAAAAATATGCCAGTAAGACTATATTCTTAATAGAAAATTACTTCTTAGAAGAAACATTGCTTTTGGTGAAAAAATTTGCATAACCAAACAAATCAGTTTAGCTAATGTATCAAGATGGAAAACTATGTTAAAATTCTTTTCAAGACTCCAACCCTAAAAATTATTCCGGGGCAAAGACTATATTTTAACTATTCTTCCAGTGTTTCATTACCCTTTGCAGAGCCCTGGAAACATTTATTTGTGTGGTCAGCAGTTTACAGTAAGTATAAAATTTGCTGTGCTTGGTGTGAAGACAAAAGGCCAGTGAGGAGGCTCAAGAATCAGTTCTGATAGGAATCCTGAAATGGGTATAGGCTGTAATTACTCTACACACAAATCACATCTATCCTACATTGTACTGTTTGTATTAATTCAATTAATTTCTAATCTAACACAGGGACTCTTGCCACTTGTTCTTAAACCCCTAAATTCCTGTTCTTTAAGTAAAATGTTTACAAAACACACTACAGTGTATGTCTGTGTGTATATATTATGTGTCTATTTATAGATTTTGTGCTTCTGTATGTGGATACACTGAGCAGCAGTGGTTCTTACTGTCCTGTGCACAGGACTCAGTATCCTTTTAGAGTGTAGAACCTAGTGTAGAACCTAATTCACTAGGTCCAGAGTAGGGCCAGAGGCTTGTGTTTTGTTTTTTTTTTTTTTTAAGATTTTATTTATTTATTTGAGAAAGAGAGCAAGAGCAGGGGGAAGGGCTGAGAGGGAGGGAGAAGCAGGCTCCCCACTGAGCAGGGAGCCTGATGCAGGGTGATCCCAGGACCCCAGGATCATGACCTGAGCCGAAGACAGATGCTTAACCAACTGAGCCATCCAGGCGCCCCTGCAGTGGCAGTGCTGCTGGCAACTGGCCCGCACTTTGACTACTCAGTGTCTAGATCATGATTAGGAACTGGGTTCAAATTTATTTCCCACCTTCTGCGTGTTCTTGGACAAGTAAACTAACCTATCTGCTCCTCAATTTTGACACCTTTAAAATGATTATAGTACCGCTTTTCTCATGGGTTGTTGTATTACTGTGATGAGACTATGTCAATAGACTTATGCCTTTTAAACACTGTGTTTTCTGTATGGCAGTGAGCTGACATATGCCCCCTTGTGTCTATCTGAGGCTAAATGTTAAGTAATAGGTCATACACCTGACTCAGCATCAGGCAGTGCCTAGGATCACAGCTCCATAAAGCTAACACAGTGTGGTGATAAAATGAGCAATGGGGTAGGAATCTAAAAACTTGGATTTAGTCATTGCTGGTATTTGGCAGGCTCAAGCAAAATCCTGCTATGTGAAGACATTTTGAAAACTGCAAATCACTATATATATGAGAGAAAGAGAGAGTCTAAAAAGAGTCTAAGTGCCAAGAACATGGATGGAAAAACCTGAGTGTGATATGTTGCCAATATGACAATGGTTTACGCTTGCTTTCCAAAGTGTGTTCATGCCTGATCTCTAGTTGACACTTATCTCTGTTTAATATTTCCAGCAGACTAAAGCACTCAGACAATGAAGGCTGATAATATGCTTCCTACTGTAGACATGAAAACTGAGGCAAAGAGATTATATGCTGGGGCTAGGGAAAGGTCATGATCACTAGTCCAACCTCCTTAATTTATAGATGAGGACATGAGGCTTGTCTCAAAGACTGAGTGTTACTCTGTATCCTCTTCCCAGTCTCTTCAGGAAGAAGACATGAAGACACCTCACAGGAAACGTTATAGAAACCCAAAGATGAGAAGGTGGACCAGTCAGCACGATCCAGTGGTTTCCATCATTGATGCTGGCCACAGACTCCAACCAGCTTTCCAATCATTAGCTAATGACCTTGTCCCTCAGTGTCTTCGTCTGTGAAGTGCACAGTATGTGGCTTATAAAACTGTCAGGAGCATTAGATATTTGAAAAGCCTTTAGAGTGATGTCTGGCATGGGATACATTCTTCATGAGTAGTAGTTACATAAAAGTGAGTACTTGGCCCTGGAGGGAGATCAGTAGAATCTCCTCCCCTTCTTTACACTCTCCTGTATATTATGGGATATGGGCATTTCTTCTATAAGGCCACAGATAAAAGGGAAAGAAACAGAAAGTAAGTCACATGCCTACAGTGACAGAGTGGCAAGGCTGGGATTTGAATTCACTTCTTGGGACTCTAAAGCAGTTATGCTTATTTCCACCCAATCTGGGATCGGGAACCTTGGCCAGCTAAAGTGAGCCAGACCTGCTCAGAGAGAAAAGGTAAGCATATCTTAGGTTATCCTTTCCCAGGTGAATTTTGGAACCACAGGGAGGTGGTTTGTGACTAATGTTGCTTTCTTTTAAGTCATGTGTCTGTGTGTCTGTGTGTGCTCATGTGTCTTTCTTTATCCAGGTAGATATTTTTAGTGTTTTGAAAGCAGTCACTCAAAAACGTCCTTTAGAGTTCCACCATACAGGTTCAGCTAACTGGTTCACAACTAGGATTATTTTGCCCCCACCCCACCCCAGGGACATTTGTCAATGCTTTGAGATATTTTTGGTTGTCATGATCAAGGGTGAGGTGCTATTGTCATTCTAGTGGGTGGAAGCTAGAGACTTTGCTAAACATCCTGCAAAGCACAGGACAGCCCCCACAGCAAACAATGTTCTATACCCAAATATCAACAACAGTGCTAAGGTGAGAAACATGGTTAGAAAACTTCAAAAGCCTCATGACACCTGAGCTTTTGGAGGGCTTCTAAAGGTATTTGATTCGGTTTTCTAGGGGTATAGAAACTGAGGCTATAGTAGCCAGACAAGCAGTCCTTGTAAGGAATGGGACCTAACACTTGGCCTCCTAGTCACAATGTTTCAAAGGCTAGAACTCAGGGATCATGACACTACCCAGTTTCCCCATAGATTGGTTCATATCCTATTCTGAAATCCTGCTTATCCTGCCAGTTGCTCCCCTTCCACCACTTGCCTCTTTCTCTTCCTTCTGCTTCTTGTTCCTATGTGGACAGTGTAACTCTCCAGTTCTATTTTTTTCTCTTTCAATAAACTTACTATTTTTAAAACTTTTTAAATTCAATTTGCCAACATAGTGTATAACACCCAGTGTTCATCCCATCCCATCAAATGTCATTAGTGCCTGTCACCCAACTTCTTTTTTTAAAAATTTAAAGTCAATAAATTTTTATTTAAGGAATTTTACATGTGATTCCTTCCACTGCCCATCATTGTAGTTTTTCCAAAGTCAGAATCATAATCTTCAGAATAGCCCTTTTAAAAAGAACTTTTGTTCAATACAGTTGTCACTATCAATCCGGAGTTCTTTCCGTTGGGCTTCTTTGATTTCAAGTGAAATATGAACACACTTCAAAAATTCCCCACCTGTAATCTTTAGAATCCAATTTCTTTATTCTAGGGACACATTTAGGATCAGAGTAGACGGATCTGCCTGTTTCTCAATTCAGACACCTTCTAAACATGAATGAGTTCAAATCATATTCACCCCTAAACTATCACACCCTAGAATTGTACAGATTGTTGGGATATGCCAATATCTAAGATTTTAAAAATGTGACTATTAGGTCTTTCACATCATCTTAGCAGATAGATGTCTTACAGGTCTTTCCCACAGATCTAACACATAGTTCTGTGAATAAAGCAAACCACACATATACTCAATGAGGCATTTCCAACCACGTTGGTCTACAAAAAAAAAAGCCCCATTAGGATATACCTCAACTCTTTCGGTGAACTCCTAACTGAAGTGCTATATACATTCAGTGAAGTGCAGAAATCATAAGCATTACTGATGAATTTAATGGTGAACAGTTCTTGTAATCACAGCCTGATTTAAGAAGTCCATTATCAGCACCACAGAAGCCCTCCTTACTCTTAGAAAGTCCCTCTGCCTCTGCCTGTGTTTGAGCCTTACATATATTGAATTATATGCACTATTTGTCCTTCTGTGTCTGGCTTCTTTTGCTCAAAATTAGGATTGTGAGATGCAACCATGTAGCAATAATTCATTTATTCTCATTGACATATAATAAATCATCATATAGATATAACACAACTTATTCATCCATGCTACCATTGTATTGTTTCCAGCTTGGACTATTAGGAATGGTACAGTAGTGCTATGAACATTATTGTACATATCTTTAGGTGGGCCAGGTATGTATTTCTATTGTGTCTACACCTAGAAATAGAATTGCTGGGTCCTGGGGTTGGTAGATAATGCCGAACAGTATTGTCAAATGGTGGTACCAATTTACATTCCCATTAGTAATGGATGAGAGTTCCATTTGCTTCATGTCCTTGTCAATACCTGGTGATGCCATCATCTTTCTTTTTACCCATAGAGTGCTGCCAGAATCTGGGAAGTGGAAGCCTAGGCTTAAGACTGAGAAAAACAGAAATTATGGTTAAATGATTAAATAGAATTGCCATATTTAGGAAAAAATAAAGAAGGTTGTTAAATTTGAATAAGTAAGTCCCAAGCAATATTTGAGACATACTAATACTAAAACATTTTTCATTCTTTAGTTGAAATTCAAATTTAACTGGGCATCCTGCATTTATCTGGAGGGTTTGGGGAATAACTTTGAAATTAGAAAATATGGTGGCAGTTTCTGCCTCCCAATTTACAGGAATGGAGCTGGCCTGAGGGAGGCCAAAAACAATGGAGATTTCCTAAGTTGTGCAGGAAGCTGTCTCCCATCCCCCAGGGAATGAGCAGAGGCCAAAGGACACTAACGGTGGCCATGATTTATGATTTCTATCTAAATTCTTACAAGAGCATTTCCTCTGGGAATGCAATTGCTTATTTATGGTTAAAGGAAGGAAATTGAAATTTCTTGAGCAGTTTCTACTGCTAGTTTCCATTTTAAGCAATCTTAGGTACATGATGAGATTCTAGCCCCATAACAATCTTTTCTCCTAATTTGAAACCAAATACCTGGAGCAGCATAGCCAGGTGCCCAGGCAGGTGAGCTGAATCCAAAGTCCATACTCTTCCAACCTACCAAGTCCTATCTTCCAGGTCCTATCTTTAGAGGAGTCCCACTGACTGGCCCCAGGGCCTGCATGGGCTCCATTTCTCTCAACCAGTCTCAGCTATGCTGATGGGATACACCAAATGGCTATTACTCTCCTTGGGTTTCCCCAGGCTCCTCATTCCCTCTATTTCCATCCCTCCTTTCTCCTCTGTCCATTTCCTTCTGGCTTTCATCTGCCTACCAGACCATTCCATGGGTTGTAGGCAACCCATTTCTGGAAAAGCAAAGTAAATAAAGTCAATTGGGAAGGCCCCGCTTTGAGTCACTTTGAGCTTCTTCAGCCCCCAACCAGCCTCCAGCAGGCCTGTCTTTTAGAGCAGGGATTGAGTCTGAATCTAGAACCAGTTGTCCCACTACGTTGCATCGCAAGCAGAATTCTGCAATCTCTGCAACACATGGGGACTCTGCCTCTGTACATGTTGTGTATAGACCAGAAAATGCCATTCCAAAATATGCCTTTATGGCATAAGAGTTATTCTGAATCCATTATTTTGAGAAACAGCACACATAGGAGAAGCTCTGAAAACAGAGTCAAACTTATCCTTTAAAGTAATTTACATTTATAAGGGAAAAATCTCCATTTGTAAGTGTCCCCCTCTCCTATCAGGAGTAGAGGGATGACTTTATACCACAAGAGACTCATCAATGGAAAAAGTATGGACTTAAATCTGCATGACAAGCCTTTATTTTCCTGCTCCCTTTCTCATAACTGGCTTCCCCCACATTTTCTGTCCAGTGCCTTTAGCTAAAGCTGGTTTAAGCCTGAATTTGTTTTTGTTTTCATTTGTTTTTATTGAAGTTCGATTTGCCAACATATAGTATAACACCTAGTGCTCTTCACATCAAGTGCCATCCTTAAGTCTGAATTCTAAGCCACTTCTGAGAGTTACTCATTTTCCTGCATACCTCCCATGTATATGAGATATATGTGTAAACTTTTTTTGTTTGTTTTTCTTTGTTTTCTTGTTTTTCTCTCCTTAATCTGTCTTTTCTTTCAGGGCCCCTAGTCAAGAATTTGGAAGGATAGAGGTTAACATATTTTTCCTCTTCTACAAAGTCATTTCTGAAATTTTAGCCAAACCAGGAAATTTAAAAATGATTATTTATGCATGGTTGAAAAGATAAATTTTTTAAAAAAAGGTTTGTTTATTCATGAGAGACACACAGAGAGAGACAGAGACATAGGCAGAGGGAGATGTAGGCTCCATGCAGGGAGTCTGATGTGGGACTTGATCCCAGGACCCCAGGATCACACCCTGAGCTGAAGGCAGATGCTCAACCAATTGAGTCACCCAGGTGCCCCCCAAAAATGACATTTCTTAATCTAAACTAAATAATATCTGAAACAAAAAGCCTCTGGTCACTGCCCAGGGTGATGGAATAGTGGGAGCTGGGCATTCTGCCCTATTTACTGAAGCCCCCATGTTAGGCCTTAGCTGAGAATATAGCTCTTCTCTTTACAGACTTGGACTGGGGAAAAGATGTTCCTCACTTACCAGTATCTGGCTTCTAGTCTTCCCTCCCTCCCCAGATACACTCAGATCCTGCTCCTCCCAAAGAATTCCCTCTTGAGCTTCTCCCCACCCAGAAGCATCACAGCAAGCCTGCTGTTAGTCCTGGGTCTGATCTGTATCTGGAGACAGTTATCTGGATCACCTACAGAATGCAGTATTGCCTGTATCATAATAGGATCCTTGACTAATATACCACCAATCACATTATTTTTGAAATTTTAGCCAAAACAATAAAAACTCCATTACATGTACGTTTAAAAACAATTGTGCATCATTGAAGTGATGGCAATTCCTAATTGAAGGTAAATCATTTCTATCACCAAAAGCCACTCCAAAACATTTTCCCTTTGGTTAAAAATGGTGCTCATGCTTGGTAATCCTTAAATTCATAGCCCTCTCTGGAGTATTTGTATATTTGATAGTGCTCAACTGGGAATTTTTCTGACACCGGGGGAGTCCTTTATCCTACTTTTGTCAAGGAAGTAAAGGTTTGTGCTCACTAAAACATTTAACTGAGGCAAGGATTGGTGACAAAAACCATAGAATACACTGGATCCTCCCAGGTCTCTTTTCACTCTGCCATCAACTAATTCATTCAGCTTTTTTGCTACTTTTGTCTTAAAATTTGTTAATCTGCTGTCAGGCATACATGGCTCTAGGGGAAGAATGCCTTTTCACTCCTAAACAGTTTTAGGGTGCCCAAGGACTCACCCTATTTTTTCAGTCCTTTGGTTGCCATTTTTTTCTCTTATCCAGTCAGGCCACAATGCTCACCAGTTTGCAGGCATTCCCTCCATCCTGTTCCTGCTGTGAGCTCCTGTCCCTTGTTTTCCTATTTACCTGTTTTAATATCTCTGCTAAAATGCCACCTCCTCCATGAAGCCATTCCTAATCCTCCAAGTTGGATTTGCCTGCTCCTGTTCAACCTTGCACATCACTCTCATGATGGGCTGGAGAGCCTGTTGGATGAGGGAGTCAGCATGCTGGGTGCTAGCCACACTTTTATCTTTTCTTTAAATGCCAATAGCAGTTTTTGCCTTTCCTCTAAATGCTAATAGCAGTATCTCCACTTTCTTCTCCCAAGGGTCATTGGGAAAGCCCTCAGAAGTGACATTAACTTCAGATATGAGATTCAGAGATGTGCAGACTGAGCACTTATATTTTTCTTTGTTTTCTTTTTTTCATTTGCAGGTTTTTCTGAGAGTGTAAGTGGGTTTCAGTCATCTGGGTCCCCCAAAGACAGTGACTTGCACATAGCCTAGAAAATACTAAGTAAGTATTGGGCTTCAGGATATATTACCCTAAAATATGGCAGCTTAGCATGTTGAATGTATTAAGGAGGCTGAGAAAATGGCAAAAGCTTGAAGGTCATTTTGACCTCTTCTTCTTGTCCTTCTTCCCTAAAAGCTGTAGATAAATCTGTCATGTGAAAGGTACTTTCCCAGTACCAGGAACTGCTCTTGACATCCAGTGGATGGAGGCCAAGGATGCACCCATTCTTCCTTCCAAATCCCCCACTTAATCCCCCATTCCTGCCAACAATAAAGTATTTGGCCCAACAGTGTCAAGACTGAGAAACTTACTCATACCCTCATCTTGTTCTTAAGAAGATTTGAGCAGCTCACAAACTTACATATATAACAAGATACAAAAAGAAAAAAAGGAAATTTGTCACAGGGAAAATAAAGTCTGAGCAAATTTAGCATCTCCTTTAAGGTTCCCATACAGTGCTGGACATGGGCTGCATATGAGGTTCTGGGCTTCCTGCCAGGCAAAGCAGAGGGCATGCAAACATTTAGGAAATTGACTATGTCTATAAAATAAAAACATATTGATACCTAGAGAAATTTCTCATCAAGGTCCTCAAAAAAAAAAGGAGATGATATATGACATGTGGTGGTCCAAGTCTTTAACAGTATCTCTAAACGGAACTGTGACTTTCACGAACATATTTCCTAATATACGGTTAAATCACAATGCTGGAGCAGAATCACTGAAGGCAATCTATGAGCAGCTAAAATGATCCCAGCGAACTGCTTATCTCTGATCATCTGGATGATCCAGGATTAAAAAATCAGATTTAAAATGTAGATTGTTCAGAGAGACACGTGGATGTATATTCTTGGGCAACCCTCCATGAGTAATATTTTCACCAGCTAGGACTTGATAAAAATTGGGCAGCAATGGGTCTGAATTAGAAGTCTTTGGTGAGGATCCCTGGGTGGCGCAGCGGTTTGGCGCCTGCCTTTGGCCCAGGGCATGATCCTGGAGACCCGGGATCGAATCCCACATCGGGCTCCTGGTGCATGGAGCCTGCTTCTCTCTCTGCTTATGTCTCTGCCTCTCTCTCTCTCTCTCTGTGACTATCATAAATAAATTTAAGAAGTCTTTGGTGAGAACCAGAGTTTAGATTCTCCATGAGGGCTGCTTATTATGCATAAGAACAGATATGCGGCAGAAAAGGGATATAAAGCAAATGTATTGTTATAAAAATTAAATGATGCAGTCAGGCCACACATCTGAATAGAAGGCACCCTAGTGTAGGACGGAGGGAGCTAACGGCTATCCTAACTCAACATGGAGATAAGATAAAGGTATATCTGTAAGAAAGCCTATGTTTTCCTCAGATACAAGTTCTGGGCCTGCTTTACCAAGTAACCGATAGTGAAGTTGAGAAAGGAAGAATGGCCAACACAGGCTACAACTGTCATTTAGATGATCATTTAAAAGAAGCAGATAGTGTTACGCTAAGAGATACCTCTTCTGCATGTACTTATGATTTGCATGTGATCATAGGAGGGATCAAAGTCCCAAAGTTGTACACCATAGAACCTGGAAAATGCTTATATCAGGTGTTAGCAAAGCCTACCCCCTGTGACAATAGAAGAAGGCAGTAAAACACCCTTGGAGTCCAATTTTAAATAACTAACTTCCTGGTCAGTGCTATGGAGATCAAAGAATTGCAACGTGGAATCATAGCATAAAGAGTTGACCTTTTAAAAACACCAACCACTTGGGTCCACTGTGATTCTGACCCATTAGTCTGGGCGAGAGGATTAGTGACTTTGGAGCGGATATGTTTAATGCTTCCCAGGTGACTCCAAGGTGTGGTGAGGGTTGAAAATCAGTGTATTAAAGAAAGCCTAGCCAAAATGATAATTTGAGTATTGAAATAGTGGAGCCTTAAGACTTGTACACAAAAATAAAACACATTTCCTCTCAATTCAAATTTCCCCTACCACTTAAATTTTGACTGCAAACACGCATAATTATAAAAATGTAGCCAAAATAGAATGTTCAATGAAGACACCCTAAAAAGCACAAAAACATCAAAAGAAAAAAATATCTGTTAATCCACCATACAAAGTTAACCTTATTGAAACTTGTGACATACATCCTTACCTGTAGTCCAATAAAAAAAAAAAAATTGTGGATAGGACCATGTTTTTTAAGGAATATTCTCCTAAATATGGCAGTAAATCCATTTCTCCAACAGTGTAGAGAAGGCTGCTCCCCTTGCTGTTTCTGACACTCGGGGAGCAAGCGTTCATCTCTTTGAGAAGTGGCATTCAATCATTGTGCTCCAGCTCAGAATCATTATCTGATTAGTTAATGACTCTGGAGTTGGTGTAAAAAAGACAGAGAGGGTCTTTCTCTCTAAGAAAGAATTTAATTGGAGTTGTTCCAGCTCATCCCACAATTTATTTCTGTCTGTAGAATTAAAGGTTGAAATATTACTGAGTGAATCAATCTTTGAGTTAACTTAAAAGTCCCAATTCATATGCAAATATCCTGAAATCCCTCACCTAAACCCAGATCCCTCACTTAGGCAATGGTCTATTTCCCCAGACTCCTGTCTTGCCTTTATTCTTTCTCTCCTCATATCCTTTCTAGAACTCGTCTCCAGTAGGAGCTCAGCAGAGAGGAATCCCAAAAGAAGAGGGTATCACCACCTCCTGGACTTGCACAGGGCTTGGCTCTCCCATGCTTAGCCTATCTGGTATCTGGTCACACCCACAGTGCAGCAGTCCCATAGATATCTCAGATTTAATATTTTGGCTACAAGAACTGGAAGACCTATGAAGCATAGCATTGTATTTTAAATATTGCTGTGACTCATATCTGAATCGGAATTACTTGCCCTTTTTACTAATGTGGGCCAAAGCTCCGAAGTCACTACAGCCAATAGCCATATCCATTTCAGTACAGAACATCTCCACCAGACTTTATTTATTTATTTATTTAGTTAGTTAGTTAGTTAGTTAGTTAGTTAGTTTTGGGTAAACAATCAAGTTTGTTACGTGATGTTAAATTTTGTTTTACTTTAATTAAGTGGAAGAGTCTCCCTCACCCTTATATTCCCCATTGTAATGGAAGTAAAGAGGGCTAAGATAGTGCTGGTCCTTAGCCATAAAGTCAACTATAAAAACTTGCAGGCTATTGAGTTTGGGTGGTATCTTAAATTTAAAACTTGACCGGGGTGGTGGGGGAGGGGGCGGGTAGGGCTGGGGCGGCACCTGGGTGGCTCAGTGGTTGAAGATCTGCCTTGGGCTCAGAGTGTGATAGTGTGATCCCAGGGTTTTGGCAGGGAGCCTGTTTCTCCCTCTGCCTATGTCTTTGCCTCTCTCTCTGTGTCTCTCATGAATAAATAAATAAATCTTTAAAAGATAAATAAATAGAACGTGACCAGGACCCATCCAATACTTTATCAGAAAACAGCAAAACCGTTTTGAGTGCTCTACTTGGTATAAATAGATCTCAAAACTTCCATGAAAATACAGTTACTGGTGACCATGAAACATTTACATGTTGACAAATTTAGTTCAGGCAAAAGGCAGCAGACTATACAAACACTTGATTATACTTTTTTTTTTTTCTCAAAATCTTCCAGATATACTTTTCTAGAGCATGGTCTATACACCAAGAGCATCATCCATTAATTTCACACACATTTGTCTCCATTTTCACTCCCCCAAGTTAAACTCAAGTGAGCTTCAATGCAATCTTCAGTGCTAATTTCTCAATAAAACTGATGGCTACATGGGATGCCAGTTCAGGCTGCTGGGCTTCCTCCACATTTTGCTAACACATTGAAGTGCTCTTAAGGTCAGTTACCTCCCAGGAGGTAAACTAAGCATATCCTTAGGGCATCAATAAAGCTAGGGCAATAAAGTAAATAAATGAGAGAAAATTTTAGAAAAATATTTAGTCTTCCTGCTGAAATGAATGCAAATCCTTGAGGGAAATATTCATAATTATATTGGCCTTGACACTGATTTGCATATGAAAGGGTGTAGACCGGCAGTACACCATAGGTACGTTTTCCAGTACATTTAAGATGTCTAAAGACGCCCATCAGGTCAGCTGTTTCCAGGTCCTTCTCCCCTACTGGAGTCAGGGTCACAGCTCCGCTGGTGCTGGCCATTCAACTTTTAATTCCACCACAGTGCCTGGATGCTCAATGGGTATTTTTTTTTTTTTAATGAACAAACAAATTCATGAATATAGAAACTGTTAAGTTTCATACACATGATTGTAAAGTCTCTAGACTAGACATCTAGATGTCAGAAATACCACCTCCCGACCCCCACCTCCCTGTAACAGCCATTTTTAAGAAATGTGCTAGCCTTAGGGGTCTGGACAAAAGAGGGAGGGAAAAAAAGCTTCTTTTTTCCTCTTCCGTTAAATCATGTAGGTGAGAAAAGCTAATCATTCCCTCAACAAGGAAAATACTGAAAGCCGACTTGGTATTATTGGTGATAATAACAATGTAACAAATTGGGAAAGGTAACAAGTGGCCAGATCACTTGTTTTTGTTTTATAAAAACAGAGACATTTAGCATTAATTCTAACAATAAGATAATAATAATAAGCTTCAAGGTGACTGAAAGTAGAAATCGTGCCTCCCTATCAGCAAAACTAATTCCAACAGCAAATCCTGAAACCAATGGTAAAGTAAGACACTTTCTAGAAGCAACTTAATATTTAAAATATTCTGTTTAAACACATCAGTCTTCATGGTAATGCAAAGATTTCTTCTTTAATGATCAAGAACATTTTTTCCCTCTTAAAAATGCATCTCTAGTAGCACATTTTAAAGAAACAGGCTACAATTTACCTCGGCTCTTAAGAATCACTACTGCCAAGTTGAATTTAAAAGACAACTGCATGCTGCAGACTTACGGGTTTAAAAAAAAAAACAAAAAACAACCCAAAAAACTCAATGAGGCAAATGATGAATATGTACCACTCAATTCTGCCCTGGCCTGTATTAATTACATGGTAAGATTTTACTGGTTCTATCGTTTATTTTTTAAATATTTTTTTTTCTTTCGAAAGAAGATGGGAAAGACAAAAGGTTACACAACGGAAAGGTATTATTTTGTATTGCAGTAATACTCACCCCACTCTGGTTAACTACAGAGGCCAGCAGCCCAGGCCAAGCAGGAGAAGCCCCAGGGGTACGACTGCTTGGCTGGAGGCTGCAGCCTTGCGCTGCAGTAGCTGGCAAGGGTGGGGTTAGGGGTGGGGAAAGTCAGGAGGTGGGACAGGAGGAAAGAAAGCTAGTTGTCTCTACTGCCTTGGCGGCCACTGTTTTTCTATTTCAGAAAATGCACAATGCATTTTATCTCACTATATTTATTTTCTGTGATACTTGCCTGACAAACCTCGTGCCCTTAGACAGCGAGATTTATTTATGATTAGGCAGAAACACGTTTTATGAAGGTCCAAATTTTGTTTATTTACTTAGGGTTTCTCTACTTTTTCTACTCCCTAAGGCACTTAAGGGGTATGGTATGTGTTTAAAAGTAAGCGTTGGGCAGCTGGTCTGAGGTCTCAGAAATGCTAAAGAGATAGGCCACGTTCCTTCTGGCCAGGTTGTTGGGACTTAGGTTCCAAGCTAAGGGGCTGGGTGGCTCGGACAAGAGGAGTTAGTGAAGGGTAAGGGGACAGAGTGCGGATGTGGCCAGTGGCATTTCAATACCACTCACCTGGTGCCAGTGTGGAGAGTGGGTTCTCACAGGTGAGACCGACATCAAGGAGCTCACTGTGGGAGCAATTCTACAAGTGAGTGAAGGGTGCAGAGGGCCTGAGCAGGGTTAGAAAGCAAGAGGAGGGATTTAACAGAAACTCGGGACAGGAAACGGCAGTTCTTCGAAATTGGGCAGGGGAATGGAAAGGGAACTGCCTCACTTATCAAATCGTTAGACAGGCACATAGATACACGATACTGCGTCTAAAACCTCAATTGCTTCCAGACTGCCCACTAAAAAGGAGTTAGCTTAGCAGAGGTTAAAATGTCCTTCATTCCTATCAGTGTGGCCCTAGCAAGTTGTATTTTCTTTCATAGGGTTTGAACAGAAGAGCTGAATGCCTCACATCCCTCAGACTGCTTTCTGTTCCCCCAGGTGAGACATGTGTACAGAGGAAGCTGGTGGGGGAGGCACCCGGTAAGCGGAAAGGGGTTCTTGAGTGCTCACCTCTCTCCCAGGAACACTTGCCTAGACTATTCACATGCACATGTACCATTAAGTGGAAAATTCACTATCAGTAGGATACATGCTTCTGTTTTTTAAAGATACATTTATTGGGACGCCTGAGTGGCTCAGTGGTTGAGTGTCTGCCTTTGGCTCAGGGCGTGATCCTGATCCCAGGATTGAGTCCCACATCAGGCTCCTTGTGACAAACCTGCTTCTCCCTCTGCCTGTGTCTCTGCCTCTCTCTGTGTGTCTCTCATGAATAAATAAAATCTTTAAAATAAATAAAATAAAAATGTGTTTATTTATTTATTTGAGAGAGAGAGAAGGGGGAAGGCAGAGGGAGAGGGAGACAAGGACTCCTCGCTGAGCAGGGAGCCCAATGCAGGAGCTTCATCCTAGGACCCTGAGATTGTTATGAGCTGAAATCAAGAGTCGGACGCTTCACCGATTGAGCCCCCCAGGCATCCGTATAATAAATGCCGTCTTATTTCAGGTCCCTAGCGTGTGAGCAATAACCACTGTGTACATAGGCCACTTCCCTGTCCTGGAAGAGCTCACGGCCTGGAAAGTGAGACAACTGAACAGTCTGTATAGAAAATATCATTAGCATCTTACAGAGTAAGAGGTCACCAGTTCTAGGCCACTAACTGGGTGGCTCTTGGGCAAATCTCTTAATCAAAAAGACTGTGATTTATTTAGGAACTGGTATGTGCCCAGCACAAAAGTGTTTCATTTCAATCGTTTCATATATTAGTATATGTTTTCACCACTTGATAGTCACAGCAAGAGATGTGCCTCTATTTGGCTTCATTCTAATAAAGAAGAAAGACAAAAGAAAAACACATGGAAACACAAATAAGACCTAAGTATGGATGCCTGAGTGGCTCAGCGGTTGGGTGCCTGCCTTCGGCTCAGGCCATGATCCCGGGATCCGGGATCGAGTTCCACATTGAGCTCCCTGTAGGAGCCTGCTTCTCTGCCTGTGTCTCTGCCTCTCTCTCTCTCAGTCTGTGTCTCTCGTGAATAAAAAATAAATCTTTAAAAACAAACAGATAAAAACAAATAAGACCTAAGTAAACCTATAAATGGACACAATAGTTGCACATTGTTCTAAGAGTCTCAAAGAAAATTGTCAAGGGGCTGAGATTCTGAATAATGGGGTAGTAAGAAGGAAGCTTACCTTGGACAGGGCGGGCAGGAAGGGCCTCCTTGAGGCAGAGCCAAAGGAAGAGCAGTGGCTGGCTGAGTGGAGGGGGTGGTAGGAGAATCCTGGTAGATGGCAAAAGTCCCCCTGTGTACTCAGTGGATTTTAAGGAACTAAGAGGGGGTGACCGCAGAACAAGCAATAAACATTCTATTGGACAACGTGCGAAGCCAAGGAATAGAGATGGAGATAGTTTTACAGGACTATTCAGGAAAGTCTCCATGGAATGCTGTATTTTCAAGACAGATTGGCAGCCTGGATTGTTTGTATGCATGCATGTGTGTACCTATGTGTGAATTCATGCTGGGAAAACCACCAGGCCATTTGTTAGTCTTTTCATGATTGATTAAGGGAAGTGGCATGGCCACAACCTCGCTTCTGTTGCTTCTCTCTCTGCAAAAGGGCTCAGCAAACTTTGGGGCTGAGGATAGGTAGATTTAGTGATAGATGACCAGTTCCCTGAGAAACATAGTCAGGGCGGCTGTGTGTGACGTCTGACATGAGTGAACTGCATTAGGGCCATTGCCATTTTCAAGGTCATTGCCATTTAGTCAAAAGGGACTAAATAACCACTGGTCTGGGCCATGTGGAGGACTGCTTGCAATGAATTCCATAGGTCCTGCTCCTGGGGTTAGCCACCCAGCAAATATTTATCCAGACAGTATGGCAGAGTGGCGCTAAGTGTGGCCTCTGGAGCTAGAATCACCAAGGCTGTGTGGCCTTGGACTAGTTAGTCACCGTCTCTGAGCTTCTGATTCCTCACAGGGCTATTTTCAGGATTCAAAAGTGAACATGTCCTCACAGTCTCTAAGTATGTAGCTGGTATTCACAAACACTGATTTTCTTTCTTCAACCCTGAGTTAGGGAAGTGGAGAAAAGGCATCATAATGAGAACAAATTGAGGAAGGAGGCCATGCAGACTTGCCACATAGCATGTGTGCAGTGAGGGAGAGGGGGCAATCTAAGCTGCTGGCCTGGCACTTTGCTTAGTAGTTGTATAATTTAAGGTTTTCTGACTTAGTCACAGAATATTAAACAAAAAAGGGATTCATTGCCTAATGTCTGAAAAATCCTGGGCATGACCAGCTTTGGGACCAACTTGTTGCAGGGCTCACCCCTGTGAAGGGCCTGGTCTGTCCTCCCACTGCCTCCCCTCTTCTTCATGCTGACTACACTTCTGCTCAGAATTCACATGCCCTGGACTGTTGTCCTCCCAGGTCCTGGGGCACAAGAAATTGACAATAGTTAACATCCATATCTGCACACTGTATTATAAGTACTGTTCTCATTTTTTTTTTTTAAGTTGGCTCCACACACAACGTGGGGCTTGAACTCACAACGCTGAGATAAAAGGTCACGTGCTCTATAGATTGAGCCAGCCAGGTACCCCCTCTTCTAATTTTTTTAAAAAGATTTATTTATTTATTTATTTATTTATTTATTTATTTATTTATTTATGATAGACATAGAGAGAGAGAGAGAGGCAGAGACACAGGCAGAGGGAGAAGCAGGCTCCATGCCGGGAGCCCAACACGGGACTCGATCCCACTCCAGGACCACGTCCTGGGCCAAAGGCAGGCACTAAACCGCTGAGCCACCCAGGGATCCCTTAATTTTTTTTTACATAAATTGATAATTGTAATCTTCACAAGAATGAGGTAGGTAGGAAAACTGAGGCAGATTAAGTAACTAGCCTGAAGTTGCAAATGAGAGACAGAGGAAGGATTTGAGCCAGCGGTCTGGTTTCCAAGTCTGAGCTCTAAAGAGCCTCTTCTGAAAAACAGCCACTATCTCTTTGGACCTATTTGTACTAAAGTTGTTGTGTTTGGGTCTCTAAGTCTAGTAGAAGGTGATGTCTACTTGTCCTGTGGCAATCACTTGCCCATCCTGAAGTGGGCACAAGAAAACACCATGCAGAGCTCCTAGGCTGGGCAAGGGGAGGGACTGGCCGCCAAAGGGGATCTGGATACTCCATTCAGAACAGACAAGTGAGGGGCATCTGGGCTGCTCAGTGGTTGAGCGGCTGCCTTGGCTCAGGTCATGACCCCGGGGTCCCAGGATTGAGTCCTGCATCAGGCTCCCTGAAGAGAGCCTGCCTCTCCATCTGCCTGTGTCTCTGCCTCTCTCTCTGTGTCTCTCATGAATAAATAAATAAAATCTTTAAGAAAAAAAAGAACAAACAAGTGAAACAAGAGCTTTCCATCATGACCAAGATGGAAAAGAAAGAAGAAAAAAGGGTTTTAGGGAGGAAATGATGAACTCAGTGGGCTAAGGTTTAAAGTCCTAGAAAAGCATTCATGCAAAGATATGGCCCATTGGACATATTGATTCATACTTCAAATATGATTATGATAAAATGGTGAGCAAAGAGACACTGGACCAATGAAGACAAATGAAAGCGGGAGCGGTAACATTAATCTCAGACAAAGTAGAACTTCAGGCTAATAGCACTTAGAGTGTAGGGAACATTTGTCTGGAGTTATAAAAGGCACAAATAATAAAGAAGATAAAACAGTCAAGGGAGACATCAAAGAACATAAGCAGCTAAATACATAAAGGCAGGAAGGAGACCTTGTAAAATTAATGAGAGATTTCAAAATACCTTGCTCCCAGTCATCCAGAATTCATCATCAAAATAATCATTCAACTCAACAAGTAACACAATGTTTTAACAGTCAAAACTTTATTCAGATGAACCAAATAATATAATCAAATAACTTGAGATAACACATATAAGGATTTCTTACCTGCCACACATAAAGACAAATTTTTCATAAAAATGAAAAATTAAAGGTACATGATGAATATGATCTAAAAGCCTTAAATAGTTGGAAGTGAAGGCACAAATTCCGAGGCAAGTCTTGGATTAAAGAGAAAAGAAATGGGAATCCATTCATTCTCTAGAAACCAATGAAAAGCAAACTACTTTTTCTTGAGACCTAAGGGATCCTGAAAGTAATACTAAAAGGAACATTCAGAGTTTCAAGATGCCTTAGCGATTTAAAAGTAAAACCAAAAAATAAAAGAACTAAATATTCATCTTAAAATGTCAAAAAAGTCAATCAGGAAATTGGATTAATTTCAATTAATAAATAAAGGTAAAAGTTGAAATTAACGGTATACATAGAAAAATAATAGGATAAAAATAGTAAGAAGATAACTCAGTCAAACTCTACTGAAAATGACTCCAAAAGTTTACTGAATAGACTCCTCCTTCAGATCTTTGCCTCCGTGGCCTTCTGTCTCCCTAGGCATGGCCCCGGGTTCCCTGTGGAGAGCTGTTACTGCAAGTCCAGACCTGGTGGTGATGACTTGATCCACACCTGTGGAAAAACACAATTTGATGGAGGAAATCTGAAGCTTGAATTCCCTTTATTAAACAATTCATGAATCTGGCAGTAACCCACCTAGTAAGTAGAGCAATGCTCTGAGGAGTTGTAAAAAAAAAAGGAAGGTTTTAATAACCTCCCAGGGAAAAGAAAAGATAGAATTATTTCAGTCATGGTCCCTTTCATCTATTCTTCTTCTTTTTTTTTTTTTTTTAAGATTTTATTTATTTATTCATGAAAGACACAGAGACATAGGCAGAGGGAGAAGCAGGCTCCCCATGGGGAGCCCTAAGCGGAACTCGATCCCAGGACCCCCGAATCATGCCCTGAGCTGATGGCAGATGCTCAACCACTGAGCCACCCAGGCATCCCCCTTTCATCTATTCTGTTAGTATTACTTGAAGGGGGCAAGAACAGGGATTTCATCATGTGGATTACTTCAGCTTCCTCTATGGGATCTGGAGGGTGTATCTGACAGATTGCCTCTTTGGGGCTTACCAGAACATTCCTTATGGAGCAGTTAAAATTACACTTCCAGTGGACTTTGAAACTGCAGTCATGCTGAACACTTAGCCTCAGTTTGGTGACTTGGTCTGGCATAAGTGACTCTATCTTGGGCCTGTGGTTTTCTTTTTAACAACCCCAACAGAGCAGCCTGTACATCTGTTTTGCTTCCTACTAGGAGTATGTTGCTTGGTGCACTGCAGTCCCTCCAGAAATATTGAGAAAGGAGAAAGGCAAGAGAGCAAAGACAGCTGGAAGGATAGAGTCCAAGAACGCAGAAGAAAAAGAGGAAACCATACCTGGAGACGATGCAGTATAAAGTTTCTATAAAGGAAGCCAGGGCAATGATGCCGAATGCTTTAAGAAGCAAAAATGAGTGAGGGATTACTTGTCTTATTTTCCACCACAAAGTTCTTTTATAATCCCAACGCTAAAATGTTGACCACTTCACTGATTTTGGCTGATGTCCACAGAGTATCTACAAGGTACTTTCAAGCTCGTAATCACATGTGGTACTTAGAAATGCCCTAGAGGATAGTATTTTTATCATCCTTATAATGATAGAGATAGATGGAGAAATAAAGGCTCAGAAAGGCTGGGTAACTCTTCCAGAGTCACAAAGCTGGGAAAGTCAAGGGGTTCGGATGAAATGCGGTGCTCTTTTAGATGTTCCCACATATGTTGATTGCAGCTATAGAAGGTTGTCAGCGGCCTGGTCGTCAAACACGTATTTGTCAAGCACTTCCTGAGCTAGGAGGCATCCAGTACACTGTAGTGAATGTGATCCAAGACAGCCAGTCCTCTCCTGAGCTGACTCTGGGGCGGGGAGTCAGGAGATCACAAGCCACCACACACGCTAGGAGCAAACAGGTGCTTTGCTAGAATAATACACAGGAACTTCACGTCAGCTGCGGCGAGGGTGGGGGAGTGGAAGGCGTCACACACTTTATTTTCCTCTGAAAACTAATTTTCAGGACCGTGTCCTTAACTATGTTGGCTGCAGCCAGACACATTCAAGCTTGTTTTGTTCTGCAGGAGGGTTCAGTTACCGCACAGGTGGGTTCAGTAGAATTGCGAGTAGAAAGTCAGATCCCCACCCAGACCAGCTGAAACTGGTTTCAGTGTTTTCACAGTCTGGGAAACACACTGTGAAGTGCGTCTGTTTGAATACACTCAGGGTGAGGGTGAAGCAAAAATTAGAATTAGCGGGGATCCCTGGGTGGCGCATCGGTTTAGCGCTGCCTTCGGCCCAGGGTGTGATCCTGGAGAACCGAGATCGAGTCCCACGTTGGGCTCCCTGCGTGGAGCCTGCTTCTCCCTCTGCCTGTGTCTCTGTCTCTGTGTCTGTCTCTCTCTGTCTCTGTGTCTCTCATGAATAAATAAAATCTTTAAAAAAAATTAGAATTAGCCCCTGGGTGGAGAAGTGACACAGGGCCCATCACCTATGCTGTTAGCATTACTGTAAGCAAGGGCAGGGCATCTCTCTCATCTGTATGAGGAAAAAAGTGCTGTGTGACTTGGTGCAAATCTTGAAAAACTGACTTCTCTCTACATTCCTCTCTTTCCCCAGATTGACACGTAGAAAAAGTTGACAGGAAAGTACTCACAAGACACAGTTGCAAAAGTTCACACTAACACCGGAAGGAATTCATTTCTTTTTAAAACAAAAAGGGAATGTATTTCTTTGTCCCCTGGTTCAAATCACACTGCACACACTTAGTAGATGAATTGTAGGTCTGACAAGACAGAAATCATAGTTGCCACAACTGTGATAGACATTTAGTGAGGCCAGAGTGTTAGGGTGTCAGTGGAGAGTCGCCGATCGTTCCTTCGCTGACTTACTGAACGTTGAGTACGCAGTCACCGCGTGCCTGCTCTGTGCCACACGCGGTTGTAGGTGCTGGGGAAGCAGAAGGGAACGAAACAGGGAAAACTCTTGCCCCTGTAAAGCTCATAGCCTGGAATAATAATGTCGGGAAGGGAATGGGAAGTGTAGGAGGGGGGCTGTGAGTGTTTGAACGAGTAGTCGGGGCAGTGGCATTTGAGCAGATATCTGAAGGAGTTTTGCAGTGAGTCATTCTGAAACCCAGGAGGAACCTTCTGGGAAATGAAACTGCACAGCATGAGGCATGAACATGTTTGGCACTTTCCAGGAAGAGTAGAGAGGTCAGGGTGGCTTGAGGAATGACACAAGCAGGAGATGACTGGGTTTGGCTCATGTAAGGATTTCATAGGCCATTGTAAAGACCTTTACTCTGGGTCAGAGGGGGAAGGTGTAAGAGAATTTTGATGAAAGGATATTAATGCTGGTAATAGTTAACCTGCACATAGCATTTCCTAGATGCTGGACACTGCTCTAAGCACGTTATATGCTCATTTACTTACATAAGTACTTTATGTATTTATATAAGTGTGCTCATTTATTTCCTATATCAACCCTGTAGGTATCGTTCTCATTTATACAGGTAAGGAAACTATGACTCTAAATAAAGTGAAGTAACTTATCCAAAGTCACATAACCGGTAAGTAATAAAAGCATAATTCCAACCCAGGCAGTCTGGCTCATTTCCTCTTTCCCAGGCCATGCAGTGAGACTACTCTGCTCCGCCTGCCTTGCAGCGAGGCTGTGGCCACGTGACTGAACTGTGGCCAATGGAACGTGAGGGGTCCTGACCGCACTACCTCCAGCTCCCACATTCAGTGTGGCGTGCCCTTACCCGTCTTCCTGCTGAATACAGAGAACTTCAAGGTCCTAGTGGAAGGTAGAGTCACAAGATGAAACGAGCCTGGGTTTTTAAATGACCACGTGGCAGCCTTCCCACAGAATTTCAAATAACTGTCCTTTGAAATTCGCAGTAGACTTCTATTGTGTAAGCCACTGGGAATCAGGCCTTGTTTTAAAAGTCTCGAATTTATGCCCCCCACAACGAAATGCACACAGATTATTAAGGGAGACAGGCTTGTGAATGACGGCAACGCAGTCCTCTAACACAGGCATTACAAGAGAAGTGTGCTGCTCAGAGGAAGGAGTTCTAACACTCTCTAGGGAAGTGGAGGGTATCACTACCTGGTGACATCTGAGTAGGCTGATGAAGGGTGGCTAGGAGTTTGGGTGAGGAAGTGTGGGGAATAGTGGTGGGGCCAATTCAGTGACAGCTTGTGCAATGGGTTGAGGAGTCTGGGGAGGATGAGATGTTCGGTCCCCCAGTTTATCTCATTTCATGCTAATTCCTGTTTTCCATCCTCCTGTCCCTGATTCTTCATGTCTTCAGGCCTCTGACCTGAGGAGGCAAACATACCCCAGTCGTTCGTTACGTTAAACATTTATTCTAATACTTGTCAAAATGGCAAGGAGGACTTTATTCAGGACTCTTGTGACACCTGTCAGGGAAAGAGAAGACAGGAGAAAGAGATGGGGCTAAACTCCGGATACAGCAAAGGCAGCTGGGGACTTATAGCCAATGAGCAGACCGAAGAGGTCAGTGCATGGAAAAATGCTAAGAGAAGGCATTAAGGGTGGGGGGATTCCTGTTGAAGACTGGCCAGACTACTCTGATCCCCATCTCTTATGTTACAATTCTGAGCAACTCAGACTGAAGGTGTGAGCAGAAAGAATTAAGGGTCCCCGGCAAAAGAAAGACAAGCCATAGCTTTCTTGACATAAGATAATTCATTTAGACCCCCAGCCATCCTGTGAAAGAATATAAGAACAAATAGTAGATAACCTAATCATATCAGGGCCAAAAAAGTCAGCGGTAAAATTCTTAGTATTGGTTCCAAGTAAAGATCAATCTGACACATGTTCTTAAGTCATCTTTACAGGATCTAAACCCATTTGAGCACTCACATACTAGATCAGCTGCGGAGAAGTGATAATGCTGTATTCCCCATTGCTCAAGCCCCTTCATGAATATGTATGCACCCTTAACTTAAAATTTCTTTAATTTTGTTGTTCAGGGAGACTCTGCTTTGGGAAGTAACCCTGGTGTTATCTTTTACTTGTTGCAAATAAAACCCTTCATTTTCCCATTCTTTGACTTGGTTGTATCTTTCAGCTCAGCATCCACCAAGAGGTGGAGCCAGTTTTGGGTGACAGAGGTGCCCCTGTAGCATTGCCAGATAAAGATACCAGAAGCGGGAACCCTGGGTGGCGCAGCGGTTTGGTGCCTGCCTTTGGCCCAGGGCGTGATCCTGGAGACCCGGGATTGAATCCCATGTCCGGCTCCCGGGGCATGGAGCCTGCTTCTCCCTCTGCCTGTGTCTCTGCCTCTCTCTCTCTCTCTCTCTCTCTCTCTCTCTCGGTGACTATCATAAATAAATAAAAATTAAAAAAAAAAAAAAAGATACCAGAAGCCTAGTTAAATTTGAATTTCAGATACATGATGAATACATTTTTAGCATAAGTATACCTCAAATATTGCATGAGATATACTAAAAAATTTTTATTGTTTATCTGAAATTCAAACTTAACTAGATGTCCTGTATTTTTATTTGCTAAATCTGGCAAATCTACATCCGAAATGAGGGCAGATAGAAGTACATAGGAAATGGAATTGGGAAGATGAATAGAATGAGGGACTGAGAGACTTGTGTGAAAGTACCTAGACCCATTACTCTCCTCATCTGACAAAATCCAAAGCCTAAGGCCCACTATGGTGCAACTTTCTCTGAGCTACTCCAAGGAGAAAAGATAAGGAATACATAAAGTCTTTCCACTACATTGTCCAGAGTGGTCTTATGAGAATGAAAATCTGATTACTTCCCTGTTTTAATCACCTTTGATTTTTCAGGGGTTTGTAATCTATGGCCTCCAGGCAAAATCCATCTGCCTTCTTGTTTTTGTAAATTAAGTTTTAGCAGAACACAGCCCTGCTCATTCACTTATGTTTATTTGTGTCTGCTTTTGCGCCACAGTGGCAGAGTTGAGTGGCTGCAACAGAAATTGTCTAGCCTGCAGAGCCTATAATATTTATGACATAGCATTTATTGTTCAAAACTCCCAAATGTCCTTCTTCCTCCTCTTTTATGCCTAGTGAAATCCTGCCCTAAATGTGAGATTTCTCTCTACTTATACTCTAGGAACCCTACTTCTCTGTGCTCCCATAGTATTTATACCACTTCAGTATTACAAAAAATTTTTTGTAACTAGAGGTTTGGTATCTGTCCTCTCTACCGGCAATGGTTTCCTTGGATGCCAGGAGTCATATCTGGTTTTCCTTTGTAGCTCCTTGAGCTCTTAGCACAGGGCAAGTACATAGTAGGTATTTGTTGAATGACTGGGAAGGATAGCTGCAATGGGAAGAGTCTGGGGTGTTAGATCCAGAAAGACCTATTTTGAGCTCCATTCTCTTCCTCTTACTGTCTACTGATTTAACAGTGATTGAGCAAGTTACTTTTTTGTTTTTGTTTTTCTTTTTCTGGTGGGGGGGTCTGAGCAAGTTACTTAACTGAACCTCAGTTCTCAGCTATAAGATGGGGATAGTAATACTAGTGAGGCTTCAATGTGACAACTCATATTATGTACTTGGTATATTATTTCCTCTCTTTCTTTCTCCTTTGAATGAAGGAAGGGAGTAGAGAAAGGGGAGCAGTGGTTTCTAAGAAAGGGGTAGGTAGAGTAAGTAATAAGGAGATCAAATGGACTATCTCTCCATCTGTGGCTAGTTCTCTCTCACCTTGGGGACAGGATTAGGTACAGACACATCTGTGCTATGCTTTGGGGTTAATCACTGCACTACAAATCATAGCTCTGTCTAACAGAACCGCAGATGGACACAAGGCCTCACATGGAGATAATGATCAAGATGCTCAAGAAGCATCATGGTCTTCACAGCTGGTTCTAATGACCCTTCTCCAAATTGGGCATTTCACAGCCTGGGTCTTCCAGGTCCATGCTATGCAAGAAAAGAGTTCTTCCCTGTTTGCTCCTGGTCTTCAAATCATTTGGATAGAAATATACCCCCAGCCCCAAATTAGGAAGTTAGCTCTTGAATTAATTGGTCAAAGAATAAATCACAAGGGAAATTAGAAAATATTTTGAGAGAAATGAAAACAAAAACATAACATACCCAAACTGGGATGCAGCAAAACACAACTAAGAGGTAAGTTCCACAGTGAAAAATGCCTATATTTTAAAAAAAGAAAGATCTCAAATCAAAAACCTAATTTTATACTTCAAGGAAGTAGAAAAAGAATAAATTAAACCAAAGTTAATTGGAACGAATAATAAAAATTAAAGCAGAAATAAACAAAATAGAGAATAGAAAAACAATAGAAAAAAAATCAACCAAGAGGTTTTTTTTGTTTTTGTTTTTTTTTAAAGAGTTAATTTTCTTAACTGGAGTAAGAAAAAGAAAGACTCAAGTCAGAAAAATCAGAATGAAAGGGGAGACATTACAACTGATATCACAGAAATAAAAAGGATCATAAGGAACTAAGACTACTACCAATAATTATATGCTAACAAATTTGATAACCTAAAAGCAATGGATAAATTTCTATCAGCATACAACCAACCAAGACGGAGTCATGAAGAGTTAAAAAAACTGAACAGACCCATAATTAGTAAGGGGATTGAATCAGTAATAAAAAACCTTCCAACTATGAAAAACTCAAGACTAAATGGCTACACTGGAGAATTCTACCAAATATTTAGAGAAGATTAATACCAGTCTTTTTCAAATTCTTCCTCAAAGTTAAAGAAATGGGAACATGTCTGAATTTTATGAATCCGGCATTACTCTGAGATTAAAATTAGACAAAAATACTAAAAGTACAGACTAATATCCCTGATGCATATTGATGTAGAAATATTCAACAAAATACTAGCAAACTGAATTCAACAACACATTAAAAGGATTAGGCACTATGACCAAGTTAGATTTATCTTTAGAATGCAAAGATGGTTTAACATACAAAAATTAGTCAAGGTAATATATCATATAAGCAGAATGAAGGAAAAAACCCCACATGTTTGCCTCAATTGATGTAAAAAATATTTAATAAAATTCAATGCTCTTTCATTTACTCAACAAATTAAGATTAGAAGGAAATTACCTGAACGTAATAAAGGCTATATGTGAAAAGCCTATAGCTAACATCATAGTCAATGGTGAAAAGACTGAAAGCTTTCTAAGATCAGGAACAACACAAGGATGCCCATTCTTGCCACTTCTATTCAACATAGTGCTGGATGAGTACTTAGGAGAGTAATTAGGCAAGAAAAAGAAATAAAACACATTCAAACTGGAAAGGAAGTAGTAAAATCATCACTATTCAAGATGACATGATCTTATATGTAGAAAACCGTAAAGACACCACCAAAAAACTTAGATCTGAGAAACCAATTCAGCAAAGTTACAGGATACAAAGTTAACATGCAGAAATTAGTTGCATTTCTATATACTAACAATGAATAACCTGAAAAGGATATTAAGAAAATGATACCATTTACAAAAGCATCAAAAGTAATAAAATACTTAGAAATCAACTTAACCAAGGAGTCAGAAGACTTGTACACTGAAAACTACTAAACATTGCTGAAAGAAATTTAAAAAGACACAAATAAATGGAAAGACATCTACATTCATGGATCAGAAGACTTAATATTGTTTAAATGTTAATACTACCCAAAGTGAGCCACAGAATCAATGCAATCCCTATAAAAATAGCAATGGCACTTTTCTTTTTTTCAGAAATAGGAAAATCTATCCCAAAATTCATATGGAATATCAAAGCACCCTGAATAACTAAGACAACCCTGAAAAAGAAAAACAAAGCTGTAGGCCTTACACTTTTGTATTTCAAGACACATCTGTGGTAATCAAAGCAGTGTGGGACTGCATAGACACAGACATATAGACCAGTAGAACAGAATAGACATCCCAGAAATAAACCCTCATATATGTGGTTAACTCATCTTTAACATGAATTTTTAACAAGACATCACAATGGGGAAAAGATAGTCTTTTCAACAAATGGTGCTGGAAAACTGGATATCCACAGGGGAAAAAAATGAAGTTGGACCCTTAGCTTACACGATATACAAAAATTAACTCAAAGTGGATTAAAAACCTAAATGTAAGACCTGAATGTATAAAATTCCTAGAAGAAAACATGTCATACATTACATCATTGTATTCTGGAATGATTTCTTGATAAGATGTCAAAAGCAAGGCAACCAAAGTAAAAATAGACAAATATGAATACATCAAGCTTTAAAACTTCTGGGCAGCAAAGGAAATAATCAACAAACTACAAAGGCAACATAGAATTGGGAGAAAATATTTACAAAGCACATATCTGATAAGGAGGTAATATCCAAGATACATAAAGAACTCCTACAACTCAACGACAAAAAAACAAAAAACAAAAAACAAAACAAACAAAAAAACAATCTGAGTCAAAAATGGACAAAAGACCTGAATAGACATTTATCCAAAGAAGACATATAAATGGCCAACAGATATATGAAAAGATGCTCAACATCACTAACAACAGGGAAATGCAAATGTAAACCACAACAAGATATTACTTCACAACTAATAGGATGTCAAAACAATAAAAAATAGCGAGGATATGGAGAAACTGGAACACTTGCACAGTGTTGGTGGGAATGTAAATTGGTGTAGCCACCCTGGAATACAGCGTGGAGTCACCCTAACAAATAAAAAAAATAGAATTACCATATGATCCAACTATTCCACTTCTGGGTATGTATATGTATTTAAAAAAAAACACCCTAAAAACAGGATCTCAAAGAGATTTGCACATCTATGTTCATTGTAGATTATTCACAATAGTCAAGATGTCCTCTGATGGATGAATGCATAAAAATGTGGCATAATACATAAATTGAAGTATTTTTCAGTCTTAAAAAATAAGGAAATCCTGGGGCGCCTGGGTGGCTCAGTTGGTTAATGTCTGACTCTTAATTTTGGCTTAGGTCATGATCTCAGTGTCCTGGACTTGAGCCCTGCATTAAGCTCCTCACTGTGTAGAGAATCTGCTTAAGGCTTCTCTCTCTCTCTGTGTCCTTCCCCCTGCTCATGCTCTCTGTCTCTAAAATAAATAAATTAATTAATTAAAAAAAAAAAAAGGAAATCCTGTCATATGATGCAACGGATGAGAAGACATGATGACAAGTGAAATAAGCCAGTCACAAAAAAGACAAATGCGGGGTGATGCCCTTTATACGAAATATCTAATGTGGTGAAGTCCACAGAGACAGAAAGAATGGGGCTTGTGGGGCCGGGGAAGAAAGGAATGGGGAGTTATTGTTTAATGGGTAGAGAGTGTCAGTTTGGGAAGATGAAAAAGTCCTGGAGGTGGGTAGTGATGCTGACAGCACAGCAATGTGGACTTAAAGCCACTAAACTGTACAACTGAAAATGGGGAGGATGGTGAATTATATGCTATGTATATTTTCCTATTACACTCACACGAAGATACTCCTGAATGTCATCTCCACAGATCCTGATTCTGTAAATCCGGGGCCCTGAAGTCTGCATTTTGAACAAGCAGCTGAGGTGACTTGGAGAGGGGTAAACAAGCAGTTGGACGTACAGGGAGCTGGGCAGTTGCTCACAATGTGGGAACCCTGTCCAGAGCCCTGGATGACTGAGACACTTCCTGCTGCTCTGCTGGACCACTCGGTTTTTACTGTGCTGATAACTCGCCTCTGAACACCACCTAGGCGTGAGGCGCTATGCTAGAGTACGGGTGGGAACACAGAATCCAGTTTTAATCTCAGGGGACGTGGTCAAAGTATAGAACCAAAAAGCCCAAAGGGACCCTTTAGGACTTCTAACACTTCAACACTCCCTTTCCTCTTCTGACCAGTGGGGCAGTGACACCTGTTTCACAGGGCGGTTTTACAGGCAAAACCAGATAAAGGATGTGAATGTGTTTGTGGTTTTTTTTTTTTTCTTTTAATCTCTGTAATCCATTATTCAGTATTTACCTACAGGGTGAGTGCTGGAATCTTGGCTCCATAAAATGCCGGGGCAGAAGTTCTCAATCCTAAGTACATATTTAACACTACCAGGGAGTTAAAAAAAAAAAAAAATCTCTGTTGATTTCCTCCCCTCTGAGATTCTCATTCAGGTGGTCTGGGGAGGGGCCTGACCATGAGCATTTTTTTAAAAAAGCTCTCCGTTTTTTCAACTGACAGGGTTAAGAACCACCGCACTATGGAACATACAGGAGAGAATGGTGTATTCAAACTGGTATGATGAGAAATGGAAAAGGTTATGTTTGCACCAGACCGTCGAAGGATATGTCAAATCTGGGGAATAATGGTTTGGACCAGGCAATATGTACACCTAATATCAAATCCAAAAGTCCAAAAGTATCTATGCTGACAGATGTATCTTCCCCTCCCTCTCCGCCCTCTCCTCCGTTCTGTCTGGAGCAAACATGTCTTACCAGTTCTTGTTTCTGCTGCTGGAGATACACTTTCAGTTGCTATTAAGAAATTTGTCAGTTTGGTAAAGGGAAAGGAGAAAAAAGGAACAGGTGTCATTTTCTCTTGCACCAACTTCCACGAGGCTCAGAGCGGCAACGACATAGGAATGGCTTGAATGAGGAAGTTCATCTACTAAAAAAAAACGAAAAGTTGATTTTCAGAATGAGCCTTTTCACTTTCGGACGATGGGGTGTTACTATTTCTTTCTTCCTATCTAGTGTGTTCTGAGTAGCTCGATTTCTAAAATTGCTCTTTTTATTTTGAGGAAACTGTAGATTCACACGCAGTTGTGAGAACCGATCCAGAGAGCCGGTGTCCCTGTGGCCTGTGGGCCTTAATTTAATTCTGGTGCGAATCAAGCTTCAGATCCAGCTCTCCGAACACCAGGCCTGGAAACACTGTGCCTGGGGCCTGGGAGTGAGCCAGCCGCCGGGAAGGGGCGAGGAGGGGGGAACACGGTGTTTCAGCTCGCCCCCTTGCTGGGAAAGCAAAACCAACATGTGAATGGGCTTACTCGTGGGTGTCAGGTGCTGCCCCGCCGCTGCCCCGCTGTCTGTCTGTCTGTCCGTGTGTGCGCTGTGAGGCCGGTGAGGGACGCCCCCAACAGAGGCCAAGTGCAGCGGAGCCCAACGGGCAATTTCCACCTGTGTCCAGGCCCGGGTCAGGAAGCGAGCCCTGCTCTGGCGAATCCCATCCTTCTGACTTCCAGACGCACGGGACAAAGAGCTGTAGGCAGCAAGCCATTCCTGACTCCTTTCCACAGGTTCTGATCTGTTACTGGATTCCTAAGGACTGCACCCCCTCTGTTAAAAGAGGCATAAGCTAATCCGCAATGATAACCAGGTGGCCCCAGTCTTTCCCGGCCTCTTCCGTTCTGAGCTGCGCTGGCAGGAAGGGACGCCTAATCGGAAAGCTTGTAAGAGGGCTGATGTTCCCTGTCTGTCGTGTTCTGCAGGGCAGCGCTTTTCCTGATTGAAAATGCAAATTGCCAGGGTCGAGGTTCTGTCAGCGGTAGGAGATTCCTGGAGTCCTAGGCCCCCTTCCTGTGGCTGATCCTGGCCCAGCGTCCGGGTCTTTGCTGACATCATTTGCCTGAATATTTCCAGGTGCAATAATACTTCGTATTTTATATGGTCCTTTCGGGTGAGGTACAGACACGTGGGGCCCCATCACATACATTCCTTAAGATACTTAAGGTAACAGGGGGAAAGAGTGGAACCCAACCATTACTAAACACGATCCCTGGGTTTTGTAACTATGTGACATAGGAAACCATGCATATGTGTGAAATTCAGGCACATTTTTTTCTGTTTGGATAAAGGCTGCCGTTTATTGAGTGCTTAATATAGTCTGGCTTTTATATGTGTGGTCTCATTTGATCCCCCAACAGGTCTGGGAGACAGGCTGTTAGCATCTCCACGTTGTTGTTATAGCTGCTTGTGCTATACCAAGGTGAAGTGATTGTTGAGGGTCCATGTGGCTGATAGGTGAGGCCAGGTTTCAATCCAGGTCTGTCTGGTACTAGAACAGAGACTCTTAACCTATTTGTGCTACATATAGTTAGAGAAGCCTTTGGACCTCTTCTTAGAATAATGTTTTCAAATTCCAAAAAAACAAAATACAAAGAATTACAAAGAAAAGAGCAATTGTATTGAAACATAGTTACCATTTGTGATATGCAGTTTTGGGGGTGACCCTCAGGGATCCTGCTTTGGGTGTCCCTGCCCTTGACTTATTCCTTCCTCATGGGTTTGAGCTGGACCGAGAAGAATGACTCATTTCTAATGATAAAATAGGACAGAAAAAGGGGGATGTAACCTCTGAGATTACTTTATAAAAACACTCTGGCTACTTGGGTGGTTTTTCTTGCTCTCCCTCAGATTACTTGTAGTACAGAAAGCCAACTGTCCTATCCCGTGGCAGCTCTGTGGAGAGGTCCACGTGACAAGGAACTCAGGCTTGCCTATGACCACATGCATGAGCTTGGAAGCAGATTCTTCCCCCATCCTGCCTCAAGACCAAGACCCTGGCTGATACCTTGAGTATGTCCTCATGAGAGAACCTAACGCAGACAGAACCACCTGGCTAAGCTGCACCAGAATTCCTGACCACAGATACTGTGAAATGATCAGTGTTTGTTGTTTTCGATCACTACTTTTGAAGTGACTTGTTATGCATCAATAAATGGTTAATACATCAACATATTAAGATAGAGCAAATTTGGGATATATGTATGGTATTAGTGATGAAAGTGTTTCCAATATAGGCAAAATTAAGATTGTATGCTTTACTTATTTGTTACTATTATTATTATTTTTAACGATTTTATTTTATTTACTCGTGAGAGACACAGAGAGGGAGAGGCAGAGACACAGGCAGAGAGAGAAGCAGGCTCCACACAGGGAGCCCAATGCGGGACTCAATACTGGAACTCCAGGATCACGCCCTGGGCCGAAGGCAGGCGCTAAGCTGCTGAGCCACCTGGGCGTCCCAGATTGTATGTTTTATAAGACACATCAATGAAGGCTGCGGTTCTTTAGCTTGAATAAGGACACTAAAAAGTGGAACAAACTTTGACGTGTGTAATAACCACATTTTCTAGTTTCTGCACTGATGCAGTGACATGTGGGGCCTGGCCCAGCCTGGAGAGATTGTCCCTCCTGACCCAGCCACTTCCTAGAGGTGGTAAATGACATGCCTTTCCTGTGCAGACCAATGAATCCAGAGCCCATACCCTCTCACACGCCACTATCTCTATCCACTGGCCCTGATCACCCCAGGCCAGGTACCAGACAACTAGGGACAGAGACCACTGAATTTACTAAACTTACCCATCCTAAACCTTCTCACCTTGCCTCACCTGGTCCTTCCCCTGGAAACCATAGAAGACTCTTGTCTGTGTTTTCCCTTTACTTGCTCTGCCTCCTGACAGTCTCCAGTGCTTCCCTTGTGACCCTACTCCCCAAGCCCATGGTATGATGTATGCCTTCTCTTGGGAACTGTGAGTGTAACTGTTAATGGACTGAATGTGCGTGTCCTCCAAAATTCAAATGGAGAAGCCCTAACCCCCAGGGTGCCTGTGTTTGGAGATGGTACCCCTAATATAGATATGTACTTGAAAGCCAACACCTCTCAGACTTTTGCACTGATGTACCATTAAGGACAAAGAATTGGAAAAGCATCCCTGGGAGGTTAGAAGAAATAGGCCAAAGCAGCCTATTTGAACTCCGTAAGTGCAAAATGTCTTTGAAGTTTCATGTTTGATTTAAAAAATATGTGTAGACACTACATTTTACTCCAGTCTACAGTTATTTCATTTAAAATGTTTTTATTTGCCTACTGCCACATAAAGCCATTCCTGTAAGATCTGCCCCTTCCTGAACACATACTCCTGACCCTTCTACTGCATATCTCTGGGAACACAGTTTTCCTAATTTGAGAGTAGGACCTTGAGTTATGTATGATAAAATGGAGATGTCTACATATAAAAATTCTCAATACATCCTTTGTTATTTTCATAAAGAAAATAAAGAACTCCTCTAGGAAATTTTTTAAAAGATTTTATTTATTTATTCATGATAAATACAGAGAGAGGCAGAAGAGACATGGGCAGAGGGAGAACCAGGTTCCCTGCAGAAAGTCTGATGTGAGACTCGATCCCAGGATCTCGAGATCATGACCCAAGCCAAAGGCAGATGCTCAACCACTGAGCCACCCAGGTGCCCTCTAGGAATTTATCTATCAATCGATCGATATATTTGTTACATATGTATATATCTATATATGCCCATATATAATATAGTATACATAGTAATATTATATTGATTCCTGAGCTAAGTGAACACTATTTGACTATCATAATAAAAAGTTTACATTATGTTACACACAAGGTAAATAGTGTCCTGTACAGAATGTTCCCTTAATATGGTTTATGGTGGTTTTAAGATAAGTCCACTAATTCTTTGATATGCTTCCATTTAAAAGGTGGAGCCCAATTCACCTTTCTTTGAATGTGGGCCAGACTTAGTGACTTGCTTTTAACAGATGGAATGTTCTGGAAGGGCTAGTATGTGACTAGGCTAAGTCATAAGAGCCACCGCTGTTTCTATCCAGGTCTCTGGATTATGTGCTCAAGGGGAATTAAGTTGCCACGTTGTGGGGATGCTCTAGCAGCCTGAGGAAAAGCCCTAATGGAGATGCTCTTGTCAACAACTAGCACCAATGGGTGAGGTACAGGAATGAGTCATCTTTAAAAGTGGCTCAACAGGCCCCAGTCAGGTCTTCAGATGACTGCAGGCTCAGCCAACACGTTGATTGCGAGAGATTTTGTAGCTGTTTAAAGAGAACAAGAAAGATCTCCATGAAATAATATATGGAATAATTTCCAGGTTATATTGTCATATGAAAAAAAGCAAGTTCAGGTGGGTGCATCTATTATGCTACATCTTGTGAAGGAGGGGAGATTACGTAATGCATGCATACATGTGTAACACACTGTTGTGTTAGTCTAAGTCTGTGGTGCTCTGAGCACCGTATTACCCGTTGTAAGCCTTCATAGACACTTCCCTGACTATAGCCAATGTTGTGGCTGAACCAGTCCTTTATGGGTTTTAGGAATGCAAGATGCACCTTGGCAACAGCCATCGGAGAATTTTGAATAACAAGGTTTATTACTCACAGGTCCTGGAGGGTATTCGGCATGCCTGGGGCTGCACAACAAGTTTGCAGGTGAAGGAAAGGGAAGGAAGTAGGGACTGGGGCTCTGCCTTTATTAAGGTCCAAGGGTGTATGCCTGGAGTTCATGGGTTCACTCTTTACTGACAAGGTTAAAGCATAAAGAACCAGGAATTAGGAAGCAGGAAGGGAGAAGCAGGGTCACTCAAGTGTCAGTTATCTAGGATACCGTGGGCTTTCTAAAAGGGCAACTTAATGGATGGGAGTAGCCTGGTCCCAATAGTAGTCTATTGGTTTGCTGGTGGCTGCCATACATTTAGCAATGTGCTTATTCAAGATGGATATCTCTGAAATGGATGCCTGGACACTCAAGAGCTCAATGTCAGGCTCTTACATTACAAACATATATGCAAAGAAAAAAAAATTAGACCAGAAACTAATGAAAAGGGCTACCCACCGGGGATGGAGAGAGGGAGTAAGGGAACAGGAAAGAGGAAGGGGATGCAGATTTGTCCACATATACTTTTTATGAAAAGTTGTGGCTTTTGACACGTAAGTGTTTTACATATTCAAAAATATAGTTAAATAAAAGTAACCAAAAGCAAACTCTAAAACTGAGCACAAACAAAAGCATTTAAACTCTAACTGTATATCCAATGGATAATATAATCACTCAAAGAAAAGTATTATTTCGAACAAATTTTAATATGGTATTCTGATGGTATATATTTAGTGGAATATATTCTAAGCATATTAAGAACTGCAAAGAAGTTTTAGACTTCTCCCAGTAGGTGCCTTGTTAGTAGGAATATCAGTATCATTATTTTGAAATTATTTTATGTATGCTGTAAGATAAAACAATAGGTAAACAGATAACATTGCTAGAACCATGATTTCCAGGGCAAGAGAAAACAAAGTATGAAATAAACTCAGTTAAGAAAAAAATTCTTTAAATATAAATTTTTAAATATAAATTGAATTGAAAATATCCTCATGAGCTTACTAATTAAAAGAAATATTACATAGGTCTGTCCACTGAAGAAGTCTAGAAACGATGATACTCCAGTAGCAAGAAGTATGGCTAGGACCCATATAGTGGTTTCTAAGAAACAATCCTCTCAGTAAAAAGAAGCAGGACTTCAAGAAATGACCAATTCCATGGCTGGGGCCAGGAAAATACAATGTGAACCTGGAACATTTTGTTGTGCCAGAAAGGAAAGAAGGAACAACAGAATTAGAAAATCACTTTGTGGGGCACCTGGGTGGCTCAGTGGTTAAGCATCTGCATTTGACTTAGGTCATGATCCTGGGGTCCTGGGATTCAGTCCTGTAACAGGCTCCCCACATGGAACCTGCTTCTCCCTCTGCCTGTGTCTCTGCCTCTCTCTGTGTCTCTCATGAATAAATAAATAAAATCTTAAAAAAAAAAAGTTTGTGCTCCAATGTAATAATAAATTTAAATAAATATAATTTATTTAAAATAAATAAATAAAAAAACAAAAACAATAAATAAATAAATAAATAAATAAATAAATAATAAATATAAAAATAAATTTCACCATCAATGAATTAGGTAAAAGATTCTTAGGGAATGGAATATCCCCATGGTGCCACGGGCTCACCCCACAGATTGTTTACTAACTGCAAAGGGGAGAAGCACTGTTATCATAGACAGACCTGGCTCTCACCATCTTAACCAAGTGACCAAACTTAGAATCCTTATTAATGCAGCATCTTATGCTTCCTGATGAAGTGCAGGATGAAGCACATGGCACTGCTGATGGAGTGCAGGTTTTCCCCACTATTGGATAGTAGAATAATCCTATAAAACCTTTTGTAAACTGAAATAGCAGTAAAGTGGGAAGTATCTCCTGCTTTCTGAAAGTTTGCCTCATGCCACTGCACCTTTATAAAAGACCTACACAATTAACATTGCAACAACTTTTTAAAAATATTTTTTATTTATTTATTTGAGAGAAGGAGAGTGAGCACGAGCGAGGGGTGCAGAAGTGTGGTGGGAGGAGCAGCAGAGGGAGACAGAAGCAGACTCCCCACTGAGCAGGAAGTCAGACAAGGGGCTGGATCCCCTGAGCCAAGGCAGATGCTTAACCGACTGAGCTATCCAGGCACCCAGCATGGAATCAACTTTTTTCATAAAAGCAAAAATCCTCTTTGGGTTTCTCTTGGAATCTACTGTAGGTCTTTCATGAAGTGGCATAATGCAAACTTTTAGAAAGTGGGGGATACCTGTATTTCACCCCAAAATGTTTAATCTGGATCAAATTTTTAAAAATATTTTATTTATTTATTCATGAGAGACACAGAGAAAGGCAGAAACAGAGACAGAGGGAGGCTCCCCATGGGGAGCCTGATGTGGGGCTCAATCTCAGGACTCCAAAATCACTACCTAAGCCAAACGCAGATGCTCAACCACTGAGCCACCCAGACAACCCTAACCAGGATCAAATTAAATTAAACCTTAAGTCCTAACTTCTAGTTTGATTGTGATTCCATTTTAAAATGTCAAAGGGATGAAATAAATAAATAAAATCTTTGAAAAAAATGTCAAAGGGAGAAATTATTTATACTTTTAAGTCAGATTCTTACTAAATCTCTTAATTTAAAAATCGCCATATTTATAGGTTTGATTTATTAGATTCGTGTTCATTACTTAGATTCAATATTAATCAAATAGGTCTATATTTATGAGGTGAATAAAATATCAGATTTATAAATGTCCTTGAAAAGGTTTGGGGGAGTTTATTTAATAACATTTATAAATGGCACCAAATAATATTTAAGGGCCTTCAAAGTGTTTTTTAAAATTTGCTCTATTTATAAAAGAACAATAAGAATTCTAAGTTGAACTTAAAATCTTAAAGGAAGCTAAGTTTTTAAATTACAACACCTGTGAATTAAATATTAATTTTTAAAACTAACCTCTGAATAATCTTTTTCTATGTACAAAAGCTAACCTAAGGGCATCAAAAGACTCACACTAACAATTGACATTTGAACTCTGTGACTCCTGGGTAATGTACACAGCGTGCTTTCTGGAATGGAAAGGACCAGATATAATGGGTTAAACTGCACTCAAAGGTCAAGAAAATGCAGCATTCTTCTTTTCTGTAACTATGCTCCGGTTCTGAAAGTGCCATTTCCTCTGATGGGGAGGTGGGATGGTGGCGTGAGGGTAGATTACTGAGCATTCACTTTCTAGTTAAAGATAATATCAGAGACAACTCAGTCCACTGTGTAGGTGCTCAGTCTTCCAGGTGTTTTCCTCTCTTCCCCTCACCCCAGCCAAAATGGCATTTGGGAGGGGAAAAGTTTAGGCATCCACATGGCACCAGGTGGAGTGATGACTGGCCCACAGCAGGATTTTGTTTTATCCAGTGAACCTTACTGGGGGTTCCGGTTGCAGTGCCTTATCCCACTTAGACCAGGACATTAGTCTCTGCTTTTTCTGAATCCTCTTGGCATCCAGCAGCAATTTTGTGTTGACTTGGGTCTCTGCAGGTCCACTAGGCCTTTCTACTTTTGCCTACTTATCCAAGGCACGCAGGAGGCACCCAACAAAAGTCTCCTATTGTCTTAAGGAGACTTTCCAGGCTCTGCCTCTAAACCGCTCTCTCTCTGTTCTGTTTGTCTCATATTCCAGATGTTTCCTTTGGGATTAGGTTCTTATCTCCTTGGAACCTGTCCTTTATATCATACTGAAAGCTGCCTTATGGGTGGTTGAGACTTAAGTCCTCCTTTGCTCCTGCCCCAGAGTCCTGGGGAAACTGCAAGTGGAGTTCCAAGTGGAGCCCCTGGCCTGGCTCTGCAGAAATAAAGTATATCAAATCTATGAATGTCCTGGATTGCATAAAAATCCACAAAACAAGGGGGCCCGGGTGGCTCAGTTGGTTAGGTGTCCAACTCTTGATTTCGGCTCAGGTAATGATCACAGTGTCGTGGGATGGAGCTCCGTGTTAAGCACAGAGGCCACTTAAGGTTTTCTCTCTTCTTCTCCTTCTGTGCCCCACCCCCACGCCACATGCACTGTGCTCTCTTGCTCTCCTTAAAAAAATAAAAAATAAAAAGGAATTCACAGAACAGCATTTGAAAAAGATGAAGGAAAAATTGTTAGGATCTATGAAAGGTATAGGATATTAATTCTTTTAAAATAAAAATGCGAAATTTCTTCCTGGTAAAATTTTTAAAAATAAACACATTTGAAAAAATTTGGAAGAGAAGTTTAACTACAGATCAGAGCCATTATTAGCAAAATAGTGCCTTTATGAAAATGAGAGAGGTGGGTAGAGCCTGAGGCAGGGCTCACTGCTTGGCAAAGGAAGTAGAGCACACATTAAATGCAGTTCCTACTCAGCCCTTGGCTGATTGCCTCTGGTCAATAAACATCCTGCCCAGTAGTACACAGTGGCCTGATGGATATGATGTTTCAATGCAGAGTTTTATTTATTCACTATCTGACTTTGAGCAAACACCTCAGCCCTTAAGACCTGAGATGTATCACATAACAAAGTGAAGAGGTTGTTACTGACCTTAAAAACTACCATTCCCTAGGGAGCCTACAGTTTTGTTATTTTTTTTTTAATGTGGAAATTTTCTCAGAAAGTAGAGGAAGTAAGTACCAAATGCTAACCACAAGAAGGAACTTGCTGGAGAAGTAGAAGTGACATGAACTCATGGGAAAAAAGTAATTCAGTTATTACAGGGTTCATCGTAAATCAGGGAGGATTGGACATGATCAGATACATATCCTAGACTTCAGTGAGACAGACCTGAGTTTTTCTTTTTAAGGATTGATTGATTGATTGACTGATTGATTGATTGCTTTTACACAGAGAGAGCAAGAGAGCTTGCAGGGTCAGGAACAGAGGGAGAGGGACAAGCAGACTCACAGCTGAGGGGAAGCCTGACAAGGGGCTTGATCTCATCACTCTGAGATCATGACCTGAGCCGAAATCAAGTCAGACACTCAACCAACTGAGCTACCCAGAAGCTCCCAGACCTAAAATTTTTTGATAAATGGGAGGAGTCCCTGGACAGACCCTCAAAGGGAAGATGACTAGCGTCTGAGAGAAGTGCTTCAAAATTAAGTTCTAAATCTTGCAAACAAGGGTGATCTTGGATAGGAAGAAAAAGGAGGGGTATCTAAAGTGACACACTTGGCAGCCTAGTAGATTCTCTAGGAAACTCAGATATCAAAGGACATGCACAAAAGATGGAAGAGGGTTAGTTTCAATGGGACCTGAACTGAAAGACAATTGTCAGGAAGCTCAATCCTTAGAATGATGTGATACTTGTGATCAATTTCTAAGGCAATAAAAAGGACTTAAAAATAAAATTTATTGAGATATAATTTACACACAATAAAACACATACTTTAAGTGGGCAGTCAGATGACTTTGACAAATGTATACTGTTGACAAAATACAGAACATTCTCAACGACCTCAAAATTCCCTGTGTTCCATTGCAGTAAGTTCTCCCCCCACCCTCCCATCCCCCGGGAGACCACTGATCTGGTTTCTGTCACTATAGATTAGTTTTGCCTATTCCAGAACTTCTTGTACATAGAATCATACAGTCTGCATGCTTCCCTTTGTTTTCTTAAGAAAGACTAAGAACAAAGAAAGGATTTGCCTTTGGGGCTAAGGATTCTGAGTTAATAAAAAATGAGGAAACATGGAATTCCTTTATGCTGGGCTAGGATGCTCTGAGATAAAGGGGGACTTTTGAGACCAAGCATGTAAAGCCTGTAGATACTAAAATTGAAGCCTCATAGAACTCATCAGCCTATGGCTCCTGCCCCACAAACTCCCACCATTTCCCCATTGGTAAGGGGAAGGGAGGAAGCAGTAAGAGATTATTTAAAAACAGTGTGGGACCACCGAGCCTGGGTGTTGAAGGCTGGTTTCAGAGTTTTGACTATATCATATAAGGAAGATGACTGCCTCCAATCTAGAAGAGGAGCTGACTTGTTTTATCTGTTCATGCTATTTGACCAAAGCAATTGCAAATGAATATGGATAGGTACTGCTGAGTGTCTCCTAAGAAACTGGAAAGAAGCCTCCCATCATGTCCCCTGCCCTAGGTGCAAGGACATTTGGAACTGAGAAATCCTAGGTATCTCAAATAGGGATGACAACTCAGGTAGCAAAGGATCGGGGACCTCACTTAATGAATTTCAAGCAAAGCCATGTGAGATAAGGAAGGAACCAACCCTAGTGTCCTGTGTGAAGGCAGGGGCCCCAAGTGAGGCCTGACTCTGATCCCAGGACCACAAGACTCACAAAGGATTTGCCACTGAGAAAGCCAAGGCATTTCCTAGGACAAAGTCTGGGAAATTCCGAATATTCTATCCAAGACCTTAGCATTTCACAAGAGAGAGGATTTTCCTCAGAAAAGAAAAATTCACAGAGGTGGCATTCCCATCTTCTCGACTTTTTCAAGTCTGTTTTGAGGTCAGGAGAGTTGGTGTCCTTACCTCACTGTGTCCCCTGACTTGAAGAGTGTGGCTAATTAGTGCGTCAACCAGGTCATGATGAACCATCTTGAGATACCCGGATATCCTGCCATCACAGAAACCCACACCGACCTCTGGACTAGTCCTTGGAGGGGATTGTGAGAGAGAAGGGGGCAGTGAATCTCCAAGGCATCCTTGGGTAGAAAGGATTTCTTCTCCAATAACATCTTGCATGTGTCTAAGTGTGTTCAGCATGCATAGTACTGTTTTTTCTGTAAACCCATTTTTAGTATTAGTTTCTTATAAAAAGTTTGCTAGAAAAAAAAAAAGTTTGCTAGAAACAAGGAGGGAATTTTACCAGATTGTGATTTGAGGACTATCTTATTTTGTGATGCTTTAAAGATTGTCCCCTACTTTGTCGATTTTGCCAGTAAGACCTCTATGTCTTATCTTCTTTCCTTGTTCTTACAATAAAGATGGGATTTCTGTATCATTAACTATCTTCCCAGCACACAAACCTCTAAGAAAGAAAACTTTCTCAGGAAAAAACAAAAGAAATGGTAGACTACGAAATAGGAGCTTTGGATTGTCCTAACAGGTGCAGTGACAAACATGCCTGCTGCCCCCAGGGAGTTTATAATTAGAATCGCAATGCATATTGAAACAGTTATCAGGCTTAAAATGATATTAATTAGTGAAAATAGAATATTATTTACTTTCTTTCAAAATTAGAAGTCCTGTAAATGTTAACCCATTCTAGATTTTACCTACTACTTCTAGAAAAGCATTGTCAGTACTACATTAATCTATTCTATTAGCAATGTTAAGTATTGGATAAATTTATTTGGTAATGATCAGAAGAGACCGTGACGTAAGCATTTAAGTTGGTATCTATGTCATTGGAAAAAGTATGAATGTAACAATTCATTAAGATGAAGGGACTATTTTTTAAATTTGTGTATGCCTGACACAAACTGAGATTAATATATGTAACCTACCCGACTGCCAACTTTATCCCCTTCCACACCCATCTTGGAGAGGAAAGATCATCTAAAATTAAACTATTTGCAGACAAGTTTTCTGGAGAATGTAACACTAAGAGAGGTCATTCTTTTTCTATATGTTTTAGAAGAACCAAACTTAAAGAATGATGTGATAAATCCCACGCAAACTATTAAATCTTAGAAAATGTAGGCTTTTGTCTTAAGTAGCTTGAAATAGCAGAAACAATCTTATTTTTTATAGTTATTTTTTATAGTCTATTTTTGAAACATATACTAAAATGCTTAAATTCATAAGAACTATGTCCAAAGACATTAAATTCATAAAAACCTTATTAGTGACTTAATTTTAAATATAATCATTAGCACTTTTTAAAAAGAATTTCATATGTGTTTTCATTTTCTTGAGTATTAAAAGCATTCTATGACTGTTAAGCAGTCAACTCATAGTAAATCTAATGAATATCTGATTCAACATTCACTAAAATAAAAACAATTGTGACATTTGTGTCCAGATAGCATCTCTACAGGGACTATCTTCAGAGTGAAGGATGAAGTAGGGAACTCGTCATCAGGAATTTAAAATCAGCTCTCAGAACCTGTGCTCAGAGGCAGATACCTAAATTGAGGGCTCTTGTTGCAAATGACAACTGCGGTCTCATTAGGAAATGAGTATTGGATTCCCTTCAAGTGGACTCTTTAAAAAAAAAAAAAAGATTTTATGTATTTATTCATGAGAGACACACAGAGAGAGAGGCAGAGACATAGACAGAGGGAGGGAGCCTGATATAGGACTTGATCCCCCGGGATCACTACCTGAACCAAAGGCAGACGCTCAACCACTGAGCCACCCAGGCATCCCTGGACTTCTTTCTTTAGATGGCTCTCACAACATGGAAGCCGGGTACATGACCATGATGAGCTGTACATCATGTGCAGAGCTGTAAACAGGAATGACGGAACTGGGTCAGCTGTACAATTTCAAAGCCTCTGAACATCCTCTCGGGTTTGAGTTTATCATCATCATTAAGGTTCATTATCAGACCAAGTTATTATACAGGCCAGTCTGCAGTGGACTGAACTGAAGATGATTTAAATCCTCTAAGTTCTCTAGAGAAGAATGGGTAAGTATGAAAAGTATTAAAAGAAATACTTTGAAAAGCCAGTGAGGGTGAAGGGTAAGACCTAAGGTCAGACTCAAGCACCAGAAGATGGTTGTAATATCATTGTACATTGATGAGAAGTTATGTTGCTCCTACAAGGTAAGAAGGGAGGAGAAGGAAAAGAAGAAGCAGAGAGGCAAGCAAAATGTTTCATTCAATGCAGGCCAGTCCGGCCTCTGTTCATGGGTTTGGGCAGGGGCGTGACCAGCTCCCACTGGCTCTGGAGAGACAGGTGACATCCATCAGTGACATCATCGTGATAGCTCAGAATAACACAAGAAATTGGTACAGAATATACCACGGAAATTGGCAAATGCTACAAATCAAGGCTCACCAGCTTTGCCATTCCTCTAATGTTCCTCTATTATGTTGGCTTAATACATGTCTAAGTATTTAGAAGTTGTTAAGTCAGAGTATCAACATTGTTAGATAAATATATTTTACCCTCCAGCTCTGGTAAGTATATTTTTAGAATGAACTGGAGGTGTAGGTTCCAGATTTTAGCATTCTCAGACTCCTTAGGGTTCCATAACAGAATATACAAACACAGCTGGCTCCTTGGGTGTCCCAGCCCAAGCTGTGAGCAGTTCCTCTTCTATTTCTGCCCACTGCCCCATCATATACAGCAACAGGCCTTGTGTGCACATATGGGGGCATCCTAAGCTGCATATCGAAGCTCTATCTATACCCCCCTCATAAAACATGTGCCTTTGGCACCCTTGGGGACTATGAGTGTGTATTCTCTTTGGGTAGCCTGTCCATGTAAAGACTGAACCATGACGAGGCTGTACAAGGCCTGAAAAAGGCTTAGGGCTGTTTGGAGGGAGAATTCTAGGGTCTTAGGCACCCTGAGTATGGTATAAAAGGGAGTGCTGCAGGAACCCTGTGGGCATGTCTCCTCAGCCCAATAGACTCCTTGGCCTATAAGGAGGATGTAGTCAGAGGAGGGTGAGAGTGAGGATCTCTAAAACAGAGAGCCTAGTGCTCTCTCTTCTTGCCAGGTTCAAAATGGTATTGTGCTGGGCATTGCACAATGGACCCCTCTCTATGGATCCTCCAAATTCTAAGTAAACTCTACAAAAATTACGAAATGCCTGAGTTATTAGATCCCCCCCCCACCTCAGAAACTGGAGAATGGATGACCTTTGTTGATGCAGAATGACATAGAGGCCACATCTGGACACACTGAGCATCAGGAGCTAGAGGTCCCAGCTAACGTGAGTTGAAAAAATTAATTTTTTAGAACACTTATATTTTGTTCTTGCTCTCATAGGGGTTTCAGTCCAAAAACCATCTTCTTACCCATAGCTTCCACTCTAATTCTCTGATGAACCCTTTCCATCAATATTTACATATGCTCAAACTTTTCCCATTTGAATTCAACCAAAAAATAAAAACTTCCTTGGACTGATTCTCTACTGTCAATTATTGTCCTATTTCTCTTCTCATATCAAGAGCCAAAATTCTTGAAAAGTTGTCTCTGTTTCTCTCTTTAACTCTTAATTCTACCATGGTCTGGCTCTTGCTGCACCACACCATCAAAATTCAGAAGATATTTTCCGGCCCTTATTTGTTTGATCTCTCTCTGGAATCTGGAACTATTAAGCTCTCTCATTCCTGATATGACCCTTCTTTGGCTTCCAGGAACTCATTTTTCTGATTACTTTCTAATACCCCACAACCCCTCCACCTCCATGGCAGGCCCTCTTCCTCTCCCATCCATTAAATGCCTGCTGTCTTCAGGGCTCTGCCCTAGCTCCTCTGCTCTTTTTACTCCATTCTGTCTCTAAGGTAATCTCCATATGTGGATGATTCCCCAGCTTTTATCTTTAAACCAGATCTTTTTCGTTTGATTTAAAAGCCTGAATATTCCACTCTGGGTCCACCTGGAAATCTTGCAGTCACCTTAAACTCAACATATCTAAAACTGAACTCATCTTATTTCCTCTTCATTTAGAAAATGCCATCCTGTCTCCCAGCTACTCAAGCCAGATACCTGAGTTTTTCTTGGTGTCTCCCTGCCTCTCACTGAGCTCGGACTGGGTATGTTGCAAACTGACTAAGTCTAATAGGCTGTTAACAACTGTTAGGTTCTTCCTGGGAGATGCTGAGGGTCTCCAGTAGTTAGAGGTAGGTGAGGACTTCATGTTGTACCTGAAATTCACTTAAAAGTTGGCATGTACTCTAGTATCAAGCCTCAGGCTGAAACTCTGCTCCAGCTATCATTAATAACAATCAGGCTCTCTGTTCCTGTAAGCTCAGCTCAATCCAGTAGATACTGTATTAGTTGAGATAAGGTAAAGCTGATGTAGCGAAGAGACCCAACAATAATGTAGTGGTTTAAAGCAACAGTCTAAGGTGAACATTTCAAGTTGGCAGGTGGCTCTACACCATGCAGTCACTCATGGACTCACATTCCTTCTAAAATGATGCTCTACCATCTCCAGGGCCTTTTTTTCTCTGCATGATCAAGGTCCTAGCTATCCAAGTGGCGAGAAGGAAGGCATACTCATGGTCTTAAGGTTTAGACCCAGAAATCTAGGCACACATCCTGCTACTCACATTCTATCAGACAGATGTAGCCATACAACCACACCTGTTAGGTAGGCTATAATTATGGTGTAGCCACACATCTAGGAAGAAGGGCAGAATGCATTTTTTTGGTGGACAACCAGTTGTCTCCACCACTCGCACACTGCCAAATATCTTGCATAAAAGGGTTAATCAAAGCAGAGGCACTAATAGTGTAGAGACAAGTTCAGATCACTTACTAGTCAAAACAGATAGTGGAATCTTCAGGTCCAGGTCAGGGGCAGAGCCAAGAATACCATTCTGAAACAACTGGTCTGCTGGGCTTATATAAAATTCATATATTCCTGTGTATACAGGAGCAGAAGTACCTTTACAGTATTGCTAGTTGATGTAAATGGCTTACATATCACTTTTTGCCAATTAAAAATTATCATTTATTAAGCTAATTAATAATTAGCCTATTGAGTTAGAAAGAGTTAAACCACTTGTTAATAGGTCCTCTGGAGTATGGGGACCTGCTAAAGGCATTTCAAATATGCCTGGAGAGTAAATTTCTGATTAAGGGACTTTAAAGGCTGAATTTCTTTCTCTAGATTGAAACTAACACATATCACACTGTCCATGCTCTTGATACATATTGAAAACATTTACACACATACATGGGAAATACAAAAGAGTAGGTGCCAGAATAGAGCTGGTAGTTATCAGATAGAGCCTATTCTGTCCAGTTAATAACATAAAAATATTTCCAGAGAGATTCTATAGTTCAAGGTCTTATGAAGGAGAAAGGGATCTATACAGAAATCTATTGCATTTCTATACACTAATAATAAAGCAGTAGAAAGAGAAATTAAGAAAACAGTACCATCTACAACAGCACCAAAAATAATAAAATACCTAGGAATAAACTTAACCAAAAAGGCAAAAGACCTGTACTCTGAAAACTATAAAACATTGGTGAAAGAAACAGAAGGTGGTATAAGCAAATGGAAAGACATTCCATGCTCACAGGTTGGAAGAACAAATATTGTTAAGATGTCCATACTACTCAAAGCAATCTACAGGCTCAATGCAATCCTTATTAAAATATCAACAGCATTTTTTACAGAATTAGAACAAATAATACTAAAATTTGTATGGAGCCACAATAGCCAAAGTGATCTTGAGAAAGAACGAAGCAGGAGGCATCACAATCCCAGATTTCAAGACATACTATAAAGCTATAGTCATCAAAACATTATGGTACTCACACAAAAGCAGACACATACATTAATAGAACAGATTGAGACCCCAGAAATAAGTCCATGTTTATGTGGTTAATTAATCTTTGACAAAGGAGGCAAGAACATACAATGGGGAAAAGACTTCTCTTCAAAAACTGGTGCTGAGATACCTGGACAGCTACATGTAAAAGAGGAAACTGGACCACATTCTTACACCATACACAAAAATAAACTCAAAATGGATTAAAGACCTAAATGTGAGACCTGAAACCATAAAACTCCTAGAAGAAAACATAGGCAGTAATCTCTTTGACATGGGCCATAGAAACATTTTTCTAGATATGTCCCCCAAAGTAAGTGAAACAAAACAAAAATTAAACTATTAACTATGCACAGAAAAGAAACCATCAGAAAAATTAACTATGCACAGAAAAGATGCACATCAGAAAAATTAACTATGCATAGAAAAGAAACCATCAGAAAAAACAAGGCAACCTACAGAATGGGAGAAGATATTTGCAAGTAACATATCCAGTAAGGGCTTAATATCTAAAATATATAAAGAACTTATACAACTCAACACCAAAACCCCCCAAATAATCCAGTTAAAAAGTGAGTGGAGGACCTGAGTAGAAATTTTCCAAAAAAGACACAGAGATGGCCAACAGACTATATGAAAAGATGCTGAATACTTCTCATCATCAAGGAAATAGAAATCAAAACCACAATGCAGTTATCACCTTACACCAGTCAAAATGGCTAGAATCAATAAGATAAGAAATAACAAGTGTTATGGAGAAATGGAGAAAAGGAAACCCTCATCGACTATTGATGAAAATATAAATTGATGCAGTCACTGTGGAAGATTAGAGATTTCTCAAAAAATTAAAAATAGAATTACCATATGATCCAATAATTCTGGTGTGGGATATTTACCCAAAGAAAATGAAAACATTAATTTGAAAAGATATATGCACCCCTACATTAATTGCAGCATTGTTTACAATAGCCAAAATGGAAGCACCCCAGGGACGCCTGGGTGGCTCAGGGGTTGAGCGTCTGCCTTTGGCCCAGGGTGTGATCCTGGAGTCCCAGGATCGAGTTCCACATCGGGCTCCTGCATGGAGCCTGCTTCTCCCCCTGCCTGTGTCTCTGCCTCTCATGAATAAATAAATAAAATCTTTTTTTTTTAAAAAAGGAAGCACCCCAGTGTCCACTGATAGATGAATGATAAAAAAGATGTGGTATATAAATACAATGGAATATTATTCAACCATAAAAAAGAATGAGATCTTGCTACTTGCAACAATAGAATGCAGCTAGTGGAAATAATGCTAAGTGAGATAAGTCAGTCAGAGAGATGCAAATGCCATATGATTTTGCTCATATGTGGAACTTCAAAAATGAAACAAATGAACAAAGAAAAAAAGAGATAAAAAAAAAAAAACCCAGACTTTTAACTACAGGGAAGAAATCAGTGGTCACCAGCATGGAAGTGGGTGGGTGAAATAGGTGATGGGGATGAAGAGTACACTTAACTGACGAGCACTGAGAAGTGTAGAGAATTGTTGAGTCATTATATTGTCCACCTGAAACTAATATACCTCTGTATATTAATTACACTTCAACTTAAAAAAGCTCAAAATTATTGAGGAAAAAAAAAGTCTGAATCCACTCAGCATTTTGCCCAATTCTGAAGGTCCTGACATCAATTTCCTGTTCCTCCGCTCTAGGGAACTGGCAACAGCAGTTAACCTCTGTGGCCAGGACAGTATTTCCAGGATGGCCTGGATCCTCTTTTCAGTGTTTTACATGGCTCTTATTGCACAGTTTAAGGATGTCCACTTCCTATTTCTGGGTCTTTTTTTTATAAATAAAAGTGGTTCTGTTTCTTTTGCTTCAACTATTGCTCAAAATAGTTTGTGACTACTGAGGCCTTCTCCATTCCCTTGTGCGAGCTTGCATTAATGCCTGTGCCAGGGCAACCGGACTAATGTTTATGGTAAGGACTCTGGACTTTCTGATCACGGGGACAGAATCCCAGCATCACCATTTACCACCTGGATGACCTGATGCCATGACTCAATATCCCCCTTCCTCGGTTTCCTACCTATAAAATCAATTATAAGTACAAAATGCTTGTTTGTACACTTAGTATCTGGCACACGTAGCACTATGGGGGTGTTGGTTATTATCATTAGTTTCTCCTGACAGACCTGTAGTCTTCTCCACTTTTATTTTATTTTATTTTATTTTATGAAGTAAACCAGTAACAAATACTTCTATGCTTTAACTACCATCCTTAACACATCACATGACCTGCCTCTCCATTAGGTACCTGCAGATGCCAGGTGAGATGGCTGCAAGGGTTGCTTTGAAGTTTAACGTGCTTGAACCTATGATTCCAGCATGAAAAAATTTGCATTTTAATTGTCCTTTACCTGTTGTCTGTCTTCTAAACATTTTACCTGATTATTACTCTTTCTATATGAAGAAATAAAGGGATAAGAAAAAGAGAACTGAAATAATTTTTTAAAGAAAAGAGGCTCAGTGGGCAGTTGTTGAAAGCCTGAAAAGGTTTTAATGTTGCCTGTACATTAGGTTTATTTATGTATTATTTGTTCCCCTTAGAAGTTGTAGATTTTTACTGGTGTTAAGATATGCTGAAAATTCTGAGGAAATTATTTTGAAGTCAAGTTTGTTTGTGATGGCCTTTATGTAATTTGGGGCCATGAGGCTGCTTCATAATAACTATTTATCCATTAAGTTTGTGGTAAATATTTTACCATCTGACTGGAATCAATACTAGTGGCTAAAATCTATATAAAATTTAGAGTGAAAAAAAATTTAGAGTGTATTTTATCAAAAAATTATACATAGGTCGACATACTTAATTCAATCCAAAAGTAGGGCCCAAATCAGGGACAGAATCCCAGCAACACCATTTACCACCTGGATGACCTGATGCCGTGACTCAATCTCCCCCTTCCTCGGTTTCCTACCTATAAAATCAATTATAAGTGCAAAGTGCTTGTTCATACACTTAGTATCTGGCACTTGTAGCACTATGGGGGTGTCGGCTATTATCATTAGTTTCTCCTGACAGACCTGTAGTCTTCTCCACTTTTATTTCACGGAGCGATTCATTTTCCGGTTTCCCTGTACTCCTAGGCAATGCAGCTAGGGGAACAGTGGCAGGACAACAGGATTGTTAGAGTTCCAGTTTGCCTGGGAGTTGCCTAGCTGTAGCACAGAAAGTGCTAGGAGACTTTCTATCCCAGGAAATAACTCAATCCCACACAAAGCAGGACCTCTGGTCACCTGGCTGAAGGGTAAGGAGGACTTGCATGCCAGCCTAGAAAGGTCTGAGTTTATTGATACAGCAGCACTGACTTATTAACTGCAACAGGGACTTAAGAAGGGTGAACACATAGGCATCAAGTACTGTCCTCCAACTGTGGGTTCCTAGGAGCCTCTTCCTCCGAAAGAGAAAGAGGAAAAGCAGCGCTATTTATTTCCTCCCGGATCGCAGGTTTGCCGCTGAGGTTGGAGCGTGCCACGTACCTTCCTCAACACTCACATCAGGGTGAGCTTCAGCGGGACTTGCGTGTCTTTCAGACCAATGTTGAGGGTTTTATCACCTTGTGCCCCAAAAGGAGGTAAAAGAGAATAGTAGCTTAGAGTAGGGGCTGGCACTCACACCCCTACTCTTCCCCTTACCAGGTGGAGCGACCCAGAAGTCCTCTCCCTGTGTGGCTCTGGTCAGGGTGGCCCACAGGAGACCCACCCTCCCACCCTCAGGGGAGTCTGTAAATTCACTTAGCTCAAGAAACTGAGTAAGCAGCAGTGACTTGCCACAAAAAACCTCAGACCTGGCTCTGGGCTACCAGAGTTGGAGATTTCCCTGTAGTACAGATCAAGCCGTACGGCAGCCTGCCCAACTATTTTGACCACTTAGCTGCTGTCAGATCTTTGTGAGCCAAAGCATTCTGATTCCTGACATGTCTCTGCTGCCCTTTGCAGTAGGTGTGCCCGCACACCTTGTCTTTGGCTGTTAAATGTTGCCAATTGGCCTCTGGTACTCTGGGATCCCATCATCCCATCCCGTTGAAGTCAGCTAGCCCCTCTCCAGGGTGCTGCCTCCTAGAGTGACACCTCGCCTGTAGAAGAGCGCAACTGCAGAGCTTTCCAAGGACGCAGATGCCTTCGTGAGGAGAGTTGCTTTTTGGGCCTTTTCCGGGAACATAGATGGGACATGGGGGTGCAGGCTAGTGATACATCCAGTCCAACATTCCTCACTCCCTAAGGCTTTGTGCTGTCTCCTCCTCCTGTCAGTGAATTTGGCCTGGCCCAGTATTATATTCCCCACATCTTTTTTTTTTTTCCAAGATTGTATTTATTTATTTATTTATTTGAGAGAGAGAGTGGGAGTGCACAAGTGGGCTGAGGAGCAGAGGGAGAGGGAGAAGCAGATTCCTCGCTGAGCAGGGAGCCCAGTGTGGGACTTGATCCCAGAACCCTGAGATCAGGACCTGAGCCAAAAGAAGACGCTTAACCAACCGAACCCTTCTTGTTCTCACATCTTTAAAATGAACTCCCACACATGTTCCCTAGGTTTCTGATGATATATATTAGAAAAGTGTGGCAGTTCTTTGGGAACAAACTATTTCTTCCTGGGTCAGTGTGTGTACCTGGCCTGCGGGAACAGGCTGATATTTAATGTTAGCTGATGCATCACTTGTAAAAGGAGGTGGCTGGGCTGGGCCTTGAGGAGAACCAAAGAGCCCTTCCAAGAAATCTGCCCCAGATGAAGTTTTGCACAGGTATTTAAGCCAAGGAAGGCTAGTTTGCTTGGACTTAGTTTGCAAGCTGCTTCCCCAGGAAAGAGAGGCTCATAAACCGTAAATTCAAGTTGTTTTAATTCAGCAGCCCAGACATTTACATTTTATGTTTAGTTTTCAGCAATATCAGCCCTTTGGGTAAAAAGAAATGATTGTTTTAGGACCGTCATGGAAACTTTCTGGCTTGAGAAAGCTAAGAGCTCAAAGCTGAGTTTGTCATTTTATAAGTATTCAAGTGTACTCCCCACACTTGATTTCACACCACACTCCTCATAATCCTCATCAACTGCCTCCAACAGTCAAATGTAGCAACCGCTTGGATTGCCTCACTTTGTACTTCATCACAATCAAACACGGGTGATGGTGTGACTGTGATGTCCCAGTGTGCCAGGGATTCCTAGCTTCCCATTTCTCATTGGCAAGGAACTCAGAGCTGAGCTCTAACCAAAGAACATGATGAACCAAATCCTACCTTTGCAGGTCTACCTCCTGGGGCTGTCCCCATGCCAAATCTGGATCGGTCAGAGTGTACCAATAGAGTCTAAGCCACATTTGAACAGGGAAAGTTTAATATAAAGGATTATTAACTAGGGGCACCTGTGTGGCTCAGTGTCCTACTGGGTTCAGTGTCCTACTCTTGATTTCAGCTCAGGCCATGAGCTCAGGGTCATAAGATGGAGCCTCATGTTGGGCTCCATGCTCAGTGCAGAGTCTGCTTGAAATTCTCTCTCTCCCTTTTCCTTTGCCTCTCCCCCGCTCATGCTCTCAATAAATAAATAAAATCTTAAAAAAATTATTAACTATAATTGGGTAATAACTATAAGGAATAAAAAGAATGCTGAAGAATGCCCTTGTGGAGAAAAGTACTCAAGGAAGAAACAAAGTTGGAGGCAGTCCTTCTCTTGGAGTTTGGGACTCAAACCTGGTTGGAGGAGTGGTTTTAGCCCACTAGATGGTGACCGGATTGCTGGGTGGCCCTTCCAGAGCTGGTTTCTAGACACTGGACAAGCAGGAACACCCTTTTGTAGGACAGGTGGGCTGAGCCTGGCCAGGAAATCATGGCCAGGACTGGCAAGCAGGAAACCACCTCTGGGGTACGTGTGGGTGCGGCTGACTGCTGTAACAAAGCATCAAACTGGGTGGCTTAAAGAGCAGGAATTTATTTCCTCATAGTTCTGAAGGCTAGAAGTCCAAGGGAAAGGTGTCGTCAAGGTTGATTTCTTCTGAGACATTTCTTCTTGCCTTGTAGGTAGCCTTCCTCTGATGTCTTCACATGGTCTTCCCTCTGTGTGATCTCTGCTTCTTATAAGGACCCTAGTTAAATTGGATTAGGGCCCATCCTAATGACTTCATTTAACCTTAATCACCCTTCTAAAGACCCTATTCCCAATACAGTCACATTAGAAGGTTCTGTGTGCTAGGACATCGACAGAAGAATTTGGGGGGTTCACAATTCAGTTCTTAACACCCAGGAAGGAATTCAGTTCTTAAACATAACTGGATGCTCCACCACATGCTGCTGACAGCCAGCCACGCGTAGAAGCAAGAAGCAAACGGAAACACACCGGGCTCAGGAAGAGAAGCCCTTCCTCCTGCCGGGTCCCTCCGGCGCCCTCTACTGACAAAGCTTAATATCATGCTCATTGCCAAGGGTTCACCTCCATTGTCGCAGAGCAGATAGTGGAGACCGAATTTAGAGCCAAGAGGCAATAAATTAATAATTAGCACACTGGTTCTTCATTTCTGGGAGCTTCCTGATAGTCTCTTGATAAATTGTCTGCCTAGATTGGCCACTTTGCAAGTAGGAACACGGACACGTTGGTTTTGTTTTGCTTCGCAGTTTTCTTTTGATGGTAGTTGTGCATGCCTTCAAGTTATCATTCGAAAAGAGAGACACCGAGTTTTTCCCAGTATTTTTAAATTTTGGTAAGTGTTAATTAAAATCATCTGAATTTATAATATGGCCTGGTTATGGACTACAGAAACAAGACCAGAAACTGACCCCTCCGGTTGCTCCTTGTATCTGATTCATCCCTGGTTCAAGGTTGATACTCTTGCTGTTCCTTATTCCGGAATATTGTTGCTCCAGTTGTTACACAGCTTCCCCCATCACATCATGGAAGTCTCTGTCCAACTGTCACCACTCAGAATTGTTTCCTTGGCATTCTATCAAACATTCTCCCTTCCCCGTAACTCTTTCCCCTTATCAAGCTTTGTTTTTCTTCATAATAACTTACCACTATGTCAGATTATATTATTTTATTTTTGAAAAAAAATTATTTATTTATTCATGAGAGACAGAGAGAGAGGCAGAGAGAAAAGCAGGCTTCCTACAGGGAGCCCAATGTGGGACTTGATCCCCAGACCCCGGGATCATGCCCTGAGCCTAAGGCAGATGCTCAACTGCTGAGCCACCCAGGTGTCCCAGATTATATTATTTTAAATAGTTTATTTATTTATTTATTTATTTATTTATTTATTTATTTATTTATTTACCTACCTATGCACATTTATTTATCTATTTACTTATTTATTTCTTATTAAAACACCAGCTTTAGGAATGTAGGTCTCAGAAACGGCATAGTTCTTCTGGAACATAAATCCACATGAATTTTAGCTCCTAACTGAATTAGCACAGCAACAATGTGTTTGCATTTTGGGTTGGGTTTTTTTTTTTTAAGACTTTATTTATTTATCTTCAGGGGTAGTCGGGGAAGGGGAGAAGCAGACTCCCTGCTGAGCAGGGAGCCCAATGCAGGGCTCAATCCCAGGACCTTCGGATCATGACCTGAGCCGAAGACAGATGCTTAACCAACTGAGCCACCCAGGTGCCCCCATGTTTGCATTTTGGTTATTCTTACTCCAAATGGATGAAAATGAATTCCATTCACTTTGTGTGAGGTATAACTAACATACAGTAAAATTTACTCGTGTGTGTGTGTGTACAGTTCTGTGAGTTTAGACAAATTCATACAATTCTGTAAAATCACTGCAATCAAAATACCAAACTTTCATCACTTCCCTTGTGCTCTTTTGTAGTCAGCTCTTTTCCTGACCTCCAGTTTCTGGCAACCACTGCTTTGTGTTCTGTCCCATAGTTTTGCCTTTTCCAGGAATCCTACAGTACATTGCTTTTGGAGCCTGGCCTCTTTCACTTCACATTTGAGATCCTTGCATGTGGCTGCATGTATGATTAGTTTGTTCCTTTTTATTGATGGTAGTAGTCCATTTCATATATATGTACACACCCACCCCCACCCACCTCCACCTACCCCACCCACCTCCACCCACCCCACCCCACCCTGGTTTGCTAACCCTTTGCCAACTGAAGAACATTTGTTTTTTTCCAGTTTGGAGTAATTATGAATCAAGCTACTGCAAACATTCATGTGCAGGTTTTTTTGTGTGAACCAAGTTTTCTTTTCTCTTTTTTTTAAAGATTTTTTTTATTTATTCATGAGAGACACAGAAAGGGGCAGAGACATAGGCAGGGGGAGACGAAGCAGGCTCCATTCAGGAGCCAGATGCGGGACTTGATCCCAAAACCTTGGGACCACGTTCTGAGTAGAAGGCAGTCATTCAACTGCTGAGCCAGCCAGGGATCCCCTGAGTTTTATTTTCTCTCATATGTAGGTGTGAGATTGCTGGGTCATAAGGTAAATGCATAGTTAACTATAAGAAACTGTTTTCCAAAGTAACAATACCATTTTGTCTTTCACCAGTGTTCTCACTACTGCTTTTTATAATGTAGCTTGGGTATGGACATAAAATCAGAAATTTGATCTTTTTGTTTTGCTTGATTTGTCCCTATTGCAAGGAACCACTTGTGGTTCCTTCTTTCTAGAACACATTTACATGTGCTATTGTAATTTTCATTGACATTGACTATAGAGGAGGGCCTGCATACATATCTGATTAAGACCAGCCAAAAACCAGGGGATCCCTGGATGGCTCAGCGGTTTAGCGCCTGCCTTTGGCCCAGGACACGATCCTGGAGACATGGGATCAGGTCCTGCGTCGGGCTCCTGGCATGGAGACTGCTTCTCCCTCTGCCTGTGTCTCTGCCTCTCTCTCTCTATGTCTATCATAAATAAATAAATCTTAAAAAAAAAAAAAAGACCAGCCAGAAACCAAAGGAAGAAAGTCAGAAATATGAATGTGGAAAGATTGTAAAATTCCTTTTTCCTACATTCTTGTGCATATCCTAAGACCTCAACAATTTTCAATGAATAATTAATTAGTTTGTGCTAAAAACTTTCTTATTTGTAACATTTTTGAGTGAATTAAAAGTATTTATGGAGTGTTTATTTTTAGTACTAATATACTGATGATCACAGACAAACTCACGATTGATTCTAAGGTGTAATGTTGTCTTTATCTCTCTTGAAGGAAATAATGTAAGCAGAAAGCAATTTCTGTTTATGGGGCATTCCCGAAACAGGAGCTGACCTTTGATCCCGGTAATTCTCTTGGATACAGTGTCATATTTCCATTGCCTAAGTATAAAGGAAGTCAGGGTCGTGATATTTTCTTTCTGTTACAATGCTCAATGTTGCCTAAGGAAAAAAAAATTAATAACTTTAATTTTAAAAAGAAGATTCTTAGAGTTTTAAACTAAGTAATCAAATAGAAATCCAATTAGCATTTACATTATTACTTTCGATTTCTTTACATTGAATTTATACTTCATTAATGGGTAGGATATCGCTTTGAGAATTCATCCATGACCTTCACAATTCTCCATTTTGCATTCCATATTCCCATCCCTAATAAATCAAAACCATTTAAGAAACTCAGGCTTAGGAACTGAATGTTAAAATTGTCCTAAAATAGCACCTTAAAATCAGCTATCTCTTAAGGAAGTAGTTTCTCCTTGATGGCTTTTAGAAAGAGAGAGTTTGGAGAGGAAAACCAGTGCTGAAAATACCTGCAAATGATGACAATATTTAATGAGCACATACCATGCTGTTAAAAACTCTCCATATGTGTGATTCATTCAACAAATATTTAGTGAGCACTTACTCTGTGCTAGGCACTATTCCAGACACTGGAGATAAAGTATTGATCAAGACAGAAAACATCTATGCCCTCATGGAGCTTAGATTCTAGATGATGAAGACAGAAGATGAAGAAATAAAATCATATCGTATGTTTTACTATGGAGAGAAATAAAGCAGAAAAAAGAGAAAAGGGCATCTGTCTATGAAGAGTGTGCAGTTTCAGAGGGGAGACAAGGCTTTGTTGACATGGTGCTCTTTGGGCAAAGACCGCAGGAGATGAGGGGTAGCCTGGAAGGAACCTGCAGGAAGTCCTCCAGGGACCAGTGAGGTGGGTGAAGGCTGGAGCTGCACAGCCAGGGAGAGGGCAGTGGGAGAGTCAGGAGGGAATGGGCAGCTGGGTAGATTGGGCCTGTTTGAGACCTTGGATTTACACTGATGGAACTGGGGACCATGGAGAGGTTCTGAGCTGAGGCATGGCAGGTGCTTATGTTTTAACAGGATCTCCCTAGCAATTGCGGGAAGAATGAAAGAAAGAGGAAGAGAGGAGGAGGAGGAAGACCAGTGAGGAAGCAGGGAGAGAAGGTGGTACTTGGACCAGGGTGGTACAGTGGAGGTGATAAGAAGGATTCTACATACATTTTGAGGGTAGAGCCAAGAAGCTCTTCCAATGTTTTGGATGTGGAATGTGAGAGAATGGGAGGCATTGGGGGCAAACCCAAGGTTCTGGGCAGAGCAACAAGAAAAGTAGATGCTATTACTGAGATGGTGCAGAGGGTGGGAGGAGATTTGAGGGGGCAGGTCGGGAGCTCAGCTTCAAACACGTTAAGTTAGAGGTGCCTATTTGGCATTCAGAGAGAAACACCGAGAAACATGGAGTAGGCCGTTCAATATCCAATTTCTCCCAGCTCAAGTTCAAGGTGGATGTTAGGCTGGAGGTACATATTTGGGAGTAATCAATGTACAGCCAACATTTAGCTGAGAGACCGGAGATTATTTTCTTTTTTTTTTTTAATTTTTAAAGATTTATTTATTTATTTATGATAGACAGAGAGAGAGAGAGAGAGAGAGAGAGAGGCAGAGACACAGGCAGAGGGAGAAGCAGGCTCCATGTCAGAAGCCCAATGTGGGACTCAATCCCGGGACTCCAGGATCGCGCCCTGGGCCAAAGGCAGGTGCTAAACCGCTGAGCCACCCAGGGATCCCCAATTATTTTATTTTCTTGTACAATCCTTACACTGCCACCATGAGGTAGATGTTATTTCAATCCTTGAAGCCAGAAAAGTTTAAATATCTTGTTCTAAATCATAGTAACCATACGTATTTATTTTTTTTTTTATTTTTCTTTTATTTATTTATGATAGTCACAGAGAGAGAGAGATAGAGGCAGAAACACAGGCAGAGGGAGAAACAGGCTCCATGCACCGGGAGCCCGACGTGGGATTTGATCCCGGGTCTCCAGGATCACACCCTGGGCCAAAGGCAGGCGCCAAACCGCTGCGCCACCCAGGGATCCCAACTGTATGTACTTAAATGTTCATTCTAATCTCAATTTCCATCTGACAATAACTTACTGTGATTATGAGTAAATTATCTCAGTCTTCATTTCCTCACAAATAAAATTAAGGGATAACCAGTTTTCAAGTGGGGTTGTGTGAAAATCCCAAGGCTCCCTCAAGTCCAGTGAGAGCTTTCTTCAAACAAGAAAGGGATGCTGAGAAGGGAGGATTCAGGCATCATCATCATCCAGGTTAAAGGACAGGTCTCTGCTTTCATCTGTGTTTATATATTGGGGCCTTATGTAAGATTTTATTTGAAGAATGTATTTCTGTTGCTTCTTTAACAAAACAGAAATTCACTGGTCTAGGTCGTCTCTGTTAGCTTTACTTGCTCCAACATTTCCATTTACTCACCTAACAAGCAATTATGCCTGCTTACGCTGTTCTGGTCACTGTGCTCGCTGCTTTTAGGATTCTAGTTCGTCACTGAGAGGGAAGGAAAGCTACAGAGTTTTTCCCATTTTCTGATTAAAATGCCAACAGATGAGGAGGAGTAACTAAATATCCCTGTATCTGAGTGGAACAACATACTATGTTGCCTTGTGATTGGCAGGGATTAAAAAACGATGTCTTAGTGTTGGCTAGATTCTGAGGAAAGAGGCCCTCCTGTACTGCAGATAAACATAGAGACCTTTCTTTAACATGTGCACACCACCATGTCTAACCTTCCACTCCCACACCATACTCCCTGGAAATATGCACACAGAGACTTGCTGCTGCTAGCAATTTATCCCATGGAAATAATCAGAGAAGATGTGCCCAAAGATATGAATCTATTCATAACACTATTGTTTGGGAGGGAGGAAAAAAGGTAAAGACCCTATATAATCAATAGTAGGAGTAAATGATAGTACAGGCATCTAACCTATGCAACCATAGGTTAAACGTTCATATTTTGTAAGGTTTAGTGACATGGGAAAATACTAAGCAAAACGAGCAGATTTTGCAAAAGAAGTACAATGTGACTCCAATTTTATTAAAAATATGTTTATATGCCTATTAGAAATCTCGAAGACTATCAATCTGGTAATAGTGCATACCTTTGGACAGTGATGTTAAAAATCGTTTTCCCCTTTGCTTTTCCCATATTTCTAGACTTTCCACAATGTATGTTACTTTTGCATTAGGAAAAAAATGCAGTTAATATTTCTTTTAAAAGATAGAAGAAAAGAAAGCTAAGGGCACATTTCACACCCTTTTTCAGTTATTCTCAAGGACAAGAAGGTGGTGTTGCTCTTCCTGGGCATATGTTTCTGATAATGGGGAAGATGTAGCGACTCCTTGCCCAACATTACAAGAAGCCTTCGGACATCCTTGGTTAAGAAACTATGTTGGCTCCACAGGACGATGCAAAAGTGACTGTTTTACAGTGTGACTTACTAGTAGCTAAAAGGATGTTTCAATTCTGGTGCTCTGTTGGGGTTTATTTTCTTTGTTAGAACTGTAATTCTATAAAAAAAAAAATAAAAGAACTGTTATTCTTTTTTCAGATGTGGTAACAATTACCACTTAAAGGAAGGCCTGAAAGTCTGAGATTGCAGTTCCAGACCTTCTGATAGTATGCAATCTTATCTTTCATTTTGGAAATAAGTTATTAACATCATGGTACTAATCTTCTTTCCTTTGTTTTTATATGGACTACACAGAGGTTGTGTTGAAGTCTGTATTTTAAATGCAAGTATTAAAAAGTAAAAATAATACTGGAAGGACTGAATGTCACATTCATAGATTAGCTTAAAACATGAAATTTAGGACCAGTGCCCCCCTAATTTTATTATAAAGCAAAATTATAATAACTCATTACCCGTGACATAGCTATTTCTGTTTCTTTAATCTTCATTATATATATTTTTACAGTTTTAATTATGGTACATGAAAATGTATATTTTTGTTACGGTGCCTTACATGGTGAATTTTTTTAGATGTTGTATGGCATTAATTTCTTTTTTCTTTCTTCTTTTTTTTAACTTTTTTTTAAAGCACATTTAAAAAAAATTATTTATTAATGAGAGGGAGGGAGAGAGAGAGAGAGAGAGACAGGAGGAGGGAGAAGCAGGCTCCATGCCAGGAGCCTGACGCGGGACTCAATCCCGGGACTCCAGGATCGCGCCCTGGACCAAAGGCAGGAGCTAAACCGCTGAGCCACCCAGGGATCCCCATCTTTCTTCTTTTTTTTAACCAGAAAGTGAACAGCAGCATTGTTTTTAATGAGTTTTAGTCCAGAATACAAAGGAAGGCACTAGTTGTTGCCCCAACTTGTTAGTACAAGGATAAACAATAGCTTTTTGTTTCCCCACAAGGGCAAGTTACAGAAGGATACCAGATGGACAAGATAAGACATTTGAATCTAGTTTTGAAAAATCAGCCTGAAACCTAGCAGTAGTACTGTTGCAGGGTAAAAGGCTTTCCCTGTACTCTGCCCCGCATCCACCCCCATTTACCAATTCAAAATCTGGGACTTTCTCAATCAAGAGATTCTATGAGTGAATTTCTCTCTTGAGACTTTTCGTGTGCAAGCGTCATTTTTTTTTGGTTTTGCTGCTGATGTCCTTGACCTCAGTCACTGGATGAGTGAGGGAGCTGGTGGAGTTCTTTAGGAGTTCTTCTGAGGCACTTTGATCATGACAGTTTTCACTTCTGTGTATGCCTGTAACCCATACTTTCCCAGCTCCTGGCCACTCCCAGACATCTTGTAGCCACTGAATAGTGACTGGGCCCCAAATACATCATAGCAGTTGATCCACACAGTGCCAGCCTGGAAGGCTTGGGACAGATAATTGGCCTTGTCCAAGTCCTTGGTGAAGACAGCTGCAGCCAGCCCATACTTGGAATTGTTGGCTCTCCCAATAACTTCCTCTATGGTCTTGAACTTCAGGATCTGCATCATTGTCCCAAAGATCTCCTCCTTGGCGATAGTCATGCTGTCTTGCACATCTCCAAACAGGGTGGGCTGGATAAAGTAGCCAAGGTCAGCAGCTGCCCCTCCACCACAGTTTGGCCCCCTCCTCCTTCCCAGATTTGATATAACCAAGGATCTTCTTAAACTGAGTTTCATCCACCTGCGGCCCCTGCTCAGTCTGGCTGTCAAAGGGGTTCCCAACTACACGTGACTTGGTCCTGGCAATACTCTGCTCCACAAACTCAGCGTAAACATCTTCTTGCACAAAGGTCCGGGAGCCTGCACAGCAGCACTGGCCCTCGTTGAAGAACAGGGCAAAGTGGGCCTGCTCTACCGCCCAGTTCATGTCTGTATCTGACATGATGATACTGGGGGCTCTTTCCTCCCAGCTCCAGGGTCACTCTCTTGAGGTTACTGTCCCCTGCAGCAACCTGGACTAGGTGGCCAACCTTGGTGGAGCCTGCCACTTTGTCCCCATCCTCATGGGAGGCGATGGCAGCCCCAGCTGTGGGGCCAAATCCAGGAATAATATGGACCACGCCAGGAGGAAAGCCAGCCTCCTTAATCAGGTTGGCCACATAGAGGGTGGTGAGCGGAGTCTGCTCAGCTACCTTCATTGCAATCACATTTCCGGTCGCCAGGGCTGGACCAGTTTCCAGGCTTGCATCAGGAGGGGGCAGGTCCACGGAATGATCTGCCCGCACACCCCGACAGGTTCATGGCAGGTATAACTGAAAAGGTCCCCATCAATAGGAATGGTTTTCCCATGGTACTTATCAGCCCGGCCCGCACAGTAACGGGGCATCTGAGGACCGTGTCCAGATCACCAGGTAGGAGATGACAGGGCTTGCCGTTCGCTACCCAGGGTCTCCAGGGCTCCAGGTAGGTCCGGTCTCGCTCAGAGAGGCCAGGCGGTTCAGCCGGGCGCCCTTACGGCCTGGTCCACATCTTCCTGTGTCCTTCAGCTACCTGACAGAGGACTTCTCAGGTGGATGGCGTGATGGCGGGGAACGTTTTCTTGCTGACAGCATCGTGCCACTCATTGTTTACGAAGATCTGGTTGTAGAAGACTTCAGGCTGCTGGGAGGCGGCGGCCCGGGCAGGGCGGGAGCGGGCTTGCAGGCCCGAGCGCCGACGCTCTGTATGGCACTAATTTCTAACGGTTGCACCTAACACTGGGTCTGGCAAGTACTCATAGTAGCATTCTGTAATGAATAGAATCAATGAATCAACTATGTTGCACCCCTGAAACTAATACAACACTGCATGTCAACTGTACTTCAATATTGAAAATGAAAAAAAAAAAAGTAAACTAATGTATGATAAGTTACAAATACTGATTGAGTTCCTACAGTATGGTATATTGGGTCTATTAGTGACTAAGACAAAGTCCCAGTTACTACTGAATCTGCATTCTAGTAGACGGAGACTGATGAATTTCCATGAGAAGGTTACTATTATTAGTCCCGTTTGAGGAACTGAACCACATAGAGATCACATAACTGGCTCATGTTCATCCAACTGGCAGATGTTAAAGCAGAGATTCCAATCCACACAAGTGTACACTGGACTTGCGTTCTTAGCAATTGCTCCCCTGGTATCAACCACGTGCTCTGGCAGTTCAGAGGACTGGTCAATCAGAGCTTGACTTGTTATTAGTTTACTTGTCGCTGCTGTAACAAATTACCACATATTTAGTGGCTTCAAACAACACAAATTTATAATCTTCCAATTCTAGAAGTCAGAAGTCCAACTCTGTTCCACTGGGTAGAAGTCAAGGTGTCAGCTGGTTGGTTTCCTCTAGAGGCTCTGAAGGGAGAATCTGCATCCGGTCTCTCAGCTTCTAAAAGCCATCTGCATTTCTTGGCTCACCCCTTGCATTTTTTTTTTTTTTTTAAGATTTATTTATTCGTAAGAGACACACAGAGAGAAGCAGAGACACAGGCAGAGAGAGAAGCAATGTGGGACTCGATCCTGGGACCCCAGGATTACACCCTGGGCCAAAGGCAGGCGCTCAACCCCTGAGACACCCAGGCGTCCCACCCCTTGCATCACTTTAACCTCATCCTTCATAGATCCATCTCTTGCTACTGACTTTGGTCTTGTCTCCCTCTTATAAAAGTCTTGTGAATACAATGTACCCACCTAGATAACCACGGTAGTCCCGTCTCAAGATTCTTCTCAATCACATCTGCAAAGCCCCTTTAGTATATAGTATACATACTATGTATTTAGTATATAAGGTAACACATAAACTGGTTCTGGAGATTAGGACATGGACATTTTTGGAGGATTTTATTCGGTCCACCATTGTGATTACTAGAAGAGCTAAAACTTGTGCTTTAGGACAAAGGTAGGATGGGGTGGGTTTTATTTTCTTAGTTCTGGATGCCAGAAGTCTGTGATCAAGGTGTGGGCAAGTTGGTGTCTTTTGAGGCCTCTCTCCTTGGCTTGAAGTGGCCATTTTCTTTCTGTGTCTTTACAGTCATCTCTGGGTGCGAGTGTTGGTGTCCAGACTTCCTCTTAGAAGGGCACGGATCATAATGGATTAGGACCTACTCAAATGCCCTCATTTTAACTTAATAACCTCCTTTAGAGACCTTATCACCAAACGTGGTTACTGTCTGAGTTACTGGAGGGTAGAATTTTGATATATGAATTTGGGCACAATAGAATTCAGTCCTTAACAGGCTTGAGTAATACACCAACTCGGTCTCATGCTCTCAACAGCCCAGTTTTGGCAGATAAGAATGTGGTGGTGGAGAGCAGTTCCTCAGAGGAACTGAGGTCTCAAGCTGGCAAGTACAACAGGGAGGATTCACACATGGGGCTGTCTGCTCCAAAGGCCAAGTCCTCGCCAGGTTCAAGCTGCTAGGGCAACTGCAATGGCAGAGCTGGGCAGATGAGAGTGGCCTGTGGGTAGCGAAGAGACTAGCCTGAGGATGAGAGCGTATGTTGATTTGGGGGAAATAGCAGAGTGTGACCTGTGGAAGGCTTACAATCTGGAAGAGGCATAGAGTGATTTCGCAAAGAAGTCCTGGAAGAGGAGAGGCAGCACTTGAGATGGGTTATTTTCTGACTCTAGCCAGTTTCCCGTAGGTCCCACCCCACATCCAGTCTTACCATAAACTTATACCAGGCAACTGTTCAGTTCTTTCAAATGTTCTTTACAACCTCACAGTGAATCTGCAGCAGAAACTTAGGGCAAGGGACCCCCTTCATTGAATGAATCTCCCAAAACAAGATGTAATTTCACTATTTGAACCTACAGTATTCTCCTGACACCCTGACCCTAGATCACTGGATGGATGACAGCTGTACCTCTTTCTAACCCTGTGACTTTAGAGGTTAATAATCTACTTCATCTCTCTCAATCTGCTCCTTAAATATTTATACTACTTTTTCAGCTTTTCTACCTGACAGAAGAAAGATGAAAAGGGACTGAAATAATTAAGTTTAAGCTGCTTTTTGAAGGCAAGACAACACATGAATTTTAACCTATATTCTCTCCTGTTCCCATTTATCATAAATGGCTGTTGTTTTGCTGATTCTAAGATTTCCCTCAAATTAACTTTCATCAGCCAACTTAGGAAAATAAAATTGAAATGCACTATTCTTACCTCTTCCAAATGGAATTCGTGCTAATGGGTTAAGATTTTAAGCATTTTAAAATACAGTGATCTGCAAATTATATAGCCAGGTTAGAACAGCTTATGTAAATTTTGGCAAATCATACAGCCAGTCCTCAACAGAATTATTGCCCTTTCAGACACTGGAACTTTTCCCTAAATGAAGAAAGGATTCCACTTTAAGGCTTCCTCTAGGGTACAGCGTAGGGGATGACACACCAGGCCTCTTGGTGCTAAACACAGATCCTCAATGGCCATGCTCCTCCGCCATTTAACCTGGCCAGCGTTCTTCTAGAGCCCATGCCTGGGGAAAAGCATTTAGAGATCAACATTTTTTGCTATGAGAAATGGTATATTTTTAAGAGTCACAACCTTTTTATAAGTTCAATTTTTTCCATTTCTCACGTCTCTCATTATTGAAGACATCCCTCCATCTGTTTAAACTCTGTATTTTTGGGATCCCTGGATGGCGCAGCGGTTTGGCGTCTGCCTTTGGCCCAGGGCGCGATCCTGGAGACCTGGGGATCAAATCCCATGTCGGGCTCCCAGTGCATGGAGCCTGCTTCTCCCTCTGCCTGTGTCTCTGCCTCTCTCTCTCTCCCTGTGTGACTATCATAAATAAATAAAAATTAAAAAAAAAAAAAACTCTGTATTTTTATTATTACTGAAATTTTTTAGATAAATTATGTTTTTTCCTTATTTATTTAAATAAAAAATATTATTAATAAAAAGAAAAAAAAAACCCAGAAGTCAATGGGTTTTAAGTTTATCCTGATGCAATGTCAGAATGAGATAAAATAGAAGCCAATCATATTTCCCTTAGAGTAGGGAACATTTCTATTCTCTCCTCCAACTCACTACTGCTATAGTAGATTAGTTATGGCTGCTCCTACTGTTGTAAAGCTAAACATTCACTCTCAGTGATTCAGTATTTGCTGAATAAACAGTTCATTACATTTTCCTGTGCTTATTTATTAGGGCCTGGCACATGTACGTGCTCTGTCAGCTGCATTATCACCATCAACATTATCACCATTATGCAATTTAGTGTTTACTGCCACCCACAATCCACAAAGAACTGCCTCCCCTACCGCCCAGTATCCATGAGAACCACTTAAATCAAGTAAAATATATTTGAGGTTAATAGTGCTAAATTCTGAAGAGAAAAAAAAAAGTATAGGTAGCATTTATTACAAAATTTTACAGTGGTCAGGAAAAGCCTCTTTGAGAAGGTAACATTTAGGAGAAGACCTGCCATGAAGGACTGTCATAATTCAAGGAGAGCATTCCAGGCAAGCAAAAGTGTACATGCAAAGGCCCTGGAGCAGAAGTTCACCAGCCTGCTGAGCAGCAGTGAGGAAGACAGTGGGCTAGAGATGGGTGTGGGAAAGTAGCTACAGATGCAGCCAGATCATGAAGGTCCTGGTAGGTGACAGGACTTTTAGTTTGTACTGAGGAACCTGGGAGATCCTAAAGGCAGAGGAACGAGAGAACCCCGTATAGATTTTAAGAAAATCACTCTGGCTGCTGTGTTGAGAATATTTTGAAGGCGGCAAGGGAAAAAATTGTTAGGACACTTAACCAACATGCCAGTATCCTGTAAGTCACAATCTGATAAGATTAAAAAAAGAAATCAACAGAAATTAAAAATAGTCCCTGGTGACTGCCTGCTTATTCTGGTCACCACTGCTGTACAGAGACCAGATGTACGAAGTAAATGTCAGGTCTGGTAACAACAGAAACACGTATGGATACAGTAGATAAAAATTTTTATTTACTTATTTAAATTATCCTAAAATATAAAACAGAGAATGGTTTCCTCAGTTACCGCTTCTGGCAGTAAGTAAAGGTTACAACAAAAACAATAAACCTCAACTTTCTACAGCAGCTTTTATTTTTCCCTAAAATTAAAGTCCGCTTTCCTACATACATTCATTCATTTGGATGAGATATAAATCAGGCGTCTTTTAAAGTGCCCAAACTCATACCATTCCTGTAACTGCAGATGGGAATCCCAATGAGCAGAAGAATGTATCAACTTAAATACTCAAGGTCACTCAAATCCTACAGGATGAGACGGGGGAAGGATTTTGCTAGATAACACTTAAACTAAATCCAGGCAAATATGGTCTACATCTGATTTCCTGGTTCTTAACTCTTTAACATATTGCAAGGCTGCTTATTCAAATCTAATTATGTGGTAACAAGACCTGAGAGTGTTTTGCAAAAGTTTGTTTTAAAGGTTCCTAGATCAATGTCCTTTGCTAATTTTCTATTCTATCTATACTTTTCTTTGCTTCATCTGTCTTCTTTTCCTTCCACAAATTCCCAAGGACAATCCCTAACAAAACCACTAGTCCCAATGTTCGATTGGAGGTAAATTTATCCCAACAATCCTCAGGTCGGTGGATGTCTAGAGTGTAAATCTGTAAGAGAGGATCACAATGCTACATTAGTACTTAGTATAAACTTTTTGGCATCACAAATAAACAGATTTGTACAGAGAAGACAACAGCACTTTGTTACAGGATTTTAAGGAATGGGAAGTCCTTTATGTACCCAAACAGTTTGGGTACTTTTCCCGGTATAGAAAAGTCTACCGTATCTCTCATTGGGTATCATCCAAGCTGTGTGGTAAAATTTTCCACTTGAGGGGTTCATGAATGCTTAGAGAGGCAACCCATGCTATTTTTATTTCTAACTCTTTAGAAAGCTCTAAACCAGTTACAATGATCTAAAATCTGCCTACTCCTACCCTCCAGTTCTAGCTTTATTACTTGGAGTAATGTTTCTCAACAGGTAGACAAGTCACATTTGGGAAAGGACAACTCTATTGTGTTGGGTTGTCTACTGCATTGAAAGATAGTTAACAAACCCAGCCCCACTAACTCAGGGGCTCTGGTGACCCCTCCTCCCTAGTTTATTTATTATAACCAAAAACACCCCACGGATGTGTCAATCTCCTTCCTACTGCCACATAGAGGGGGATCTGGCAACCCAGATCTGCTGAGTCACCTAGAACAAACACATTCCTTTTCTCCACAGTAAATCTATCAAGGAAGTCCCATGTCCCTGTCTCAGTTACTCCTAGGCTTTAGCATTAGCATCCATCATTTCCCCAACTATTCTCTATTATACGGACTGTGGACTTAAAATCACCATGATTTCCTTTTTTTTCCAAAAATGAGAAGGCTATGTCCATCGTAAAATACTGCATCAACACTAGACAGAAGACCGCAAATGCCATTTAGAATTGTCAAGTGGGTTCCAAATCTCTCTTACAGTATTTGTAATTGTATTTGTAATTTCTGCCTTCCTCCACTTATATCCTGGTGCTTAATTAAATATGGCTACACATCCATTATCTTGAGCAGGCAATCAATTGATGGTGACAACCCCCACAGAGCTGAGTTATGAGTAAAATAGGGTGCTAAGAAATTCTGAGGAGGCAAGTGGTGAAATCTAGAGGGTCCTGAAGAATCACCAATTCCTGTCTTAAAGCTTTCCTTGTGAGGAAAACAATGAAGGTGATAAGGCATGGGGTTTATGGATACTGGATTTTAGTTTCCTTCATACTGTGATGCAAGTCTTGCTATATTGCTAAGTAATTTGCAATAATCTGCATAAAACAGATCATCTACATACAGACTAACATCTTTTTGGATCTGTCAAAGAAAATAAGAGTAACATGACACAAAACTAAGAGGCCATTTACTAGCAGTCTATTTCATTAAGGTTAGATTTAGTTCATTAATTTACCAAAGTCAATAATGTAGATTCACAATATAAGCTTTTGGGTGCTGGCCGAACATCTTGAAATGAGTTTCCCATGATTTAGGCAGAACTCTGACATGTTAGCACTTCACGTCTTCTCTGGCTTTGGTTGTTAATGCCAGTGGGACCCAAACTTAGGAATGATTAGTTTGCTAACCATCACATCCATCACTGAAACCCACATATTAAAAAGATGATTATGTTGATCAGTTTGCTTTTGGAGCAAACTCAATCTACAACCTTTAAGACATTGCTGAAATGTTTCCAGACACGAATCAGAGGTACTTCAAGAAAAATCAGAGGGAGAAAAAAAAAAAAAGTAAATCTAGGTTTAGTTTTAGATTATTTCTCTAAAATAATACAGCTAGCTTTTTCAAGCAACACATCAGGAGAGGGGAGGGCATGGTTCAAGGTAGTATAAGCGAAGTAGTTGTTTTAGGAAGTACCCTGCTTGGTAAGCACAGAGGTTGTTTTGTTTAAATAATTTTTACAGTTTATACCACAGAAAAATGAGGGGAAAAGTAAGAAAAAGGTCAAACCTGGTGTGCCAGATGGGCTCCTACAGCAGCAAGAGCAGTGTAGTAGGGTGCAGTCTGACCACTATTCACTCCCACCAGGCTCAGCGCCCCCAGCATCGCCACACTGAAGCCACTGAGCCACTGCTTGGTGTTCTCCTGGAACCGCAGCGCCGTGGACTTAAGACCAATCAGAGCATCATCTCTTTTGTCCTAACAACAGAAAGTATTAAGAAACTGTCCGGTTTTTATTGACATGCTATAAAACTCACCATTTTAGTTGTATAATCATCACCACTATCTAATCCCAGAAGAAACTGTCTTTCAAAGGATAGAAGCTGTGAAAGCCGACAGTAACTTGGAAACATAGGCTGACTGGTAATAAATGCAAAGGCAGAATCGTAGTTAAGTGTCACTGCTAAGATGATCTTCCAGCTTTATTTCCACCTGTCGTTGTATTATAACCCTATTAATGACTCTTAACTTCACACTGACCACACTCAAAATTAAAACTCAAGTCTAATTGTTCACATAGCTTCTCCTTACCTTAGGGCTCTCCAATCTCAAGAATTTCCTGTACATTTAAGTTTCAATCTTGCTAAAGTCACAGATGTAGAAAATGGTCAATTGCCACCTAACCACATCCATTCACATTTTATTTCTAGCTCAATGTACTCCTTGCCTCTCCCATCAAATCCTTTCTGTTTAAGTAGAGCTAGGTTTTGGTGATACATTCACATCTAGCTGACTGATCTCTTCCCCAGCAATTTAATTTCTAGGCATTTCCACATACTGTTCTAATTATGGCCAAGTGTTATCAGAGGCTGTATGCTGAACTCTGTACCCACCTGCAGGCAGATAATGACCTGATAGGCTATCTTCTGGGCACCAAATCCAAATAATGAATGTGGGGTTAATGTATGCTTTTCCTTTCACACTGTAAGTTCAGAGGAGAGTCTGCTTCTCTCCCTCTCCCTCTGCCACGCCCCCCCAAGCCCCCCTCCACCCCACTTGTACTCTCTCTTTCAAATAAATAATCTTTAAAAAAAGAAAAACACAGTGCCTGGCATATAGTAAATACTGTTTAAGTACTTGTAAATAAAAGAATCGATCTCTGGTAAGCATACCACATGAAGCAAAAATATTTTGTTGGTGCCAAGAAAGCATGAATGATCTTCTTTTGAGAAAAATATACTTCCACTTTAATGTGGTTCATAAAGTTCTTAAATGGCAACAATAACTAAACCAAAGAAAAAAGATATCATCATTTTACCTGGTGGGCATAGATAGTATCATATATTAGAGTCCACATAATTCCAGAAAAATAAAGAGGCAGGCAAATAGATGGATCACAGGAGCCCTTGATAGCAGACCATCCAAGTAATGCTCCCCAATTAAAAGTCAACCCTACAAATGGTGAGAGACAGAGAGAGAGGACAAGTCTTTTTTTTTTTAATTTTATTTATTTATTCATGAGACACACACACACACACACACACACACACACAGAGAATGAGAGAGAGAGGCAGAGGGAGAAGCAGGCTCCATGCAGGGAGCCCGACGTGGGACTCGATCCCGGGTCTCCCGGGCTGAAGGTGGCGCTAAACCGCTGAGCCACCCAGGCTGCCCAAGAGAGGACAAGTCTAAGTGCACTTTAGACTCCCAAAGAGAAGAAGGGGCATCAGCACATAATAAGTGTCTCTATACATTAGGCTTTGTGCACTGTTTCCTGAAATGCTCTTAGCTCTCTGTGGTGGTGATTAGCTACGTAGCAAAAAAAAAGGAAATAGGCTCAGAGAGGTTAATTGACAAAATAATCCAGGTAACAGAAAGAATAGTATCACCCTGATAAATAGGATGTTTCAGGAAAACATCATTTACCCTATCAAGTATGGTGGCTGGCACAGTCAATGAAAATAGAAGCTGGAGTTTCACCTTAGACCTACCTGAGCCAAAACCCCCTGTTCTTTCCTTTATGACTCTATTTCCCCCATAAGCTACAGAAACAAGAGCATAGGCAGGTACACTCATTTATTCTGTAAGTCCATCTTCTCTGAGGACTGTAAACAAACACCTACAAGCACACAGCTCCTAAATCTCTTTGTGCAATCTGATCACTTCCTTACACTTGAGACTAGAGACTGAACTGCCTGCTGGCATCTGTACCTGCAAGTCCCTAGGTATCTCATACTCAGTGGGTCCCACATGTCTTTTCTCAGAAACCATTTTTCTTCTTTTATTCACTAAAACAACTAGAATAGTTCTAGAATAGTTCTAGGAATACTCTAGCTTATTCTAGGAGTAAATATTTTTGCAATAGATTCTGATTTACCTACCTATCAACCTTTGCTTGCTCTGTCAACAGATATTTATTGAATACCTGTGATACAGCAAATGCTATGTTAGATGCTGGGCCATCTACATGTAAAGAAAGTTTTATCTGTTAGGCATTTACAATTTACAACTGAGGAGACAGAGGCGGCTTTCAGCATCTTCTGTTTTAGTGATTGCTGGTTGAAAATAGTAAGCACCACGCCAGAGTGCTGTGGGACCCAGAGGCAAGACTGGCTAGCTTTCTCCTGGGAGATCTAAGGAAGGCTTAACAGTGATGGTCTGTCTAGGCTTGCACAAACTAACCCTGGTTCTCTTGCCTGACTTTGTTTTCTACCCCAATACCCCAAGTCCTCAAGGCATCCAAATTAGTCACCTAAAGAGAAGGGTACGGTCAAATCAGTTAATTTTTTCTTTGTGACATACTTAGATTTTAAAAGAGCATTTCAGAAAATAATAATGATGATAATCTTAATAAGTATGTAAAATTCCTTAGCCAATAAAAATGGCTAATTGCCCTCCATTAAAATATGAAAATCTATTCTTGGTTTGGAAAATTTCATGACTGACTTGACATTTTATTTCTGCCACACTGTATACACACACACACACACACACACACACACACACACACACCCCAAAGTATAAGTTTGAGGGTATTGAAGGAAATCCTTGTAATTATTTCAAGCTCACCTAGGGCTAATTGAGGCCAGTATGTAATTCTTTTCATTAGTGGGTAGGTGATGACAAGAAGCAGGGATGCTGCTCCCAGAGCTATACTGAAATCAAGAAAAACCATTACAGATTAATATCACCATCTCTTAGAAATTGCTAAATAAGACAACAGTAGTAATACTAACTGGAAAATGACTTGCTATATTTTTTATGTAAAATTATTTTCCTAGACTTAATTAGGATAAAAGTAATTAGAAAATATTTTAAGTGTTACAAAACAACCAAACAAAATAATAATACATATAATGCTTTCATGTATTAGGCACTTTTCTAACTGCTTTACATATGTTAATCCATAATTTTTACCACAAACCTAAGAGGCAAACTGTTTTATTCTACTTGTTTTTTGCAGATGAGGAAACTAAAGCACAAAGAGATTAAGTAATTTGTTGACTGTCATAGAGCCAGTCAGTAGCAGGGCCAGATTCAAACTTAGGGCAAGATGGCTCCAGAGTCCAACTTACTACCCATTCCATGCTACTGCTTCTCTAAGTGTTGTTTTCCAACATTAAGACAGCTAGTAAATGGAGATGCCCCACAGAGTTAGAATCAAGATCCCCCCTCTCAATATGCACAATGGGTGTCACTTCTCTAGGAGAAGATAAAGCATCTATAAAAGGATAATAGCATCCTAAGGTGTTTTTAGGTACTTCATAGCTCGCCTAACATGGTCCTTCCAGGAAAAACATTCCAAAAGCATTTTCACGTGATATTATCAGGGCAAAGTGTGCAATTAAATCTAGTCTCTATAAAATGACAATTAAATTTTTTGTCTTTTTTTCTCATTTATATACTTTGTAGGCAGCCATCTGATGTGCAATTTTTAATTTTGTCTCTACTTAAGAGATCTAGGAATGAATCCTTCCACTTTTTCCCCCTCTGTCATCGATTATAAGCATGGCTCTAGGAAAGACCTGCTTAATCTTTTTGCAAAATGAGTATAATCACTTCTCTATACTTTAGAGATTGTGTCAGGATAAATAAAATTATACATAAGGGTATATACCAATATCCCTGTATACATCTGAAAAAGTTATGAAGGTGCCATGTGTTTCTTAGGTAACACATAATGGAAGTATAACAGTGGCTCAGAATAAATTAAATGCTGATCTTCTCATTCCTTTGGCTGAAAGTATTCTTGCTTTTACGACATGTGGTAATGTCTTTATACTTGCTAACTTACAGATGCTCCATAGATAGCCAATAAACAACTTTGGATACAGATATTTTAATTTTATTTATTCTTACTTTCTCCATTTCAAAAGAGAGATTTTATATGTGATTCTGAAAAACACATTTACTATACCTGTAGTAATTCAGACACAAAAGAATGCCCAGTGCCAAGGTCAGCTGTCCCCCAAGGAAAATAAAGGACTGAAAAGTTGAAATGTCTCCAGCAGCTATTGGGCGATTTGCTGTTCTTATAACCTTAATACATAAAAACAGATACTTTAGCCTCATGTAATGGTTCAATCATAAATTTAAACATGTAATCAAGAGAATGGCCCATGGCAGGCACTAAGGAAAAAAATATGAATAAAAGGTAAAACCAACATTGGAAGCGCTGCCAAAAATAAAAGCTTCATATTAAAACAGCTTTGAAAAAAAAATAAGATAAAACAGCTTTGAAAAGCACTAAAAATTCCCACCACTCATTCCCCTCTCTTTTCATCTCCCATCTCCATCTCCAACCCCACAAAACAAAGCAACTTCCTTATCTGGCTATTTAGCTACCCAGCTTATTAGCATGTATATGTTTAATTTCCACAGAGAAAAAAGAGACAATAATTATGGTAATTCTCAGGAAAGAGGAAACTGCAGTGAATGTTTTGATTACAGGAAGCACTGCAATCAGCAATCAAATGTAAATAAAGAAAGAAGACAGATTATCTGGGTTTGAAAGCAGGAGTGCTTTTGCCAGGCTATTTAAGGATGGGACTATAATCTAATATTAATTGCACCCAAATATAAAGGGCAGACTCAATGTAAGAATATGAACAGACAGAGCTATTATGTGGACCAACAGGATATATTAGTTGTTATTTTTTGCTGTCTAGAGATCATGAAATCTGATTATTCTAAACTGAAGCATAAAAAAAAAAAGGGCATAACCAAAATTTTCAGCATTGTTAGAAGAACTCAAGACCTGGGACCCAAGAGGCCAGCATTTGAATCCAGTTCTATAACCTACTTATTGGCTGTGTGAATGTTTGCAAATTATTTAAGCCCTCTTGGGCTTATATTACTTACTTGTTAAAAGAAAAACAGAAAGAGAGGGAGAAGAAGAAGAGAAAGAAGTAATAAGAGCACTACCTCAGAGTAAATGTGGTGTCTAAAGCATGTAAGTATGCAGTAAATGTTAGCATATGAATATAACATATTTCCGTTTTGATTTATATCAAGGGTTAGCAAACTATGCCTATAGGCCAGATCCAGCCTACTGCCTATTTTTATATGGCCATGAGCTAATAAGAATGGTTTTTCTTTTTTAGGCAGTTGAAAATCAGTTAAAAAAAAAAAAGTAATATGACTTATGAAAATATTATGAAATATAAATTTCAGTGTCCATAAATAAAATTCTATTGAAACAAAGATATATCCATTTGTTAACGTATTGTATATGGCTGCTTTCATGCTCCAACAGAATCAGGTAGTTGCAAGACAGTATGGCCCACAGAGTCTAAAATATTTACTTAGGAGAAAATTTGCTGACTCATTTTATAGCATGCTTCACTGTATAATAAAACAGTTTGTCAAAAACCATAATGACTCACCTTAGTTAGACTGCCAGACTTGTATCTTTTATCTTTGATTTAATCCCCACAGTTTTAGTTGGCAATATATTTATATCTTGTATTTGTTTTAGGATATTATGGTTATTCCAACTAGTACGTGAGCGCTTACCATGTGTCATTATTCTAAGAGCTATGTATTTATCCCACCACTGAATCCTCATAACATTCCTGACTTTTAGCCACTCACAAGTTCTTGCCATTTGTTTTAGAAAACTGAAACAGAGTTCAGTAACTTTCCAAGGTCATGGATGGGAAGTAGCACAGTCTGTCTAGCTCACCTGACCATACTATTAACCACAGATTACACAGTCCTTTTATAACTACACAGGTAGTTATAATTACCTAGCTAAATTCAAAAGCTGAAAATAAACCTGCACGCCATCAAAAGACTAAAAGTGATGTAATATGATGATCAAAACTTATTCCATGTGGTTTTTAATGAAACCATTTACTCATAGCTTATAAAACTGAATCACTGGGGCACCTGGGTGGCTCAGTCAATTAAGTATCTGACTTTGGCTCAGGTCATGATTTATTTATTTAAAAAATAAACAAATAAATAAATAAATAAAATAGAACTAAATCACTAACACTTATACGCTGAGATTATTTCAATGTTTATGAACCTAATGTTTATCACATGGTTGGTAGATTATACAGAACATCAACAGAACACACTTAACTCATATACCCAAATAACAATCGATTTATCATTTAATATACTAGCAATTTACTTATTATCTAACATACTAAGCAAAACTCTGAGCCACAAATATATCCTTAATGATATATAGTCTTTAAGAAACTGTGAGGTAAGCATTACAACTTAGTCAAGCCTTTTAACTCATTCTTTAAAATGTAAAAAATCTGTTGTGTTTTTTGAACACTAATAAAGAACTACCTAAGAGAGATTAAAACAATCTTATTTACAACTGCAGTAAAGAATAAAATACCTAGAGACAAATATAACCAAGGAGGTGAAACACCTGTATGTTGAAAACTAGAAGACATTAATGAAATTAAAATCACAAATAAATGGATAGATATTTCTTGCTCATGCATTGGAAGAATTGATATTGCCAAAATGTTCATACTATTCAAAGCAATATATAGATTTAATGCAATCCATATCAAAATCCCAACGGCATTTTTCAAAGAAACAAAATGATCCTAAAATTTGTATGGAACCACTAAAAACCCCAAGTAGCCAAAGCAATCTTGAGAAAGAAGAACAAAGCTGGAGGCATCACACTTCTTGATTTCAAACTATACTACAAAGCTACAGTAATTAAAACAGCTTCATTTTGGCAGAAAAACAGACATATAGATCAGTGAAACAGAACCGAGAGCCCAGACATAAACCTACACATATATGGTCAACTGATTTATGACAAAGGAGCCAAGACTATACAATAAAGAAGAGTTTCTTGAATAAATCGTGTGGGGAAATACGGACAGCCATATGTAAAATCTGGACCCCTATCTTACAGTATACACAAAATTAACTCAAAAAGGTTTAAAGATTTGCACATAAGACTTGAAACTCCTAGAAGAAAACATAGCAGTAAGCTCCTAGACACAGGTCATGGTAATGATTTTTAGATCTGACACCAAAAATAAAAGCGACAAAAGCAAAAATAAAGTGGGATTACACAAACTAAAAAGCTTCTGCACAGCAATGGAAATCATCAACAAAATGAAAATCAACCTACTGAATGGGAGAAAGTATTTGCAAATCATATGTCTGGTAAGGAGTTTATATCCAAATATATGAAGAATTCATATAGCTAAAAACAAAACAAAACAAAACAAAAAACCACCACCCAAAAATCCAAATAATAAATAGGCAGAGGACACGAATAGACATTTTCCAAAGAAGACATACAGATGGCCAACAGATGTATGAAAAGATACTCAACATCAGAGCAATGATACTCTAATCATCAGAGCGAATAGACATTTTCCAAAGAAGACATACAGATGGCCAACAGATGTATGAAAAGATACTCAACATCAGAGCAAAGATACTCTAATCATCAGAGCAATGCAAACAAAACCACAGTGAAGTATCACCTCACACCTGTTAGATTGGCTATTATCAAAAAGACAAAAAACAAGTGTTAGTGAGGATGTATAGAAAAGGGAACTCTTGTGCATTATTGATGAATGTAAACTGTTGCAACCACTGTGGAAAACAGTATGGCAGTTCTCAGAAAATTAAAAATGGAACTACCATATGATCCAGAATTCCATGTGTCTAGGTATTTATCCAAGGAAAACGAATACATTAATCTGAAAAGATATATGTACCCCCATGTTCACTGCAGCATTCTTTAAAATAGCCAAGATATGGAAACAATCTAAGTATCCACTGATGGATCAATGGATAAAAAAACTGTGGTACATACACATGCACACACATATACACAAAATGGAATACTATTCAGCCATTAAAAAAAATCTTGCCATTTTGAAACAACATGGATGGATCTAAAGGGCATTATGCTCAGTGAAATAAGTCAGACAGAAAGACAAATACTATATGATCTCTCTTACATACGGAGTCTAAAACAAAACAAAAACTCAAGCTTATAGAAAAAGAGATTAGGTTGGTGGTTGCCAGAAGCAGGAATTGGGGGGGGGAAGGGGGGAAATGGGAGATATGGGTAAATGAATTTTTTTTCCCATTTAAATAGACCAAAATATTTAAAAAGAAATTAGATTATAAAAGAAATACATATAACATTTTAAGTCCTATTAGCAAAACCTCCTTAATAGCTATAAAACACTGATTTAAGAGCTTTGTTGTATGTCTATATAGAACCTGGACTCTTCTAAGCAGAGAAAAATGTCATAGGGGAGATAAAAGATACCTAATCAGTTACCCTGTAACCTAAAGAGAAAAGAAAAATCACTTAAGGGGAAACGAAAATGGTCATATTTTGTTAATTAAAAGTTGGTTATTATTTTTTAATTATATTATCTATTAGTTTTTTAATTAACCTTTTCTCTTTTGAAATGATTATAGATTCATATGCAGCTTTTTTTCTTTTTAAGATTTTATTTTTGGGGGATCTCTGGGTGGCTCAGCGGTTTAGCTCCTGCTTTCGGCCCACGGCGTGATCCTGGAGTCCTTGGATCAAGTCGCATGTCAGGCTCCCTGCATGGAGCCTGCTTCTCCCTCTGCCTGTGTGTGTGTGTGTGTGTGTGTGTGTGTGTGTGTGTGTGTGTGTGTCTGTCTCTCTCTCTGGGACTCTCATGAATAAATAAATGGAATCTTTAAAAAAATAAAAAATAAAATCTTAAAAAAAAGATTTTATTTTTTTTGAGAGACAGCGCAAGAACATGGGGGAGCGGGAGAGGGAGAGAGAATCTGAGACAGATTCTGCACTGAGTACATAGCCTGATGTGGGGCTCCATCCCACAACTGGGAGATCATGGCCTGAGCCGAAACCAAGAGTTGGACGCTTAAATGACTGAACTGCCCAGGCACCCCAACGTGCAGTTTTTAAAAAACATCTCTGCGTTTTAAAAAATATAAAGATCCCACATGTCCTTTATCCAGTTTCTCTCAAAAGTAACATCTGGAAAACTTTATAAGTCAATAAAATATTACAACCAGGATTTTTATATTAGCTGCTCTAAACATGTTCAAGAATTATTTTGAAGTAATATATACCAGAATCCTCAATCATCTGGTTATGTAGAATGAAAAACTGACTGGGGTCAGTTTTGGGGTGTATGAACCCCAAATCAAGAAAGTATGCATCTCCTGACATGAATCAACTACCCCAGTTGGGTCAGCGGGGTCTAGAGATGTGTTCAACATGCAGTTCCAGCCACCTGCCACTATCCTATCCTCTAGTCACACACAAACCACATCGCTGCAGTGGTTAAGTTTTATACTTAATCTCACAGCCATTCAAGACCTTCACTCTTCCTCCCACCCTTGTTTTTGCCATCTTATGCTAACACAGTTCAAAGTCACCCCCCTGGAAAGTTCTCTCTGCTCCGTTTGGCTGAGGTAGGTGGTCGTCAGTAAGTTCCCTTGTGGATACCACTCTCACAACAGTGCTGCTGGAGTGTAACTATGAAACTATGAGGTCAGGAATACTGCCTGAAGGTCAGGAATACTGCATGCTTTCATTCATGCGATCCTAAAACCTGTCACTGTGTCTCACATACAGCAAATACTCAATAAATATTTTTTAGTTAAAAAACACATTGTGATATTGTTCTTACAAACTAAAAATCATTGCAGGTATACCTTGCTAAAAGAAAATTCAGACCAGTAGTATGAAAGGCAAACTAGGGATGATTATTCACCTTATTATTATTTTTTAATATTTTATTTATTTGTTCATGAGAAACACACACACAGAGAGGCAGAGACACAGGCAGAGGGAGAAGCAGGTTCCGTGCAGGGAGCCCCACATGGGACTTGATCCCGGGTCTCTAGGATCACGCCCTGGGCCGAAGGCAGCGCTAAACCCCTGAGCCATGGGGCTGTCCCAACTATTCACCTTATATAAATGTATACAAAATTATTCATTTTGTATTAATTTTTCATGGGTTTCTTTTAAGTTGAAAGTTTACTTGATTATTTACTCAAGCATTTAATGAATGATCTTGTACTTGTAATGGCACAGTCACTAGGATAAAAGGCAAACAAGTTGGATGCTTCCCCTGAAAAAATAACTGTCTGTTGAGGAAGAAATAATTATACACAAACATTTGAACATGAAGAGAAAATAATCCAGAGAAATATAATGCATCAAACTGTTAAGTGAAGTTTCTCTAGGGGTCTGGGAGAGGAGATAAGAAAGACTTGAATTTTCTATACTTCCTACTTCTGTACTGCCCAAATTTTTCAGATTAAACATGTACTATTTTTCTAAGGAGAAAAAAAAGAATAAAATTACATTTTTGTAAGGAAATAATCACAGCAAATGCTAATAGGGGCTTCCTTGGCTTATTTAAATTAAGATTTGAATTATAGAAGAATAGTTCCAACTCCACTATATATCTCAAAGGAAAGAATGACAGTTCTTTGGGATACACAAAAGTTCAGGATGAACTTTTCACTTTGCTCCTAACATCCTTACCTTAGCCTTCTAAATTCTAATTCATTTTGTAAAAATGAAGTACACTCCCTGCCTGCATGGCCGCTTTTGTTGAGAAAGTACACTGCACTTTGCAGTATCAACTATTCTACTGAAAAACGGCACTTCTTACGATATGGGATTTCAAGGAGTACAGTAAAAGATCCTTTGCCTTCTGTGGACTTTAGAAGTGATGCCACCATGTCACTCTGCAAAATTGAGAGGAGCCTCCCTATTCCTTTCCCGGAAGAAACTACCTTTTTATCATAGTCCCGGTCCCACATGTCATTAATAGTACAGCCTGCTCCACGCATCAGAACAGCTCCAGTGCCAAAGAGGGATAACATGTACCAATCTGGAAAACAACCTGGTTCAGCTGCTAACCCAATGCTCCAAGTACATGGCAGATACAGCAGCCAGGTTCCTAAGCAAAAATAAAAAGACAAAAAAGGTACACATTAAAGTTAGTTAGTTAACTGTCTTCATTTGTTCAAACACTACATCCCAAAAAAGTAAAGAACACAAAATCAAAAACACAGGACAAAACTGGGAAAATAAATTAACAACTTATATCACAAAGGACTTTTTGGCCCAATATGTAGGGTTCCTAGACACTGAAAAGAGATCAATAGTCCATGGAAAAACAGACTAAAATAATAATGGAAGTTCACAGAAAAAGAAATACAAATGACTTATTTATATGAAAGATCAACTTTAAGAAATACACATCAAAATTACATTGAGATAACATTTTTCACACATCAGATGAGCAAAACCCAGTCAGATAACACACTCTGGGGAGTCAGATACTCATGCTTTTCTCATGAGGTTACAAAGCAGTCCAGCCAAACTATTTTTACCATGCTGTGTACCACCTCCCACCACCAGATACATACATTTGAATGTCAGTATGTTCACAGGCCATGTCAGGGAGGAGACAGTAGAAACTGATAATGATATCTGCCTCTGGGGAGGGGAACTGGGTGGCTGGGAGACAGGGGAGGAAAACTTAGTTTTCACTCTATACCTTTGCACTTTCTGAATTTTGCATCACATGCAATGTATTACCTACCTGCTAAAAAAAGGTCAGCAAAACTTTTTACTGTTGTTAGTACAATAAAATAAAATGGTCTTGCAGGAAAGAGGTCATTAACCTACTGGTTTTTAAATATTTTACAACTACATGCACAAATGGGATTAGTTCTTGGTTTCTTAGCCCATAAACCAGATGAAATTAAGCTGAAGCCAAAAAGATTGTGCAAAAAGGAGACTTTACATGTAAACTCTGATATTCTACTTTCAAAAGAAAGCCTTTCAACGAATGTTTGGATATGGTGCCTATTAAGATAAATTCTGAGCTTTACTGTCCAATTTTGCCACATAAGAGAAAAAGGAGATGTGGCTAAATAAAAATGAGATCCTATACAAAAATGGCCAAATGACAAAGTACCTATAATCATATTTAAACTTCATAAGCTTAAGCTTTATTCATTTATAGGTATTTATAAAGCACGTACAAGAACTGGGAATACAACAGTGACTAAGGCAGAGAGGCTTTCTGCTTTCACACAGCTTATAAATGAAAAGGAAGAAACACAGTTAAACAATAACAATAAAATGGATCAATTCAAAAATAGGGCAAATACAGGGTCCTACAAAAATGCACAAAACAGTGCCACCCAAGTTACTGGGGGAGGGATCAGGGAGGACAAAGCAGAAAAGGCAAGCAGAGACTGAAAACAAGCAAGGGCCAGTTCAGACTCAAATTCAGGTTCAGGTTCAGGTTCTCCTGGATAGACACATATTTGGTGTGTTCCATATAAAACAAAAGCAACAAAAGCTAACATGTCAGTAAATGTTACTATTCCAAATGCTTCATACACACAAACTCATTTAGTCCTCCACCACACCCTTACAAAGTAGGCACTACTATTGTTCCTATTTTACAGGTGAGGAAACAAATGCACAGAGAGGTTAAGTGTTTACTTCCTTTTTCCTAGATCTCCCAGTATAGCTCGGAGGGACAGAGTGACCCTGCCCTGATAGATACAAAAGACCACCACTTCAAAGGCATTATTTTCCTAGTGCAGCTAGAACTGAAGGGTCTATTTAAAAAAGAATTCTGGAGAGAAAAGATGTTGTAATCACCTACAGCATTTTTGTGTCAGCAACAAAATTTCCTTCACTATCAGTCTGCATTAAAGGTACTATATTCATTTACCTATAGGAAGCTGTAGGGCACTCCTATGGATGAGGGGGGTTCCTAGGGAAAGTCAGACATTCGGTTTGATGTCTGCCACTATAAATGGAATGATGCCAGACACTGAAGTATATTAATTGGTTCATCTTTTTTTTTTTTTAAAGATTTTTAAAAACTTATTTGACAGAGAGAGAGCGCGCGAAAGCACACAAGCAGGGGCGCAGTAGACAGAGGGAGAAGCAGGCTCCCTGCTGAGCAGAGAGCCCAATGCGAGGCTTGATCCCAGGATCATGACCTGAGCTAAAGGCAGATGCTTAACCGATCGAGCCATCCAGGTGCCTCCAGGTGCCTCGACACTGAAGTATGTTAAACTTTAAGGTTCAGTATTCCTCATCTGTAAATGAGGGGAAAGACTATCTCTGAGAACTGTTAATGAGAAAATGATACTGGTAATGATGAAAATAAAAACAGAGCAAGTATGTAACTGTTGCTATGTGCCAGGTGCTATCAAGAAATACTTTTGATTCTCAGGACAAACCTATGAGATGGGCACTGTTTTTATGATACCCACGAAACAAATACAAAAATTGAAGCACAAAGGAAGTAATTTGCCCAAGGTCACAAAGGGCAAAAAGTGGCAGAGTTGAAATGTAAACTCAGGTGGTCTGGCTCTCCCTAAGGGCAATGTTATCAGTCATTCTACCCAAATCTCCACATACACTGAAGTCCTTACTGGCCCTCTGCACTCCTGATTCTCAGCAATGGTTCTTGCCTCTCTTCCCAGTGGTACTTTGATTATTCTCTCTTCCATGAAGAGGGATGCAGAGGAGATGAGGATGCAGACAGGTTTCAGAAAGAAATATCTACTGTTGAAAAAGGAAAATGAGCAAGTCCTGAGAAGTGGTGGGCAGACCAAAAAGCCTATGAAAACTGAACCTAAGGTTCTTGACTAATTACATATTATCTTCAAGACAACATAATCACCCATGAATGCAGGGAAACAAAAATTATTACCACCAATTTAGTGTCAAGAGTGCCACCTGCTGAAACTTTGTGAAATACCACAGTTTGTGACACATTTGAAAGAAGTTGTAATCCCTTCTGAAAAACAAGGAATTCCACTTTGGTTTATAAAAACAAGATCCAACTTCAACAAAGTAAAACAATGAACAGTAACATAGACCATTAGTAAATGGTCTTAAAAAAAAAAAAAAAAACCCAAAAAAACAAAAAACCCCTGCAATCATCTAGTACTAATGCCTAACATTTCTTGGGCGCTTATTATATCAGGCACTGTTCTAAGGACTTGAAACACATACACACATAAATGATTCTCATGACAATCTTATAAAGTCAGTACTGTTAGTATCTTCATTTTATAGATGAGAAATGAAGAGGTCTGGTTTCAGAGTTGTACTCATTACCCTTAGTAGCCAGCCTCTTACTACTGATGTAAAAGTCAGAGGTTTACAGAAATGGGAATAATGGCAGCTGTTGATCTGTCCTGATGTCTGTAGGCCTACACTGCAGCTCCATGACACAGACACCAAAACAGAATTATAATTATGCTTCAGATTAGAACTGGACTTGGAAATTAATGACTATCAACTCTTATCTGGCCCAAAATGCAAGGGGTTGTGATGGCAGGACTGTGTTTATCATTTAATTTGCTTTTATACTTTAATAGCTAATTGGTTTTTTTTTTTTTTAGATTTTACCTATTTATTCATGAGAATAAATTTTAGATTTTACCTATTTATTCATGAGAGAGAGAGAGAGAGGCAGAGACACAGGCAGAGGGAGAAGCAGGCTCCATGCAGGGAGCCGGACGTGGGACTCCAGGATCACACCCTGGGCCGAAGGCTGGCACCAAACTACTGAGCCACCAGGTGTCCCAATAGCTAATTGTTCTAACACTTAGTGCTCTGATCCCAAATAAGTAGTGCATAGACCTAGAATACCATAAGCAAGATCTAATTTGAGGTCTTGGCTAGGCAGACGTGGAGTGAATATGTCTAAGCACCTGGATGCATTTCCATGCACTACCATGGCAAATGCTATCACCTAGATTATCTGCAGTTCAGTCTCGGCCCCTCCATTCCCACTGTCCCTCCTTTTTCCATCCAGCCCTTATCCAGCCTTGCCTCCCAGTGTTTTCTACATCCATCTGCTATTCCAGATCAACTCATATCCTTGATGTTTCAACTCTCAACCCCTGAGTCTGCAAAAACATCTCCCCAACCCACCAAGATTTCTTCTCCCTTCTGCAAAATCTACCTGTCCTTTGAGATTCAATTTGTTCTGGACACTTTCTAGCAATGTGGATCCACAGTAACCACTCTTAAGTGTACCACTTGCCATCTGTACCACTAACATCTGACCTCCTACTTTCCCAGCTCACCCAATCATATTCGTCTTTTTCAACTAGAAAGCAGGGCGTTTCCATAGACCTTTCTGTCCCCCAGACTAGGCAGTATGATAGGAATTCGTTTGATACTACCGGCAGGCTCTATACGAGGCACTAGATAGAAATGTCCCATGGATGGGGCGCTTAGATTGTGTTGGAGCAGTCCATCAAGCCATCGGTGTGTGAGGTTAATCAGTGGGGAGTGCTACGACGAAAATTGGAAGGTAGAGGAATAGAGACTGAGGTGGCAGGTATTATTTAAATAGGAAGGTCACAGAAGTCTTCGGGGACGACTGTGAGCTGACAGGCAGTCGGCAAGCGCTACCCGCTGCATTCAGCGGAATTACGTCTTTGCGTTAGGGTTGGGGTCGGGCAAAGCTAGCACGCAGCATCAAACTAGGTTCCTCGGCATCACTGCGGTGTCTGTTCTTTGCTTCGGGAGCCTTGCAAAATTACGGCAGGGATCAAACAGCAATGAATGTGGAAGTGCTTCAATACCGTAAATCTGTGCAAATAAAGGGGCACGGAGTTTCCGCTCAAGGCCTGTTTCAACAAGGGCCGTGCCATGAGCCAACTTCTCGCCCGCCCGGGGCACTGAGGACGCAGGGGGACGTGCGAACGGGAGGGCCACTTCGGCGCCCGCTAGTCCGGGGGTCCCGGGAGTACCCCGCGCCTCGGCTTCCACAACGCCCGCAGGCCCCCCGCCCCCCGGCCCCGGCCCGCGGCGCCGCGCGCTTCGGCCCGTCCGCCCCGCACTCACCAATCGGCTTGTCCAACCGCATGAGGCGCAGGTAGGGCTGCAGGGGGCGGGGCGCCGAGTTCACCACCGCCGCGGCCGATAGGCCGAGCCCACGCCTGCGCGGTCCCGGCCCGGCCGAAGGCCGCCCGTGCCCAGCGCGGAGCGCGCCAGCCGCGCGCGCCAGGGCCAGGGCGCCGGACCCCCGCAGCCACGGCCGCGTCAGGACCCGCAGCCCCCCCGCGAGGGCCGCGCAGCGAGCGGCCAGCATGGCGCCCGGGAGGGCGTGGCCCCGCCCTGGCCTGAGGTCATTCCGCGGCGACGGGTCGCGGCAGGTCTGCGCAGTGACGTCACTGCAGGCCGGCCGGCGCGCGCCTAGTCTGAGCGGCCGAGTGGTCCGAGCCTTTCTAGTAACCGGCCGGCGCGCGGGGTGGCCGCGGTCGCTCTAACCTTGGGGGCGGGGGTCCCTGGGATGCTTAGCGTGATGGGATGATTCCTGTGATGGGCTTTCTCAATAGATGAGCAAAGATAGTGTTGTACCAGGAAAATAAGAAGACCTCGAGAAAGCTACCAAAATACTGATTTGGGGACAGGTGTTTCCCTTTTAAAGTAAAAAGGGCACCGAGAGCCATTGTAAGAATGTAAATTAAACCCGTGCTCCGAGTCAAGGGACATGCATCACACAAGTGAAAACCTTAAATTCGACGGTCAAGTCAGAGGAGTTTGTGTAGTCCAGAAGCAGTGAGCTTGTGAGATGCAAGAGCCTGCGGCTGGAACACGTGGTGGTGCTCTTACTTCTGGCCGGTTCTTGGGTAGGGCCGTGTGCCCCGCACTGTTACAGGCACTTTGCACGGATTATCCTGTTTAACCGCTTCCTTAGTCACCATGGGTAAGCCACTCCCCTGTATTGCCTTTCCTTAAAACCACAACAGTGATTCTGTGATACCTTGAGTCTCCAGGGGTGGTGAGGAGGGGGCAGTCTTTGATAATTCTGCAAAAATAGCTCACCACTAGTTCACTGATTGTAGACAGAGGGATCGAGGCATCAGGAAATTTTACTAAAGGAGAAAACACGCTTCCTCCTGTATGTGTTACCTCCTCTCTCAGTGCTCCACCACAACACCAGATGTGTGGGTTTTCCACATACCAAGCAGTTCTGTGATAACACGTGGTATTCTGTAATTTAACTCAGTGCTGGTACTAAGTACCTGGAGATGCCATTAGATCCCACAGGTTAAGGGCTTGGGCTGGCAAGACTGCCCCTTGCCCCACTGAAGATGCTAATTGCAAGTCCAGGTCATTATCTGTGCTTCTGACCTATTGGCTATTGATTGGAAGTTTTGGAGACCCCTTCTTGCATTTGATTAACTTGCTAGATGGTTCACGGAACTTAGGAAAACATATTACTTACGTTATTACTGCTTTATTATAAAAGGGTGTAACCCGGGAACAACCAGATAGAAGAGATGCATAGGGTAAAGGGTGTGGGAAAGAACACAGAGCTTCCATGACCTACTCCCTCCACACCTCCGTGTGTTCACCAACCCTAAAGCTCTCTGAACCTTGTGGTTTGGGGTTTTTGTGGACACTTCATTACATAGGCATGATTGATGAAATCCTTGGCCGTTGGTGATTGAACTCAATCTCTAGTCCCTTTCCCTTCCCTGGATGTTGGGTGTTGGGCTGAAGGTTCCAATCTTCTAATAATACATGGGTTAGTTCCTCTGGCAACCAGCCCCCATTCTTGAGGACTTTCCAGAAGTCTCCTTGGAGTGAGAGTGGTATACATTGTCCTGCCTCTGATGAAAGGAACTCAGGGGAGGTTCAGAAAATGGAAACCTCCAAAGTGGACCACTGTTCCCCTGCAACTTGATGCAAAAGTGCTCTTCCCAGATGGTCCTGAAATGATCACCAATGAGAGTGCCCTGGTCTGGAGTTAGGCTTCTAGCTTCCTCAGCGGGCTCGTTACTTTAGAGTAATCATTAGACTTGTCATCAAAGCAGTTTCTGTGTTTGTTGGAGAAAGAGCCCTAGAGCTGGATTGGGGTGGGGGTAGGGAAAGGATGAAGGTCAAAGTTGAGTTTGTGGGTTCGCTATTTTGTTTGATTACACTACCACTGAAAGTCATATGAGAGAGCAGCAACTTTCCATTACTAATGCCCTGGCATTTGCAGTTGTTGATAGAATCCTTCAACTACATACAATTTTCTCTCCTTAATCTCTCGTGGAACTTTGTTTTTTCTGTTTTACAAAATTTAAGTAATTTTCCTTTGTATCATACTAATTTTATGTTCTCATTTTGATTGAAAACCCCTTGAAGTTAAGTATTTAAGAAAATTTAGCAAACTACTTATTGAATTCTTGTTTTATGAAAGCACTGTGTTTAGCACAGGGTATGTCAAGGGGGAAAAGTCCTATCATCAAGGAGCACACAGACTATTCATTTAATGTTCATTAATATAGGGGTACCTGGGTGGTTCTGTTGGTTAAGTGGCTGGCTCTTGATTTCAGCTCAGGTCATGATCTCAGGGTCCTGGGATTGAGCTCTGTGTGGGGCTCCATGATCAGCGAGGAGTCCACTTCAGAATTCCCTCCCTCTCCCTCTGTGCCCCCCTCTAAAATAAATACATGCACACATAAATGTTTTTAAAATATTCATTAATATATAACTGAGAGCATTCCTTTCTTCATATAAGGATGCCCCCAGTTTTTCACATAACCACCTGCCACTAGTAAGAGCTCATTAGTGATAGTTTTTAAAAGACTCTTTAAAAGTAATAGGCAATGCCTTCTCAGGTTGAAATATCATTAACTTTTTCTATATGTTAAAAATAAAAATACTTAAGCTAGTCTCAAATTTGTTCTTCGCTGTCATTAAGGAAACATCTGAGTGGCTACGGTGTGCCAGACAATATACTAAGTACAGGGAATATAAAGATGATTTAGGATACTGTACCTCTTTCTTCTGAGCTTAGAGTCAAGTTAGAAAGACATATGGATACAATTAAAATGCACCATAAGTGCCATAGTAAATGTACAACTCCTAAAGGGACAAAGAAATAGGACTAAATCTACTTAAAGTATGGGGGAGTCGTGGAAACTGGTGTTTGAGAGGGTCTTCATAAATGTGAAAGTTTGCCACAAAGAGAGGAAAGTTAGAAGATCAGTTTGGATGGAGAACAGATGGACCATCACCAAAGGTTGAGGGGACTGTAGGTTCAGACCCCCAGCCAGTGTGCAGGCAGGAGAAGAGAATTCTTGGCAAGAATAAGAGTTAAGGCTGAAGAAAGAGGCAGGTGGAGCACCTTACTGTGACTATAAGAAATGGGGAGCCATTTAAAAATTTTAAGCAAAGTCAGAGAACAATTAAGAGATGGTTATAATAATACCAGTGATAAATCAGGCTTTACATTTATTAAGTGATAGAGGGGACAGGGAAAAGAAAAATAGATGGGACAGGACTTTGATCATGATTGAGTCTACCTGATGAGGGAGGAAATTGTGTTTGTACCTGATTATCTCTTTGCTTCAAGGTCAGCTCTTGTGTGCAGGAGGCAGCAAGGACAGATAAAGGTAGCAGGTGTTAACAGTGCTGAAGGAAAGTAAGGCTTGCAAATGTAGGGATCTGCAGGCTTAAGGTTTTTTCCCCCCCAGGCTTAAGTTTTATTAAAAGAGTAATCATGCAATATTGAGGTTATAAAAATTACTTTATTTCCAATGTGAAAATATAAAAACTACTTATATATAAAATTTAGGGGTATCGAAGCATCCAAACTCTAGGTTCTGTCTTTAGTTCCTTATATATGTACTTAAATTTAATTGAGACAATATTCATAGCAGGCATGAATATAAAGAGAATTATATTTCTAAAAATTAAGATACAGGAGAAAATAATACCTTCCGTCAGTGATAAAAGCACAGAACTATGGTTGTCAGTGCCACAGACTTCCAAACACCCTGTCCATTCCAAAAGATTACTAGGAGACAATTATAGGGATTTCATTGATGTTGATAGTGATGGGGAGAATGGCCATGTGACCCATTCCTGACCAATAAGACATGAGGAAACATGAGGAAAGGTCCACTAGGTCTACTGAGAGACCCTCTGAGAAAGGATTCTTCAAGTCTATGAAGGAGAGGAAAAAAAGTTGCTCATCTTTCTCTGACTGCTGCCGGGTCTGAATGGGTCCATGGAATAACTCCAGCCATCAGGCATGAGCTTGAGAATGAAGCCAATGCTAAATGTGACAGAGCAGAGAGATGGAAAGGTGCTGGTTCCTCCCTACTTGAACTTCTTATTATGTAGGTTTATAAATGTCCTGATGGTTTAAGCCATTTGAATCAGGGTTTTCTGCTACTTGCAGCCAAAAGTTTCCCAACTAAAACAAGAATTAAAGGTAGATGAAAAGTAAATATTAACAGGTGGTTATAATGTATTTCTCCTTTTGGGGAGTCAATTTCTTTTATAGTCACTTTAAAATTTCATTTCAAGTTTACATAATCCAGTCCCTCTGAATTGTTCTTTTTTTCTTGTACTGTCACTTCTAACCATCTGTCCTCTCACACAGCATTGTTGACAAAGAACAGAGAGAAGAGAAGCAGCAGTTGAACCTAGCTGCCTGTTTAGGTGCGAAGAGACTGTCTCTCATGTATAGGCAATTTGAAGATTGTGGCCGTAGATTCCATAGAGAGAGCGTATAGAATAGATTCCTGCTACCTTTTAATAACTGTTTTTTAAAATAAAAATAACTAAGCACTTTCTTAAAGTTAATCATATAGCCTTCACTTACTTGCCTCCTGGCTGTATTGAGAGCACCCATATACCTTTTTAATAACCTTAAATAAAAATAGAACATGCAAAGCACTAAGTGTAGTGTTTGGCGCAAGGTATTATTAGCAGTGGTCTACTTAGAACAAAAGACTCCATTAAATCTAGCACTGAGAGTATCCCAGTGGCCCTAAAGCCCTCGCTAGTTGATTTGTAATATATCTGCTTGCCTTCCTATAGCTTGGATTTTGTTTTCCTCTTATCAATACATTTGAAAATTTCAATCTCGGGGCTAGTGTAGGCTTTTCCTTTTCAGATGCAAGCAGGAACTTTGGCATTTCTTATCACAAAAAATCCATATGAGAAAGCTGGCAAGCCCAGTGAACTCCCTGGGCGGAGAGATTTTTCTGTTAAAGCCGGGAGGGTGTGATCATCCACCATCTTCAGAGTTTGACCATTGAGTTGAACAGATCTGTAAAGGGGAAAGATACATCTAAGTTAGCCCTAGTTGTGTGTGCTCTACAAAAGTCGTGACATTGTTTTAAGATCAAAAAAACTTGTGACAGCTTGTATTATATAACTTGTATTTCTGTCTATATTGGGTAAATGTTTGACCCAGATGATCTCTAAGCTATACTGGGAGAGCTGAGTCATTGTGACAGAGACCATATGGCCCGCAAAGCCTGAAATACTATCTGGCCTTTTACAGAAAATGGAACACACATAATCTATACTAGACACTATGACGGAGGTATCAAAAGGACAAACGTGACATAACTTCTAGATTTGTGGCAATTTGATTTGCTGGTAAATAATTGAAAATGTTTTTTTATACAAGGCAAATAGATATATAGAATGGGATGTAAATTTCACAAATTTAACGTTAAAAATGGCAGTGAAACTTCCTTATAACTATGCCCATAAATCCTCTAAGTCCCCTTCCCCCAGGTGATATGCATTCATTTGCATATCTTATGTTGTTAAGATATTTTGGTAGAATATATATTGCTGGAGTGAAACAAAAATAATTCTGTTTCACTGAACCACAGATTCCCCAAAAATGTATGTTTTCTTTGTGTTCTACTGTTGGAATTCAAATTTAAAACTGAGTCAAAAATGTGAAAAATATTTTAAGGACAAGTATTATTTTTATGTGTATTTATTATTATTTAAGTCAAATTAATGTAGGTTCACAGCAATAAATCCAATATAAATAAGAGCTTATAATGAAAACCTTTAGCCGGCTTTTAGTTCCACTGATAAGTTAATTCCATAATTCTAAACATCTTATATTTCTATAATCTTTTTCTCAAGCACTTTTTACATTCTGACGTTTTTCCAACAGGAAAAAAATTTGTTGTTGAAATTAGTTAATGTCAGAGTTATATGTACGTCCTATATGTAATACATGTAATATATATAGAACACTTACAGGAGTTTCTTGAATATAGTAACACTGAAAAAGTATTATCTATTATCATTATTCTGATGAATAAATATAACAAAAGTAACCTTCTAATTCATCATAACCATTTTTAATATTTTGATGTATATTCCTCCATCTTTTCATCTCTTTTATGTATATACATGCATATTTTCATTTAAACAAAAACAATCATACAGTATATAATCTCTCAAAACTTGATTCTTTTTCCCTTAACACATCTTAACATTTGCTCACACACATCTACTACATCATTTTAATAGCTGTACAGTATTCCACTGTGTGAGCATATTAGCTTAGTAATTGTCTAGTGTTAGACATTTGGTTGTTTCCAGTTTAGAATTATTTTAATTTTCCTTTTTAAACATCTCTCAAACTTTATCCTCACTAAGTATCAGTCAGCAGAAAAATTGATTTCCATTTAAACTTGGTTAGATGCCCAGCTCTGGTTATGTACCAACAGATTTAATAAGATAACCATGATGATGCTAGAGGCTACCAAGCCTGCCCTGCATTTACACTTGGTCCACATGAGCATGAGTTTTGTTTTAGTGCCTATATCACATCCATTTTTAGATGGGATGGGGGAGGAAAGGCCATGACCACCATCAGGAAACCACAAACATTAATAGGCCTTGAAAATACTTCTAAATGCTAGTAGTAAGAGCTATTCTGCAAGAAATTGAAAAACATTTTCAAGAGTACCTGAACAAATTTCAGAAACACTTTAGGAGAGGCCACAGGGCTTAAAGGTAAATCTCATCATTGTAAATTAATAGTGCCATGGGTTCAAATGATGAAACATGGGCAAGATAATACCCAAGACCATCTGGCTACATTGTTTAATTAGCTGTAAAAATAGCTAAAGGATGCTATCAATACATTGAGGAAAGCTGAAAGCATGTTGATTATTTTTGCACTGGGCTGGGTAAGTGAGGGTAGGTTTTATTAGAGGGTAGTATCCTGTTTCATATTTTGAAGTCAGTAACATGATGACAAGAAATAGAAGACATGCTTGTCAAGTTTCAGATGAAATAGAGCTGAAAGGAATTAGCAAGCAAGAGGAATCTGAATTAGGGATGCTGGGCAAAATTTATCTGAGATAAGTATAAAATACTGCTTTTATGTTAAAAATATTCTCTCAGATATTTACTAAATGCCTACTACACAGGACCATCTGTAGACACTATACAAGTTGTTCAACTGAAGAATGTTTTTTTGAAAGATGATCATTGTTTAAGCCTCTGAGGTCATTAGAATGAACAAGTTTGTAACTGTTCACAAATTTAACATTAAAAATTTCACAAATTAAACATTAAAATTTCACAAATTTAACATTAAAAATGGCAATTACACAATTACACTCATCAAACTTATCTGGAATACTTCTGCAACATTTTATTTTATTTTTTGCAGCATTTTAAAGAGAAAAGTGTAAGTAATGGATACTCATCAAAGAGAACTTAGGGTAATAAAACATGATCCATAATTTCACCAGTTCTCCATTATTAAGCATGAAATGTATGATCAGAAAGCAACAGGGTCTGATAAATACAGCAAAGAAAAGGATCATTAAAGAAATTGGGCACATTAAACCTGGAGAGATCAATCTAATTGTCCTGCAGCTATTGGAGTTACACTGGAGAAAATTAGATATTTGGCATCATTACACATTAAGGATAGTGAACTCAAGTGCTCACAAAGCCAAGGAATTTATATGTGTAAGTGCAGTAGGGCAGGTCTCAGAGATAACAGGGTCATGGAGGGACTGAGAAGAACCTGTGTAAAGTAAACAACCCCAATTCAACTCCATCTACTTGGGAAAACAAGCCCAGAGTTCCAGAATACCTGTCTTTAAATTTTAAAAAATATTTATTTATTTACTTATTTAGAGAGAGAGGGAGGAGGGAAAGAAAGAGGGAGATGGGAGAAGAGAATCCCAAGCAGACTCCCTGCTGAGCCAGGATTCGGTTATAACCTGAGCCAAAACTAAGAGTTGGATACTTAACTAACTGAGCCATCCAGGCGCCCCTGGAATATCTTTTTTTTTTTTTTTAAGATTTTATTTATTTATTTTTTAAGATTTTATTTATTTATTCATGAGAGACACAGGCAGAGGGAGAAGCAGGCTCCCTGTGGGGAGCCTGATGAAAGACTCGATCCTGGGACCCCGGGATCACAACCTGAGCCAAAGGCAGATGCTCAACCACTGAGCCACTTGGGTGCCCCTAGAATATATATTTTTAAAGAAAAGCTAGAAATCCAGATATTTTTGTAGTTATCAATTTTTAAATGTTGACAACTTTGTAAACATAAAAATTAACACAGAGTGCATGCCAACCTCCCCTAGTAGGAAAAAAGAGGGGAAAAAAGCCCCCTAAACCCACTTGTACACAGGCATGAGGTGTAGTTTCCGACCTCTGCTCTTGAGGACAGAACCAAAAACAGCAGATGAAAGGCAAGAGAGAGGCTCACCTTCCCCTCACCAGAGAGGATGGCTGCCTGCCTGGAGAGGCTGGCCGATCCAGCAGAGGAGGAATCAAGCAGAGCTGAATGGCCTGAACTCCCCATTGAAGGTTGGACTAAAATATCTCTATGCTTTTCCAACTCTACAACTATTATTCAATTATTTAAGAAAAGCTTTTTCCTTGTCAGCATCAGACACAAATATCAGCATCAGACGTAAAAATATCCATTTCAGAAAGTCAGAGCCCAAATAGAAAAAGTATCTGTTAACGAAATATGCATTATTTACATTAGGGCGGAAAATGATTAAAATGGCAAGAAAATGGGTTAAGTAAACCTTGGTAATTTTACAAAACATGCAGCCCATAAAAACGTCTACAAAGGCTTTGTATGGAAAGACATTCCTGGGTACCCCCTCTTTCCCATTAGAGGTTGTATGATTACAGTTGTAAAATAAAGCATAGGGAAAAAAACAAGGACTGGAATCCAACGTTAATGATGTTTGTCTATGGAATGCAGGTCTTTGGGGAAAGCATGCTTACTGTCCTTTTTCAGGTTCTGATGCTGATTATTGTGGAAAACATCTCTCATACAGCATTTGCAAAGATGGGAGAAGATGGTGAGAATTTTGGAGATTCTTATTTTTTTGCTCCAATGTGAGAATAGTCATGATGAAAAGAGCTCCTTCCCAACACAGAATCTTACAGTTTGCATGCATGCCTCTTCAAGGCTCATGGTCATTTTTGGGTGTTCTGTTGAATACGGTATTTTATAAGACATAACCAATGACTGGCTTTTAAAACTAAAATGTGTGACAACTAACTTCAAATAATCCACCTAACAGCTACGCTCCTAGACATTTTTTTCTTACTCTATCCAAATAAAAACACTGCTTTAACACTGTAAGAGAATCACACTCAACTCACATGGTGTAATATGTACGCCAACCCCAATGCTCTTAGTAGCAATTATACATAGGTATGTTTTGCTTTAATGACTGTATTACCAAGAATTACAAGTTTTGTAGAGCAAATAATTTAAATGCTTTGAGGGCATTGACATATCAAATTGTTCTGAAATGCAAACTACTCTGTAAGAGAACGGCTAATTTGTGTTCATATCCTTCTGCTTAGGACTCTGGGTGAGTTATACCTGTATTGATAAATATTCATATATAAATTTCCCGAACATTAAGAATTGTTAGAACCTGAAGTAGTTGACTTTTTTTTTCTTCCTATCAACACTCTCTATTCTGATAAACATCAATCAATTTGGTGAAAGTTTGAAGTGAAAAAGGAAAATCACTCACTTGGAAAGTAACTCATCAGGTCCTAGAGGTTGTATGAGATACTTGTCCACTTGTTTGTCAAATAGATGATACGGCAACTGCAAGCGTTTGGTGACATTATGGAGGTTTAAGGCATACAGAGTTAAATCTCCTTCTTTATACCTTGGGCTAAAAGCAAATGGGTTAACTCAATAAAAATATTTAACTTAAGCAATTAAAAGCAATTACAAACATAATCATGGTTACTAAGTATTGGTGTCTATGATGATGGGCCCTCCTTTTATCCTTCCTTTCATGATTACAGTTGATGACTGATATGGTCCTATTTGAAAATATGATTGAAACTATTGCTCCACATGCTACCATTTTCTGGGTTAGAGCATTTTGGGATCTTTGATGCTTTGCCAGGTGGACTTGCCAGGAAGCTGGTCAGCCCAACCCTGTTCAAACATAGGAAAGTTAAATAATAAAAAGCAAATTTTGTGTGTTCCTATGAATTCAAATCATAAACCATGCAAACAGGAGCTTTTCTTGCCTTATGAGAAAACTAAAACAAACAAGAAAATTGAATCTATTGGTACTTTTCAGAATTTCCATGTGAACCATTCATTCTCCTACTCCCTAGTGGGTCCTTGCTATTTAAAGAGTTTCCACTCACCAGAAATCATGGGTGGCTTTATTTTGGCTAGAATTATTATTTCAGTATAACCCTTTCAGGAAGGACATTTTACTGATTAAAACTTGTTGACTGGTAAAGGATGTGTTACACACTTACTGATTGACATTGGTGCAGTGAAGGTATACTCGAAGTTTACTTCTGTCTGGACCTTTCACACTTGCCATGAACACATTGGTGCCCACGAGTTTCTTGAACAGAAGAGATAGCCAATAATCCTAATGCAGTGGTTGGGGAGAGAAGGAATCAAAATAGATCTTATTTATTTCTTTACTTAACAAAAACAGTGTGAGCAAATAATTAATCCTACAATGACTGTGACTGTTATCCTAGAAGTATTTAAATGAAATACATCTTTTGATCCATGGTCCCACCATGAATCCGAGGGCAAATTTTTATTTGCTGCTTTTTATCATTGGAGGACTATGTTGGTACAATTCAGAGGGTCATGACCACTAGGAGATGTATCTCAAGAACGTAATTCATTGCTGAGAGAGTTTAAATATTCTTTATCATCTATCACCCAAGAATTCAAAGCAAAGCTCAAAGTAGAACATTTAGATATGTACAAGTACACACTCACACTCAAAGACAAGTCTTTACAATACAATTTCTACCTACTTAAGAGATTAAAATAATTTCTTTTTTAAAAAGATTTTTAGGGATCCCTGGGTGGCGCAGCGGTTTGGCGCCTGCCTTTGGCCCAGGGCGCGATCCTGGAGACCCGGGATCGAATCCCACATCAGGCTCCCGGTGCATGGAGCCTGCTTCTCCCTCCGCCTGTGTCTCTGCCTCTCTCTCTCTCTCTCTGTGACTATCATAAAAAAAAAAAAAAATTAAAAAGATTTTTAAAAATTTTAAGTAATTTCTATAGTCAACATGAGGCTCAAACTCACAACCATGAGATAGTGTCCGTCCCCTGCTCCACCAACTAAGTCAGCCAGGAGCCCCTAAAATAATTTCTTTTAGAACCTTATGACCCCCCTTCCTGGGTAAAGTAATGGATTAGGCAACAATCCTTACTAGCTTTAAGGTAAAAAATATATATATATATAGAGAGAGAATCAGACATTATGTGCTTCTTGTTGGAAGCACATAACATCTCCTATGAAGAATTGCTACAAAACATATCTCTTCCAAGTGGCTTTTTGGATCAAAAGCCTACATTCCTGATTTGGCACCAGATACAGTTGCAGGTAGGGTGAAAATGAACTTTATTCATAAAGATCTTGAAGATTATAAACAAAATAGCCAATTTTTAGGGTGAGATTTTTGAAAAAATAAATTATAATTTCCTGACAGAAAAGTTTTGAAGTTTTGGATACTGTTAGTAATTTTAACTTTGATTTACTTTGCAAAAAACATTTCTTTTTTAATTAATTAATTAATAGTGTACAAGCAAGGGGAGGGGCAGAGGGAGAGAGAGAATCTCAAGCAGACTCTTCACTGAGTGGGAGCCTGACCAGGCTTGATCTCTGGACCCCGAGATCATGACCTGAGCCAAAATCAAGAGTTAGACTCTTATCTGACCAAGGCATCACGGCACCCCACAAAGTTCTGAGTTCGTTATCTTATGAAATTGGAGTCATTAAATTTGAAATTTTCCTTTAAAAAAAAATCCCATGTGGTGCCTGGGTTGCTCAATTGGTTAAGCATCTGATTCTTGATTTTCACTCAAGTCATGATCTCAGAGTCATGAGATCAAGCCCCATATGGGGCTTGTACTTGGTGTAGAGTCTGTCCCTCTCCCTCCATTCCTCCCCTCGCCTCTGCACTTGTGTTCTCTCATCAATCAATCAATCAGTCAGTAAATAGCAATGGGAAAATAATGATCACTTACAGGTAAAGGTTCGAAGTTTTCATCTACTAAGTGGTAGTTTCCAGCTCCAAAGAGCACTTGCCTCATCACCACTTCTATGCCCATTCTGGCCGACAGGCCCAATTTATCCAGCCACCTGCAAAAGAGCAAGGCCCAGCTCTCTTCAGGTTTGGAAAAAAAAAAATCAGTTCTAATTATACAACTATTCTGATTGATTCATCTATGTGGGAGGAATTGACAGGAAACCAGACAAGTGGTATTAATTATAAATAAGCCATTCACATGAAATGGAGACTATCCTTCCCTTCACATGTTCACACGTGTGAGCATGATAATAAATCATAGAATACTATTAATATGCCATAGGAGTTCCTTTCGAGGTAAGAAAACTTCTACAAAGCAGAGTAAACAAATTCTCACCCCACAGGCAATCATTCATCTTGCTGGATACCCTCCCCACCTCCCCAAAACCCAGGCCCATGTGAGGAAGAAAAGGTTGAAGAAGAAAAGGCAGTTTGTAGTCATCAGTAGTAAAATATGAAATAAGTAGAATCACACCTAGACTTTTGTGGCTATCTTCCTCCATCCCTTCCATCTTTAGCTGATGGCGAAACAAACATCTTTATTCTTATCTCTTCTCATGCCCCCATGAGCAAAAATAATTTATTTTTTTTTATTCTGGGTTTACAAGAATTAGGAGGGTAGGAGAGGAAAGAGAGTAAGTCTCAGTGTAAGGTTATAGAATTATAGATTGGGGATCCCTGGGTGGCGCAGCGGTTTGGCGCCTGCCTTTGGCCCAGGGCACGATACTGGAGACCCGGGATCGAATCCCACGTCGGGCTCCCGGTGCATGGAGCCTGCTCCTCCCTCTGCCTGTGTCTCTGCCTCTCTCTCTCTCTCTCTGTGACTATCATAAATAAATAAAAATTTAAAAAATTATTTAAAAAAAAAAAGAATTATAGATTAAGAGTGTTAATAGAGTTCTGGAATGTAAGTAAACCAGTTGTTTAAAGCAATCAAGTTTGTGGTGGTTGGATAATGAAGGTGATTTAGTAAGTCTTGAAACTTATTGGTAGCTCCTCACACTTCAGACTCTAAACTCCTTGGGAATCTATGAATAGAGCCACATATACATAAGGTTTCTTCTCAGACTTAAGCCTCTAGAATATACTCTTTTATGATCTCTTTCAGAGTAAGGAAGCCTTGGCATATTTATGGGCCATAATTAAGGAACAGCACTTCTAATGCAATTCATTCATACAATAATTAATTTGGGACACCCATTAAAGATGTCCAACAAACTTTAGTAAAAGATTTCCTTGCAAAATCTGGCATGAATTTTGGCTCTCAGCCATAGAAATGGTCTTTGATCAGCTTTCTGGGTGATGAGCTGTTTCAACATCCTGTAATAAAAGGCCAGGAGAATGTTGCAGCCTAATCCCCAAGGCGGTGCTGTTTCACTCACATAAAGCCAGCTGCAAAGGTGTTGGACAGCAAGGGTGCTCCACCCCCGTATGCTGAGCTTGTTTCTCCTAACCAAACCTTCTTGTGGGGGCTGGTCTCCTCAACAACCTATGGAACAGGAGATTCCCTATTATATTTGCAAATAAGCTAACCAGCTACAGTGATAAAAATAAATAACATTCAAAACCTTGTATTCCCAGACTGATTTGTCCAATATAGTTACAAAATGTGTTCGTGGTCATTTAGGTCTTGGGCAATTTACTTTTATTAGAATACTCAGTGTGGAAGGAATTTAAATAATCCCATTCTTATTTGAGGCTGGCCTTGGAGAGTTAATTCTACCAAAGACTATTGGAAGTATTTTTAATTTTTAATTGGGCATACATGGGAAACACAGGATGCTAAGGGGGATGGAAGGTGAATAAGTATCTGTTATTTAAAGAAAAACATGTAAATGTATATACACATGGAATCTAGAATTAACTAGACCACAAAATAAAAATTCTGGCTTTACAGAAGTCTCTCCTTATCTATGGTTTTGCTTTCTGCAGTTTCAGTTGCCTGTGGTCAACTGCAATCTAGAAGCAGATGGTCCTCCTTCTGACCTATCATTAGAAGATTGCTAGTAGCCTAAAGCCACCAATACATATGTCATTCACCTCACTTCATCTCATCATGTAGGTATTTTATCATCTCACATCATCACAAGAAGAGTGAGTGCAGTATGGTAAGATATTTTGAGAGAGGGAAACCACATTCACATAACTTTTATTATAGTTATACTGTAATAATTGTTCTATTTTATAATTATTGTTGTTAATCTCTTACTATGCCTAATTTATAAATTAAACTTTATCATAAGAATGTATGTATAGGAAAAGTATATATAGGGTTTGATATTATCTGTAGATCCAGACATCCACTGAGGGTCTTGGACTATATCCCTTAGAGATAAAGGGGACTACTCTCCTTAAAAAAAAAAAAAAAAAAAAAAAGAAGACTATTACCTGGAAAATCTTTTGCACAGTTGAAGTAAAAGTGTCCAAAACATCAGGGTTTAGGAAATCTTCTTTGGTAGCAATTCGTCCATTCAAGTAGTAGCTAAATTATTTGGAAAATATTCAGAAAAACAAACAAACCATACTTCCTGCTTTTAAGTTAATTGGCTAACTTGTTCTCCTTTCTACCTCTTCATACCCCTCTGTTATTAAAAAAAAAAAAAAAAAAAGTCAGAACTTCTAGCAAGAAAAGACCAAGATGGAAGGGGATAGTCACAAGTGCAGGTTCTTATAGGTTACCTGTTCTTTAGCAAGCATATTGATTTTAGCTACTTATCTGCTCCACAATTTAAATGATAGTGTGTTTTGATCTTATAGAAACTACCATATATTTAAAATAAAGTTTAAAATTTTCTTTTCTTAATATTTAAAGTCTAGTACAAGCTGCTTGAGATACTATTTGTTTCTTATTTGAACTATGTCAATTAGTAATTAAATGGAAATAATTTTTTGAAAACTAAGCAGTAAGTAAAGCTAGCATTAGTTTCTCAGTACTAAGATCAGGTGACATACTTACTGGTGCCATGTAACAGAATCAATCACTTTTCCTCCAGCCTTCAGGAAACTGGAAAAAAAATCCATTATGATCCTTACTTAATCCTCATATGCCCAGTATATATGCACAATATATGCACAGGAATTTTACTTCCTGGAAATGAGCTGGTTGCTGCTTTTGCATCAGGCAAACACAAACTTCCCAATACTGATACAGATTATATCGTAGGTTCCCTTGGCCCTCAGATCCTTAGTATTCTGAGCCAGGCAATGTTTCCCCTTTTGGTAAAACATTAGGTAGCAAGTGGCTTAATTACAGGTGGACTATTGAGAATTCTCCACGGGAGATAAATACTATGTTTAAGAAAAGTGGTTCTGCTTCCTCTAGCTCCTACCTCCTTAGCATGGGGACTGTCTTTCCTCGAGGCTGGCCAATATCAGGACCATAGAGATTGGCGGTTTTGAAAGAGGTTTTGCCTAGAAGTTTATGCAACTTGACAAAATCTTTTCCTAACTGCAATCCATCGATGAAAATACCAGCCTTCTTCCGGAAACTGTTAGGTTCTGAAAGAGAGCAATACTCAGGGTAATCGCGTACCTAGAAATCTTGTATTCAAAAGCAAATTTAACAGCAGCATCTAAGAGCAAGAAAACATTTCCCAGTCACAAAAACTTAGATTCCAAAGGCAAGAAAAGTAAAACCCCTCTTTATCCTCTTTATGAAGAAGATATTTCAGTTAAACACAAATTTAAAGGACATAACAAAAGGGTGAGGGGATATTAAAACAATCTGAAGTTAATGATGGGAATATTAAACTAGTGGATAGTTGGGGAATAGTCTTCATCCAGTACTTAGTACACTGATTTACTTAAAAAGGATGAAAACTTTGGGTGAGAGGTGAAGACATTTAAAAACTGATTTCTATAATGCCATTAAAAGCCTTATTGAGACCATTTATTCACAAATTATCTGTGCAGGTGAACCTGGATGTAGCCATGCTGAAGACTCAGGAGGGAAGCAGAGAAGTGTTCAATCCACTGCCCAGAACACCCTGTATGGGCACTTCCTTGCTCCCTTCTCCTTCTCTCTGGAAAGCAGACCTTTTTCTTGCAAAACGGGGCCCAAGGAAGAGGGGAGACATGATGGCATGGCCCTTTTATCTTCCTCTAAAGAACAGAAGGAGTTGGGGATGAGTACAATAGAAAAGGAGGGAGGGAGAGATGTATAGAGTTGGGGAAGGATGGGCTCAGATGACTCATTATTCATGTGGTTGCCATTGTTCAAAGTTGTTCAGTGTCTAGCTAAGATATGGTTACCCCTACGTTTATATTGTGTTTTGTGCTTTGACTTGCCAGTTACCCTTAGCAACCTCATCCCAAATCCACCTCTAGATATCATGGAGGTACATACCACTCTAGACATTTAGCTTATTTCTTTGCTTGCTTTCGTGTTGGTCTGGCTCCCTTCCTCTAGAATGGAACTCTTGAGAAAGCAGGGACCTTGCTCTGGAGCCAAACTACCTGGGCTCAGATCCCAAATCCTCCGCTTAGCAGCCCAGCATCACACAGCTATTTAACCTTTTTGTGCCTCTTTTGTCATCTGTAAAATGAAGGTCATAATTGTATCCACCCCAGGGTGGTTTATGAAGAGAAAAGAATACTTATTAAATGCTCAGAACAGTGGTTCAGGAATGTAGTGCGTGCCCACCATATAACAACATCCCATTTCCCATTTCACTTTCAGTTCCATTGGCTCACGTGTGGAAAAAGCATTATAAATATGTTGGAATAAATGTGGCTGTAGTTGGAATTTACAAGTTCTTTGCAAAAAAGTGAAGAAGGAAATCATCAGGAGCTTGATCTGGGTAAGATTCTATGCTAGGAACTTCTAGCTTGAGCATATCATGATGATTGGGATAGAGTCGCTGAGATTAAGTGACAAGTTGAGAAACAAAGAAAATAGAAGGGCAAAAGCAAAAGTGCCTGCTTTATAGTTTTGCTGAGTCCAGCCTGCCAACCACCCTAGGTTTAAGTGACCCTGAAACTGTCAAGTGAACCCAGGAGCTGTGGAAGTTTCTGGGTCCAACCAGTTGCCTTCAGCTCAAGTGTAACATAAACTAGGATTAACAGTAGGTTCTAGGATCTATAAAGAAGTTTATTGCCAGAAGCAATTCCAAAAGTTGCATTGTTGACCACTGGTACAAGTGTGCCCAGCCAAAAGTATATCTGCTAATATTAAAAAGAATGTCATAAATAGGAACAACTAATGCCAAAGGGGAATCCCTTTATGAATGAAATGTTCCTGGGGGTACTTACCATTGCCTAGTTCCCAAGAGATGTTATAATTCTTGGAAGAGCAATAGTCCAGGAGCAACTGAGCGTTAGAACTATTCCACTGCAAATCTGCTGTTCGTAGTAAGGCATTTAGACCAAAGATCAAGTCCAATCCTGAGCAATTTGCAAAAGTGTACAGCATATCCACAGAGCTTCCTAAAAGAAAAATGTTGCAATGTAATGGCTGGGTCAGCACCACAATAATGAAGGCCTCCAGATTTGTTCTCCAGTGAATTACTATTTTGGTTGTTAAATTGAAGGAATTACAGTCCTAATGAGTGACTATAATTAAGAGACAAAAAACTGGACAGGCAAATTAAAAAAATTAAAAATAGATAGGACTTCATTGCCTTCAGCGGTTAAATCAACTTTCCATGCTGAACCATGTGAAGTACCAGAAGCTTTGGTCTGGTACTCAGGTTTTATTCAAATGACCTCAAGTGAACTCATGCTCAAGCCACACTATCATTAGTCAACATAAGCCACACTCTTCATAATTAAAACATCTCTACTCACAAACTCAGTCACAAAATATTTTGATAGATTTAACTATATTTAAAACAAGTTTTTGGAAAATTCATGTATATGATTTATTGATTTTAAATAAGTACAATTTGACATTAAAAAATTGACCTATGATTATAGATCTGTGGTTTCCAAACTATGTGCCAAGACATCCTGGCAAGTTTCAAGAAATTCACCACATGGTTGTCAGATTTAGTAAATGAAAATATAGATGACCAATTAAATTTGGACTTCGGATAAATTATTCAGATGAATAATTTTTACTGTATGTCTATGCAACATTTGAGAAATACAGTAAAAAAATTTAGTTTATCTGAAATTCAAACTTACCCAAGCAGCCCTACTCACAGGAGCACTACAGAATCCTTTAGATTTGCAAGGGAAACATCAACTCTGTTGGACATGACAAGAACTATTACTATTAGGTTTTTGGACCTAACAACTTCATAATTGAAAATCTTAGGTATTTCCTTGGGGCTAGGTAAGATATGAAACAAATTACTGAGTCACTTAAGTGCCATAAAGGTTTGGAAACTTTTGAACTCAGCGTTTCTAACCATTAACTTGTTTAAAATCCCTTCTTGAGAGTGGCAACAACGTCAGCTTGAATATCATCTTGAAGTCAGGTATCATACGCATAGTAAGTCTGTAATCTTCATGCATATTTAGAGTTATTTGTTGAATAGAAATCCACTCAAACTCTCCTAGTTTAAAAAAATCTAAATGAATTACTTGGATCAGCATAGCAGAGAAACCTTAAATTTAATATTGCCGATGAAGCTGAGGTGCAGGGGCATCTAGGTGGCTCATTGGTTGAGCATCTGCCTTCAGATCAGGTCATGGTCCTGGGCTCCTGGGTTAGAGTCCCACATCAGGCAACCTGCTCAACAGGGAGTCTGCTTCTCCCTCTGCCCCTCCCTCCTGCTCCTGTTCTCTCTCTCACTTGCTACCAAAATAAACAAGTAAAATCATTAAAAAAAAAAACAACAACAACAAAACAAAACTGAGTGGCAGAAACCTCTCATGCAAGTTGTTTGAGGTGTTTTGAATGTTTGCTGTGTCACCCACTTCCACAGAACTGCTGCCTATCATCAAGGAGTTTCAGACAACGGAAGTTGAAAAGCCCTCCAGGTCTGTGGCCCAGCATTCAATCAGAACCTGAGCCACAGTTTGAGATGGCCTTGGGATTGTTGAGTTCTCCCCAAACCTACACCCTCATTTTTCCATGAGGAAACTGACACCCAAGGAAATGAAGTGCTTTGCCCAATACTGCATAGCTATTTGGTGGCAGTGTCATTACTAGAGCCTGTTGTAAAAGGGTGACTCGACTGTCTTAATCACAGCTCCCCATTAGACATATATATATATTGCAAAATCATGCTGTGGAAAGTTTCCTGGATCAGGAATCCTAAGACCTGAGCTCCAGAACCCACTCTCCCACTTATAGACTCTATGATTGAGGTGACTCCTTTACCATGCATGAGCCTCAGCTACAGATGCACAGCCCTGGAATTAGCACTATCATGTGCCTATTCACAAAACCGAGGTTGAAATGACAGATGTGAAAACCCTTTGTAAATCATATAGTAAACCTTTACTTTATTGTTACTACCTAGTCTTTCTATGGCATTTTCAAAAAAGTTTGCATTTCAGAGTAATTATTCAACTCATGCTTTACTCTTTGTCTATTTCATTTTTCCAAATGCACTTGGAATTTATATAGCTTACAGTTGTATTATATGCTCCCTACAATGTAATCATAATATCTCCTAGAATAAGAGCTGTATAATACTGGATTAGAATCCACTCTTTAAAAAAAAAAAAACCCACTCAGCCTACTTTCTCCTCAAAATAAGAACAATAGAAAAACTCATAGCTAATTTTCCAATTCCCAATCATTACCCCATCTCTCACCTCTTATTTTACAAGAGAGTGGAAAGATCCGTGGGACAAAGATCATCTAAATGACACACTGAAAACTGACATTGACTCTTGCCCTGGTGTTATGCCATGTCTGTTTACATACGTGTGTCCAGTTCCAGTGTGGGAATGGGTGATGGAGGTCGAGGAGTCAGGTGATGATGAAGAGAGGTGGAGAAGGAGAGCAAAGAATTAGCCCATTAAGTCAAGTTATTTTAATAAGGAAGTTCTTTCTGCAGTCACACCCAGAATTATATCCGTAACATTGCTTCCTTTTCCTGCCTAAACAGGCTTATAGAGTTTGTAGTCTAATGACAAACATTTTTGTCATCTTCTACTTAAGTGAAACCCACCATCCAATGGGTCCTGTAATTAGAAAACTTAACTGTATCTTCTAGGACATCTGTTTTAAGGGTGTAGGCCACTGACTAAGCAATTAACCTGTCCTTGCCACAGTAGACTTTTGCAATCTCTTCCACTGACAATGTCAGCCCAAGTTACTCAGGCATTGCCAACCTCAGTCAGCAGTGCAAAGCAATGTGTGGAAACACTTATAGGCTTCTGAGACACTTACCACTATAATGAGTTGATGCCAGACTGAACAACGTCCATTCCTATCTATATGTTTCTAAGACATGTACATTCAAACAAAACATTTCAAACCAGGAGTCAAACATTTCCAAATACAAATAAACTATCCATATTTGTTCAATATTTTAGCCAATCAGGTGGCTGCAGTTATAATTAGACCTAGTTACATAGTTAGTGAAGGAACTTCCTTCTGGTGTAGCAACTAGGAAGGTCCTAGTCCCAGAGGCAGGGAAAGATAGTGGAAACCTACCATCTTGATTCCAGAAGGATCGTGTGAGGTAGGAAACTGGTATAAACTGACAGAATGTTTAACATGATACAAAATAAAGTAGAAGTCAATAGATTACCTAATAACATGGAGTCTTCTCTTCACAGACCTAGATCATAATGATTTATTATAGGTGAGATCTTACTACTATGGGTCTCTTGTACTCCTGTCACTCCTTTCATGGGATCTGAGACAGCCCTGTGTTATGCCAAATTCCATTCCACCATAGATCATGTTATTAAAGTGTCAGAGTAGTTCCCCCATCCCCTTTAAAATGCAATAAATAATTTAGAGGATTAAACTATTTTCTGATTTCTTATGTGTCATATCTTTTCTATACCTTATAAATAAAAAAATATAAAGATAAAAATCCATGGGATACATTGAACTCCAGATAACATACAGTAAAATCTTACAAAGATAAATAATCTACTTCCAATAATGTATTCTTGGAAATGCTGAGTGACCTAAATTAACTACAAGATCATTTATTTTCCAAAAATCCAAAGAAGAACGTTGTAGAGTAGGTTATTTCCTTAACTGAGATCTGGGGCAACATCATCCCTTAGCTGGGTATAAAATATCAACTTTCATGGACAGCCCCGGTGGCACAGTGGTTTGGTGCCGCCTGCAGCCTGGGGTGTGATCCTGGAGACCAGGGATCAAGTCCCATATCGGGCTCCCTGTGTGGAGCCTGCTTCTCCCTCTGTCTGTGTCTCTGCCCTTCTCTCTGTGTCTATGAATAAATAAATAAAATCTTTAAAAAAAAACCAATTTTCAGATAAAATATTTTTCATCGTTAAATAAAGATTGCCTGTTTCAGTCGTTTTAAAGCTCTGCACGGCAATATCCTCCCATATTGAAGACTGGATAACTGTATCAGTGAATGGAAATAAATTCCTGGTTAGTCTAGCTAGTTCTACGTTTGCAAAGCCTGAGAGGAAAGAAAAACAGAGAGCTGCTTGATGGCCAACACTCTCTTTTATGACTCAGGCTACCACTGCCTAATGGTACAACTCATAATAGTGGTTGCTTCTGGGAGGAGAGATGGAATAGATGACGAAGTGTGGATGGTTTTCACAACTTACACTTTTTTTTCCTAAAGATTTATTTGTATTTTTGAGGAATCTGTCCACCCAGTGTGGAGCTTGAATTTTCAACCCGAGATCATGAGGTGGAAGCTCTACTGACTGAGCTGTTCAGGTGCCCCCACTATTTACTTTTCATACTCTTGTACTTTACTTTCACACTGGAATTGTATCTGTGTCTTCCTTGACTTCCTAGTTCTCCAGAGCAGTAAAGGTCATCATTAGCTCATGAATGAATGATTTCTAGATTTCACTTCATGGCTAGTAGGCAAAGTCAGGTGAAGTAAAGAAATGGGGTTCACGATTTCCCATTAACTCTTGATACCATTTGAGTATTATGCAGCTTTACACAAATGCTGTAGGGCGTACATGATTCAAGGCCAAGTTCAAGCTCTCCATGTATTTCGGGGGCTGGGACACCTGCAGAGTGCCTTTCATCTCTTACTTGAGTAAGTGCTGTTCTTGAACTTTTTCTGATACTGTTCTTGGAGCAGCAGTTTTTCCTGGAATGGCCATTCCAACTGTAACCTCTTCTCTACATCAGAAGGGATGGATCCAGATTTGCAAATATCTGCAAGTGGAAGAAATAGTTTAGAGAATCTATTTTCACAGTGATAAGGTTCAAATCCCACACATTTATTTCATTACCTATCTATGTGACTAAAGCAGGATAATTACATTTTTGGTTTTTAGGTACAAGACCGGAGGAAGATACATTCTGTTACACACGTCAAATTTGCTGGCTAACCAATCACCACACAAAAAGACAACCAACAGACAGGTTTCCTAAGAAACAGTGGGCATACCCTGGATACCAGATACACTGGGCATAACTGCAAGTTATTTAACAATTCAGAAGGCTCCTCAGAAACTTAAAATTGCTAGAGAACCCCACTGAAGAAGACATAGTTCAATTCTCTTAAGATTCATTTTCAAAATACATAAAATTTGTTTCACTGGCCTCTATCTGCTTTGTGATGATTTTCTCTTGCCATAATGGTAGGACAGGAAATATTGACTTTTTTTCCCCCTTCAAGTATGGTATCCTCAAAGCTTCTGAGACCACAACATGTGCACTTGGAAAAACCAACCACTATGCTGTCAGGCAGACTGTGCTTCTTTATCACAAGGCAGCAGAGCTGCTGAGGGCTGGCCGCCAGGGCTGGCTGACCCGCCAACAACTTCCTTTCTGGAAAGCTGCTCATTCTGGCTTTCTGGCAGCTCATGTCCCATCCATCCCTGTGCTCACAAAGGATGCTTCAGAGGCTTTGACACCCCCCGCCCCTTACCACATACACACACAGGATGAGGAAAATCGATGAGCAAAGGAGAATTTCCTGTCTGAACTTAAGAGATCTTTCAAACACATGTGACTGAGGGAATGGATAAGTCTGAACATATATTATTCCAATATATTAAGAGAATTCTCCTGCTTTTTTTCAATGTTTTTCTAATTACTCTTTTATCAATTTTGGCCCAATTACTGATTAAGTGTTCTAGACACTTTCTAACTGAAGAAAATAGAAGGAAAATATTTCATAATATATGAAATAATTAATTATTCACTAATATATACATTATACATACATTATTATAATTCAACTATATATACCATATTTTTAATAATTGTTACAATAATTATTTAACTGCCATTTGAGGTCTGTATAGTACTTCTGAAAGACACAGGACAAATCCTTGTGGTTCCCTCTAAGACAGGTTTCTCAGGGGGAGCCAACAGACCTCGAAATATCAGAATCACCTGAGGAGCTTGCTAAACTCATAATCTAAGGTTGGAATGCAGAATCCAAACATTCAAACTCACCCAGGTGGCTACTGAATAGTCAATAAAGTTTGACAATCACTGCCCAATAAATCAAGTCTTAAAATCCATTCTGAGATACAGAGCATATGTCTACACCCTCTTGTTATACCTTTCATCCACATGCTATTTTCAGAATAAATGGATTTCAATCTACTGCTTGTATCTTCATTTGGAAATACCCTTTTTAGTTTGACACATTTCTGCCCACACACTCCCCACTAAGCAGCTGTGTCCTTCAGCTACAATCATTGTTCTATTTACAGGACAATTAACTCTCAGTTATGCCCAGCACAATTTTTTTTGCAAGGTCTCACATTCATGAAAACAAGAGGAGGAGGAAAGCTGCCCACTGCTTCCTCCTTTTATACCAGTGCCTGCATTGGTCAGCTGAGAGCTCTTGATTTCTCATTAATTGTTAGATGTCAGCAATGACACTTCTGAGAATGCTCAAGACTAACTCAAGGGAATTAAAACATATCATGAATCTTTAAAAGGCTTCACCCTGCTTGACTTGAGACTGCCAGTAACTTCTCTCTTCAAAGGTTGGTTCTTTTTGGGGATCAAAAATTAGAAAGTCCGTCTTGGTGCCACCAAATCGCAGGTATGCAGGAGACAAACCTCTGGCCAGGGTACGAAGCTTTGGTGAACTGTTAGAAGACAAGTGAGAAATTAAAATTATTTTTTTCCCAAGACAATCCAGTCAAACATGCTTACTCTCTTCTCTTTCACTGGGCCTATTTCTTAATATGTAGCTGTAAGGCCTTGGAGGGAGAAGTCTTTTTGCTATAATGGAGAAATCTCAATCTGCTTCTTTTTAATTGAAGATCACACTCCTAGGCACCTACAGGCAACTTGGAGCTCTGACTCTGGCAAGAACTTATATTTTAACTTGATAGGTAGGATAGTGTTCAGTGCTTTCAAAACACTCATAACCTTTTATGGTTGATGAAGGAAAAGAGGTTAAGAGAGTGGAAACTCTAGGAAAGATGACTGTGTTTCTTTGAAAAATAGATTGTCTTCAAAACTTATATTCTTAGAGCACCTGGGTGCTCATTCATTTAAGCATTGGACTCTTGATTTCCACTCCAGTCATGATCTTGGGGTCTTGGGTCAGCCCCACATCAGGCTCCACGCTCAGCGGGGAGTCTGCTGCTTGGGATTCTCTCCCTCTGCCTCTCCCCCCACTCATACTCACGTTGTCTCTAAAATAAATAATAAATCTTTTTTGAAAACTTGAAAAAAGGTTTATGTTCTCAGAGAAGTTCATAAGTGAGTTAGACGTTTTTCTCTGCTCCCTAACTCTGGCTTTCAAAGAACACCATCCTTCTAAATTTAAGTCAAATGGATTAGAATTAGATAAGATTCTAATTCCTATCATTAACAACTCTAGTCTGAGCAATTCTAAATTCATATCTCATCAAGTCAAACATGCTCCTGATAGGTGACTAGTATGTGCTCAGAATGGCACCAAATGCTCTAGAATGGAATTAGAATGATTTATAAACCCTTCCCTCAGAAGGATGAAGATGTCATGGATATTTAAGTGAACAAAACTAAGATAACAGAAGACACAGGTAGTAGGAAACTATACATTTCTGAAGTCTCACACATGTGACTCTGGCCACACTACTCTCCAAATTCTCTTAAAACACATAAAACCAATGCTGTGCAGTTCCTTGGAATGGTCCAATTACTTAGCTTACATGTGGGTTCTTTCAAATTGGAAAATCATTCCAGGAGGACAAATTAGCAATACCTTCTAACATCCTAGGAATTAGAGACCTGACCTAAAGTATCTAAAATTTTAAGATAGTGCTTAACTATATATATGACTCAGGACGCCTGGGTGGCTCAGTGGTTGAGCTGTCATCTGCCTTTGGCTCAGGGCATGATCCTGGGCTCCTGGGATTGAGTCCCACACCAGGCCCTCTCCTCAGGGAGTCTGCTTCTCCCTCTGCCTATGTCTCTGCCTCTCTCTCTGTGTCTCTCATGAATAAATAAAATCTTTAAAAAATCTCTATATACCACCGTGTAAGATGTTGGAAAGATGTCTTTATTTATGCCTAGGAAAGAGGACTTAAAAGATGGAAATAGACCAAAGATAAGTCTCCTGCATTAAAAACTTCAGCAATTCCTCCTTGCCATTTTTGTTTGTTTGTAACTTGAGAGCTTCTTATTGTACTACCTTGGCATTTTTGCCTTCATGATCCTCTTCTTCCATAAAAAAACATATTTAAAATTATATTTCATGATGATATTTCTAAAAAGACAAACATGTTAGAGGAGGCTGGGTAGCTCAGTCAGCTAAGTGTCTAACTCTTGGTTTCAGCTCAGGTCACGATCTTGCGGTCATGGGATTGAGCCCCAAGTCAGGCTCTGTGCTTAGCAGGGAGTCTGCTTCAGGTTCTCTCTCCCTCTTCCTCCTGCTCTCTCTCTTTCTCTTTTTAAATAAATAAATATTAATATTAATTAATTCAATATCAACATTAATTAATATTAATAAATAAAATTAATTAATTTAAATAATTAAATATTAGTATTATTTAATGTTAATTAATTTAATAATAATTTAATATTATCTATTAAAACATCTTCTTTGACCTAAAGGTTAATTTACTTTGGATCTTACAAGAAGTTGGAATATTTTCATGGTCCCCTAAGTGTGTTACAGGTCCTAGCATGAGGAAATGCAGCCCAGAGTGAGGCTTCAAAAATAGTATCAGGCTGGGTTCAGGGCTGGCTGAAACACACAATGGCACCAAAGTACTCCAGGAAGGATGTCTTCTGCCATGAAATCCTTAACAACTACCAGAAGATAAATGCTAATAACCTTGACTAAGTCAGGATTCAGATGAAAGCCATTTCCACTTTGCTACAAACCCAAACAAAAATAAGCTGTAGGGAAAGGAAGAGAGCACTTTGTTTGATGGGCACAGAGTTTCAGGTTGGGAAGATAAGAAAGTTTGAAGATGGGTGATGGCGATGGTTGTACAGCAGTGTGGGTGTACTTAATGCCACTGAGCTACACATTTAAAAAGGTTCAATGGTAAGTTTTATTTTTTGTAAATTTTACCATAATTTAAAAAACTGCAGACATAGTGTGATTTCAACAATGAAAATAATATATATAGAAGGTTAAATATGTATAGTGATGGATGGTAGACTCTTTTTTGTATTTTATAAGCGTTCCATAAAAAGCATATGACATTTTAAGCTACACAAGGTGGTTTTGTGTATATGTTTCTAGTTTTTAAGGGTAAGTGAGAAAACCAAAATTTAGTGAAGGGAGGCGTAGCCATCCATTAATCAATAAATATTCCTGGCAGACCCGTCCTGCCAGGTATTGTACTAGTGGCTGGGGATACAATAGCAAAAAAGACAGACAAAGCTCCTGTTCTCATATAATTTACAGTTCTGCATAAATACTTGTTTTTGGTTTAAAGATTTACTTATTTATTTTGGTTAAAGATTTATTTATTTATTTATTTATTTATTTATTTATTTATTTTAGAGAGAGAGTGTGTGTGTGTGCATGTGCGTGTGCATGAGTATGTGAGTAAGTGGGTTCGGGGGGTAGGGTGGAGTGGGGGAGAGGGAGAGGGAGAGAGAAAGAATCCCACAATGAACAGAGAGCCTGATGAAGGACTCCATCCCACAACCCTGAGATCAAGATCTGAGACAAATTTAAGAGTAGGGCACTCAACCAACTGTGCCACCCAGGTGCCCCAATTGCATACATATCTATTTAAACAAGTCAATAGGCAATTCCAAAACAGTGCTATGAGAATATACAAAGAGGATCCTAACCCAGACTTTGGGCTGGGCGGTAGGGTGTGGTTAGAGGCTTTTGGGGGCACTAGCTTCATTGTTAGACATTCAAAAGGAATAAATCTTATCCAGATAAAAGATAGTGAGGTGGGATTGAAGGAATTGTTCTAGGTGGAGGGAAATGTCTGCAAAGACCAGAGGTAGAAGACATAATGGCACCTCTGAAGAGCCAACAGGTGTGGTTAGAGCCTACAGACTGGGGGCAGGGAATTGCAAGGGGAGGACGGACCACAGAGGCAAATAGGGCCACCATGGAGGGACTGTGGGCTGGAATCCAACTTTACACGAGAGCAATATAGAGCTCTGGAAGGCTTTAAAGCAGTGGAATGGTCTCACCAGACTTCTGTTTTAAAAAAGAATCTCAGGCTGCAGTGTAAATAACTGAATAGAGGGACAAAGACTGTGGTCATGTTAACATAAAAAGAAAGTGATGGGGGCGCCTGGGTAGTTAAATGTCTGCTTTTCAGCTCAGGTCATGATCTCAAGGCCCTGGGATGAAGCCCCACATCGGGCTCCCTGCTCAGTGGGGAGCCTGCTTCTCCCCCTGTCTCTGCCTCCCTCCCCTCCTCCTTCCCTGTCTCTCATGAATAAATAAAATCTTTTAAATAAATAAAACCCAATGCTATGGCTCCTGCCAAGTAAAGAAAATCACATGTTTCAAAAGTCTTGGTATTAAAGACCTTTTTGTTTGTCTCTTTTGTAAGGGAATATTTCCTTGTTTTGATAATACAATATTAATGCCCTCCGACAAAAACCAGATTTTAAACAGCTGCAAAACATGTCATAAAACAAAATTGATCAGAGGTATGCTATTCCTATCATATACAGGAAGAAGGGGGGATATACCACCACCACAGTGACATGGAAATTAAAAAAAAAAAAAAAAAAAAAAACCCACATAAAAGCAGCTGCAGACATTCTACTTCCAGAGCAATTTGTTAGGGGAAAGAAAAGTCTGCAGGTATTATTTTACTTTCGGTGTAAAAATAAGCTGCTTATCTCTGACATGAAAGCAGAGGTGTGCTGGAGCCAGCTTGTACCAGCTCCTATCAGCTGTGAGAGCCAGTTGTCATATTTTGAGAACAAGTTATTAAACTGTTGGCAGTTTGAAATCAGCCACAGTGGGAGTATTTATACCACAGAAATAAAAACAACAACAACAACAACAACAACAAAACCCAAAAACCCATAAATCAGTTTCCTGTCCTCTCCAAGAGTCAATTGTTAAACATTTCCTAGAACATGGGGCATGAATTCAAGCCACTGGTAGGACCATTCAGAAGATAATGTGACGTGAAAGCAGGCCTAAGTCGGAGGTCTGAGGAACATCAAACATTTAAGAAAGCTGGAGAAAGAGGTGAAGAAGTGTTAAAGAGGTGAGGGAACCCCCAGAAACAGAAGCGACATAGACCTGAAAGGATGAGAAAGCGTTTCCGTTGTCAACCTTGCCAACTGTTTCCAAGAGATTCCAGTCCTTTGCTAGGGCTGCAGAATGAAAGTACCACAGACTGGTGCCTTACACACAGAAATTTACTCTTTTATGGAGGTTTGGAGGTGGAGGCCAGAAATCTGAAATCCAGGTGTGGGCATGGTCATGCTCCCTCTGAAGCTACGGGGGGAAGGATCCGTTTGGGGCTCTCCTCCAGCTTCTGGTGGTTCCCTGCTGCCTTGGGACTCCAGTCTCCACACAGCCTTCTCTCTCTCTCCCTCTCTGGAGGCCTATCTGTCCCCAGATTTCCTCTTTTTGTAAGGACATCAGTCAGAATGGGTTAGGGCCCCCTCCATTCCACTACAACTAGTTCTTAGCTAATTATATCTGGAATGGCACTATTTCTAAACAAGGTTACGTGCTGAGGTATGACTTCACGTGCTGGGTTAAGACTTCAAGTATGTGTATGGTGGAGGAATACACAGAAATTCAACCCATGAGAGACACCAAATAAGACATGGAAGGAAAGGTGTTCATTGGATTTTGCAATAAAAGGTCACGGGTGTAGAGGTGCCTGGGTGGCTTAACTGATTAAGCATCGGCCTTTGTGGAATGCCTGGGTGGCTCAGCAGTTGAGTGTCTGCCTTTGGCTCAGGGTGTGATCCCAGGGTCTGGGGATCGAGTTCTACACTGGGCTCCCTGCGAGGAGCCTGCTTCTCCCTCTGCCTATGTCTCTGCCTTCTCTCTGTGTCTCTCATGAATAAATAAATAAAATCTTTAAAAAAAAAAAAAAAAAAGCATCTGCCTTCGGCTCAGGTCATGACCCCCGAGTCCTGGGATCAAGTCCTGAATCTGGCTCCCTGCTCATTGGGGAGTCTGCTTCTCCCTCTATCCTTCCCCTCATTCATGCACATGCTCTCTCTCTTTCTCTCTGTCTCAAATAAATAAAATATTTTTATTTAAAAAAAGGTCACTGATGATGTTGGAAAGATTGCTTTTATGACACAGTGATAGGGACTTCGTGAGGGTGGAACAAGGACGGAGTGGGCAGTAAGGAAGGCCACCAAGGGGAGAAGAGAGCAAGGGCAGATCCCCTGGCACATGTGCAGAGTGGGGTTTGAGACAGGATAGCCTTGAGGATGTTTCCACACTGTGAAGAAGGACCCAGTCATGGGGAGAGGTTAAAGACAAGGGAGAGAAGAGATGACTAGGGAGCAAGAGGGGACAGAGAGGAAGAAGCAGTGGCCTGAGGAGAGAGAAGGAAAGAAAGCTACATGTGGCTGTGGTATGTGCACAGGCTTGATGGCAAGAAGAAAAGGAAGTTCTTATCCAGTGACTTTTTCTTTGGGAAATAGAAATGTAGTCATATACTAAGAGTGTGGAAGTGGAGATGGGATCGGGTTTGAAGGAAGTGGAGAATGAGAGGGGCAGGGAATGGAGAAGTGAGGGGTAGCACCAAGTAAGTCTGGAGACCAAGAATTTCTAGTGCAACCCCATGTGGCTGAGCCATTCCCCTCCACCCTAAAAGCGCATAGCCCAGCTATTCAGTGTGGCCAGCAAGACAGGAAGCAGAGGCAAATACATAAAACAGGCTTATTAATATGCACTATAATTCATAATTAGGTAATATTTTTTGTTCCCAGACTTTATGTCCACTTTATAGATCCCAAAGAAGGAAACTAAACTGAGCTGGATTTGGGTTTAGCAATAAGAACAACAGGGGCAGAGTATGGGGATGTCATCCCAAGAACTATTCATGTGGGAAACCAAGAAAAGAAGCCCAAGTGAGCCATGGAAGAAACAGAGACAGGACAAGGCTGTTTGGTGGAGGAACTTAAATGGTTGTGGTGGGGGACACTTGGGTGGCTCAATGGTCAAGTGTCAGCCTTTGGCTCAGGTTTTGATCCGGGGTCCTGGGATTGAGTCCTGTATTAGGCTTCCTGCAGGGAGCCTGCTTCTCCCTCTGCTTGTGTCTCTGCCTCTGTCTGTGAATAAATAAATAAAATCTTAAAAAACAAAACAAATGATTGTGGCGGACCCACAGAGTGAAAGGTTAACAGGGTAAGGTATGTAGTCCAAGAACAGGAGATCTTCTTTCTTTTTTCTTTTTCTTTTTTAAATTTATTTATTTATTCACGAGGGACAGAGAGAGAGAGAGGCAGAGACACAGGCAGAGGGAGAAGCAGGCTCCATTCAGAAGCCCCATGCGGGACTTGATCCCAGAACTCCAGGTTCACAACCTGAGCCAAAGGCAGACGCTCAACTGCTGAGCCACCCGGGCATCCCCAGGAGATTTTCATTTAGGATTTCGATGTTAAAAGATTCTTAGTGATGAAAAGAGTCAAGGTGTGGCCACGCCATTAGGTGGCTGAAATGGGGTGAAGCAGGGTGTGCAGGTAAACTGGCTCCCTAAAAATAAGTGCCCTGCTTTTTAGCATTTGCCAATTTCCATGGTGTAAACACTCACCAGGCTGATTTCAAGGTGGCAGTGTCATGCCAGTGAATGTGGAATTGGGAAGGGATGCACATCTTTCATAAGGTGATGCAAGCCAGCTCCAATAGAACATTGAGAAAAGAGGATTATAATGTGTGGATATGAAGTCGTTGAGAGACACTTGATTCAGGAGGACCTGAAGTTATCCAGGATGATGGTGGAACATGAGAGTAGAGAAAAAAAGTGTGAGGTCAACGCTGATTTTTAATCAGTAAGGAGAAGTGAGTGAGAGCAAAGCTCCCACGGAGACAGTGAACCTCACACTGGAGTCATGACAGTCATCTCCAGCATGCACTGGGTTCATGCAAATTCAGTAGTTTAGACACTTTGTATAAGTTATTTCACTCAATCCCAAAACAACTCAATGAGATAGGTTATTATCCTCTTTTTACAGACAAGGAACCTGAACAAAAGGAAGCTATTGCTCAAAGTCACAAGCCGGCAGGGGTGTGAATTACATTCATACTGGTGGGTGATCACGTAGAAGTTGTGCTGGTGGATCGGAAAGGTGCTGCAGATTGCATAATGCGCAGCTTCTACTCCAAAGGGCTACCTCAGGGAGGCAGCCACGTCTGCTTCGGCACTAGGATCTTTAAAGAAGAGCCAAGTTTTAGCTAGGGCAGGAATATTCTGTGAGGAAGACAAAGCAGGGTTGCCATGCAAAAGGGCTCCAGGGAGCACAATGAAAGGTCTGGGAGGGAAAGGAACAGAGGAGCACGTCATCGAAGAGACAGTGCTTCTCCAGGCGTCAGAAAATGCGAGTCTATGGCTTGTAACTGTTCTCCGTTCTGTTTCTCTGGCTAGGGTTAAGTCTCAGCAACAGGCACATAGAGGGCCTGTGGTTATTTGCAATATTGGCTTTCAAAATGTGCACTTGACGTTGATCATAAGTAATTTTCTGAATATGAAAAGCAATTTTGTCCATGAAGATGCAGAGATCAGATTATCAAGTCATTATTAAAACTATCTAATGAGTTGGCAAAAAGGAATGAACGTTGTTGAAAAAAAAATAAGCAAACCCTTATAAAAAGCAAGCACGCCTGCACGATTACTGCTGTTGCTATTCAGCACTGCTATGTCTGCTCTGGAGTAGTTGGGGTCTCTAGCACTGACCCGATGCTCCATTTTTTTTTTACCTTGTATTACAGAACTGTGTGTCTGTGTGTGCGCACATGTGCGTGTATGTGTGTCTTGTTTGAAGTGTGGACTTCACTGCCCAGAAGGTAACCATTAGCCACATGTGGCTGGGACTTGAAATGTGGCTAGTGTGAATTGAGATATATTATGGGTATGAAATATACACCAGATTTTGAAGATGTAGTTTGAAAAAGAATGTAAAATATCTCATTAATATTTTTATATTGATTACATGTTGACATGCTAATACTTTGATATTTTGTGTTAAATAAAATATATTTTAAAAATTAACTTCACTTTTTAAACTTTTTTTTTGATATAGAGAGTGAGTATGAGCAGAGGATAGGGGGCAGAGGGAGACAGAGAGATAAAAATCTTAATTAAGCAGGCTCCACGCCCAGTGGGGAGCCCAACATGGGGCCCCATCTCAAGTCCCTGCCTGAGCCAAAATGAAGAGAGCTTTGGGGTAAATACCCAGTAGTGCAATTGCTGGGTATTGGGTAGCTCTATTTTTAACTCTTTGAGGAACCTGGGAAATGAACAAAGGTTGCGACATGAAATGAAAAGACAAAGGTTGTGTAAGGGGCAGTGTGGGCGGGGAGTTGGGGTTACTGGGTGACGGGCACTGAGGAGGGCACTTGATGGGATGGGCACTGGGTGTTATAGTATATGTTGGCAAATCGAACTTCAATTAAAAAAAATAAAGAGAGCTTAACTGACTAAGCCACTCGGGTGGTTTTACCTTTTTTTAAACATGGCTATTAGAAAATTGTAAGTTGCATATGTAGTTTGCTTATGAAGCTCACATTGTATTTCTACTGAGCAGTGGTCGTGACACTCCCATCTGTGAGGACAAGTGCCTTTTTAGAGCTCTGCACATAGTCAGGCTTAGAAAGTTTTTGATTGGGTTGTTGATTAGTTACCTTTGGAAAGAAGGCAAACTGAAAAGATGCTCCTTTCCAATTCTAGAGTGTTCTATCACTGGCATTTTAAGTTCTGTGTACTCTATGTTCTCTAATTGCAAATATGAAAAAAGAAAAACCACATCTGTTTGCCATCATGGGAAACCAGAACCATGCCATCGGATTCAATTCACTTGGGCCTCTATTGAAGCGCCTCAGAAGACTGGACCCTGATTCTCCTACTCTCAGGTCAGTGCTTCTTTTCATTACATCAATCTTCTCGATTTGTTTCGGGACAATCTTTTTCCTCTATACCCTACTCTACTGCCTTTAAAAAATATAAACTGCTTTTAAGAAACAAAACAGATGAACATAGAGGAAGGGAAGGAAAACTAAAACAAGATGAAAATAGAGATGGAGGCAAACTGTTAGAGATGCTGACCTCTAGGAAACTAACTGAGGGTTGCTGGAGAGGCAGCAGGTGGGGGACGGGGTAACTAGGTGATGGGCATTCAGGAGGGCTCGTGATATACTGAGCACTGGATGTTATATGCAACTGATGAATCACTGAATTCTACCCTCGAAACTAATAATGCACTATATGTTAACTGAATTAAATTTAAATAATTAAAATATAAATATATACATATACATGTACACATACACAATACACATATATACACACATATGCCGCAGACTTTATTTTTGTGCACTCTTGTCCCTGCAATTAGTATCTGGGCTCAGACTCTGCTCCTTCATGAACAGCTGATTGACTAGGGGTCATTTCTTGAGTCTCCCTAAACTTCAATCCCTTTATTTCTTAAAAATGGAGATACAGGGCACCTGGGTGGCTCAGTGGTTAGGCATCTGCCTTTGGCTCAGGTCCTGGGATCGCGTCCTGCATCAGGCTCCCTGCTTTTTTCTCTGCCTGTGTTTCTGCCTCTCTTTGTGTGTCTCTCATGAATAAATAAATAAAACCTTTTTTTAAAAATGGAGGTAATAATAGTCCTGTCCTCATAGTCTTGTAGTGAGGACCAAATGGATCAATACCTGGAAGATGCTACAAACAGGGCCTGACAAGCCAAAGGCTCACTTACTACCAGCTATTTCTATTACCCTCTTCTTTTTCTCCCTCTCCTTCAGCTTTTATCTGCTCAGCTCTTGCCACCTTGGCCTGAGCATCTTCACTTTTGAGGAACTGTACAAGAATAACACCCACCTCACAGGTATTAAGCTTAGTGTTGCCATCTGAGATGGCCAGGTCACTTGGGGCACAGTGCTAACCATCCTGGAGAGATGGACTCTCAGACCCTAATTCAGAAGCTAGGTCAGCAGACAGTGAGAGGGAGCTCCTATTGGAGCTTCAGTCTTGTAAGTGGCAGCTGGGAATAGTATGAAGTGGTTGCAGATGCCCCTGCTGAGCAGGCCTTAAAGACAGCCTCTGCCCAGGGAGTGGACTGGAGTGGGTGGGAGTCAGCCCTGGAGAAAAGCCCATATGAACACTGAGTTTTGTAAATCAAAGAAATAATTTTATCTATTGCATACTACACTCTTGGTTTTCATTATCATCCTCCAGCCGTTAACCAAGAGGTGGGGACCAGCCAGGCAGAAAGAGTGTTATGGGAAATGAAGAGACAAAGGTATCACCCTTGCCGAATTGCAGACCAGAAGTTCTGTGTGTGTTGGGGGCAAGGAGATGAGGACCGTGCTAGTCAATTGGTTAGCTTGACTGCAGGGCATCAGGCCTGGATCCCAAAAGTTGTGCTGTAGGGTTGTTTGTTTTTTGTTTTTTTTTTTTAAAGTTTCTTGCTGAAACTTTTTTCCTTATTACTTATTTATTTTTTTTTAATTTTATTTATTCATGAGAGACACAGAGAGAGGCAGAGACATAGGCAGAAGGAGAAGCAGGCTCCCTGAGGGGAGCCTGCTGTGGACTCGATCCCAGGACTCTGGGATCACACCCTAAGCCAAAGGCAGACGCTCAACCACTGAGCCAACAAGGCGCCCCACTGTAGGTTTTCTTCTTTTGGATCTGTTTCTCCAGGAAATATCCCCAGATGCCCTTTTCTTGGGGAAGGGTGGGAGGCACAGTAGCTGCAGTGGCAGAAGAGGACCTGAGTTCTCACATTTTACTAAGTGGTTCAGTTAGTGCTTCTGTGTTCAACAAGGCACCTCACATCTTCTCTTCCCCTCTCAGCCTCCCACCCCACCTCTGAAGCAAGGCCTGGGGTCCTCAGATATGGAGCCCATAGTTCAGCGTTTCTCCAGAATAATCTTTCTGTCTCCCACCCACCTGCTATGTGGTATCAGCTTTCTATCCCCAAGAGGAAAGGGCAAAAAAGTGGGGATTCCTCTCCACCAGGAAATTCTCCCTCTCCCGCCACAGGGAAAGTTGGAGGTTAACTATGATCAAAAGAAACACTCAGACTACTGGTGAATGGTTGGCAAATACTCCTTATTTTCCAGGAAGAAGCAATGAGTTTAAATTTTAAACACTTTGTGTCAAACACTGTGCTACCTACTTATTTACTACCATGACATCCTCATAATGGTCCTACAAAAAGGCTTTAGAAGTTCTATTCTACAGGTACAGGAATCGAGGCTTGGAGTTGCCAAGCAACCTGTACCAACCAAGCCACCCATCTTCGGTAGAAGTTGGGAATGAAGCCAGTGTGGTCTGACTGCCAGTCTCTTCACCATTAGGCTATTAACCTGCTTTTCTTTACAGAATAAATGATCAAAATTAGCAATGGCAGCTGAAAGCATGGGCACAGGCAGGACAGCATCTAGGTGTTTGGGAATGAGAAGATTCCCAGCTGTTTGGACTGGTTGAGGCGTGGCCCTCCCTGGAGACTCTCATGACCTAGATGAGAGGCCTAGATGACCTGGGACTGTCCCTGAAGTTCCCTGTCCTGGGATCAGCCTGCATTCATGGGGCAAAAGCCAGCGAACAAGCACCAGTTTGTCTCTCTCAGGCGAGAAAAAAAAATTACGGCTGATTTTGCAGCGGTAAAATATCTTCTGGAAAAAAAATAATCTTTTTATTAAGACTCTGTAAGTCATTGCAATAGTTTCCTATCTCTCACCTATTTAATATTTAGATTAAAAAATAGTATAATCCTGGAAATCTCTACCTTGTGCCTAAAACTACTCCTTAAAAGTTTATTCTAGGGACACCTGGGTGGCTCAGCGGTTGAGCATCTGCCTTTGGCTCAGGTCGTGATCCCGGGGTCCTGGGGTCGGTCCTGCATTGCGCTCCCTGCAGAGAGCCTGCTTCTCCCTCTGCCTGTGTCTGTCTCTGGGAATAAATAAATAAAATCTTTAAAAAATACAAGTTTATTCTAAAATACATAAAATCATAGTTTATACACACACACTTATTTTCCTTTGAGACCTTTTCCATCTGACTTTTTAATTTTTTTTTTTTTTAAACCGTCCTAACAGTTTAAGAGAGGGAAGCCTGGTCCACAGTCTTACCTGTCCTACACTGTGCTGCAGACTCAAGGGCTCACAGCCTCCAGGTGCACTTGCCTGGGTGCCCTCCTCCAGGCGGGTTTCTGGGGCAGGTGGGAAGTTTCTTTTCCGAATTTCCCCGTGATATTGGCCCTTAGTTGGCGCTCAGGCAACACTTGCTGAATGAACGGAGGCGGGAACGAGCGGTGTGGGGGGCAGCTGCCCCGGAGAGCGGAGAGCGGAGAGCGAGGGAGGCGGCGAAGCAGGGAGGGAGAGGCAGGGCCAGAGGGAGAGGCGGCCCCGGGCGCGGACGCTTACCCCAGGATGGTGAGGAACCGCGGGTCCGTGGCCAGGCTGGCGTCGATGGTGAAGGACAGGAACGCGGGGCTCACCCGGTGCACCGGCCGCTCGGTGGCGAAGTCCAGCTGCACGGTGTCCTCGGCCTGCGCGGGGCCCGCCAGGGCGCCCGGGGAGAAGGGCCCGAGCGGCCCCAGGAGCAGCAGCAGCAGCGGCGGCGGCGGCGGCAGCCCGGCCGTGCAGCGCAGCAGCATCGCGGGCCACCTGGCCGGCCCGCCCGGAGCCGCCTCGCCGCGGGAGCCCGGAGCCCGCGCTGCCTCCCCGCCCGCCCGCCCGCCGCGCTTTTCTCCGCGCGCCTCACCCCTCCCACTGCGGCCCTGCCGCCCTCCCTCCGCTCCTCCCCCGCTCGCTCCCACTTCCTTGCACGCTCCCCCGCGGGACCGGTCACACCCACTTGCGAAATCACCCGCACGCACTCGAGGGTGCGGACCTGGCCCGGGGCCGAGCGCCCGCGGAGGGCGCTGGGCATCCCGACCCGGGGCACCTTTCCCGCCTGGGCCTCGTCCAGGTGGCGCCAGGTCCTGACGCTCCACGGAAGCCTCCAGCTGGGCATTCGTTGCGGCCCACCCCGCCTCACCTGGCTCATACACACTTGCTTGTCCCTTGACTGACCGCGTGTCCGCTGACCAGAGGGCTGCTTCCTGGGCGTCTCACCTTCACCTGAGGAGGCGGACCGGGCGTTGGCTGCGGACGGCTGGAGAGAGACGGGCCTCCACAAAGCCCTACCGGCTTACCCTGAAAACGGCGCTTGGTAGAGCCTCAAAGTATCAGATGTCCAGCGCCTGAAACTCAAGCCTGAGCTCGGGGCGGGACCGTCTCTTGAATTTGGAGCTTTTGCCAAATTTCCCCTCTGTAAATTTACCTTTAGCCGTTGGGCAAACTCCTTCAGTTTTCCCTTGAAGCCTTCCATGGGCATATAATTGTGACTAGCAGGATGCACTCAGGGCTTGCTCTATGCCTGATGCCCCAAGAGATGCTTTACTTGCATTCTCTCTCATTTGCACGTCTCTGCCAAGTGTGTATTGTGCTCGGTTTACACATGAGGACCCGGGCTCTAAGACATTAATGTGTCCAAGTGTTTCAGTTGGGATGTGAAGACAGTTACACAACCGTGGGCAGATGGCAGCCTGTCTCAGCTGAAATAGAACTTCCTCAAAGAAGCTGCGCCTGAAACGCCAGGCAGCTGAAAATCCCCATGACGCACTCTCACTGCATCCTGGACTGGCTAGAACTTAGCACATTCGCTGGTATTGTGACCGTTGCTCCCATGTTGACCTCGTCTGCTAGATTTAAACCCCATGAAAGCAGAGGTGGGCTTCATCTTGTCTAGAGCACTCACTAAAGCTCATGGCATCGTGCTTGGCACCTACTGACCATCCAATAAATATTTGTTCAGTGAACAAATGACACCAGAACCCTTAGAATTTTCTACTGAGGGGGCCCCTGGGTGGTTCAGCGGTTGGGTGCCTGCCTTCGGCCCAGGGTGTGATCCTGGAGCCCCAGGATGGAGTCCCACGTCGGGCTCCCTGCATGGAGCCTGCTTCTCCCTCTGCCTGTGTCTCTGCCTCTCTCTCTCACACACACACACTTTCTGTCTCTCTCTCTCTCTCTCTCTCTGTCTCTCTCTGTGTCTCTGTGTCTCTCATGAATAAATAAATAAAATATTTAAAAAATAATTTTCTACTGAGATTGCACCACCTATAAAGCAATAAATAAAAAATGGATTGGGGGCACCTGGCTGGCTCAGTTGGTAGAGCATGCAACTTTTGGTCTCAAGGTAATGAGTTCAAACCCCACATTGGGTGTAAAGCTTACTTTAAAAAATAGGTAAATAGCAACCAATTCAGCCAAGTTTATTTGTGAAACAAGGAAATAAAGGCTTACTTCTCTTAAAAAAAATAGGTAAATAAAAATGGATTATTTTGAAATGCATCTCTAATTTGCATAGATCTGTCTATTCTTAGGCAACTTAAAAGTTAACCAGCTAGTTAAAGAAGGTGACAGTTTGGAGATTGTGTGTGTGTGTGTGTGTGTGTATCAGTTACTATTTTGCAACCTGAATCAAGTTTATATCCTGCAACTATATCTAAGAAAAAAAATTCATACATAAATACCACGTTGCCAGGATATCATGGGGTGGTAGACACGGAGGCAGAAAAGCAGATGCCTAGGCTCTTCCTCTGCCTTTGCCATGACATTGGTCCTACATACCACCCCGAAGGGCAAAACTCACAACAACTTCTTTGGAATATTTGGGTGATTTGAAAAGTGGATCATTGCAAGCTTCCTAAACAGTGAGTCTTCGTGACATCCCGAGAAGTGGGCCGATGCAGTCCACATACAAGTTACTAATATGGAAACTGAGAAAGCATAAATGAGGAAGTGAAGAAAAGCAACTTGCACATGTGATGATCTGTAGTTGAGAGCAGTTGAGTTGCTGGCTTCTGGGTCTAAGTTGGTTTGATCCATTATGCCAGAGAAGAGGACAATATGGACACCAAGGAGGGAGGGATATGCAGTGATATTAATAGAAATTATCCTTTCAGAGACACTTTGTAATTAGACACCTTATATTTTTTTATAGCAAGTTCCAGCTTATGTACATCCTAGCTAGAGCCCTTTTACATGCATCCTAGTCCCATATCTCGAAAGGTTGTGGAAACTTGGCCACTTTTTCCACCTCCCAGAGCCCCCACTTCCTGTCTGTAAAGTGGGAATAATAATGCATATTTCATAATGCTTTTATTGAGAATTTACTAAATATATGTAACACATCTCCATATGCAATATGAAGTAGATGTTCAACAGATATGTTTTTATTAGTAGTGGTACTTCATTTAATCTTCACAATAATCTTATAAAATATATGTCACACAGATTTGGTAACTCACAAATTATGTGACGAAAATGAATTAGAAATAAACATCTTCAGGGGGGCTTGGGTGGCTCAGTCGGTCAAATGTCAGACTTGATTTTGGCTCAGGTCATGTTCTCAGGGTGGTGGATCAAGCCCTGTATCAGGCTCCACACTGGGCATGAAGTCTGCTTAAGATTCTCTCAGGGAGCACCTGGGAGGCACAGTCAGTTAAGTATCTGACTCTTGGTTTTTGGCTCAGTTCATGATTTCACAATCATGAGATCAAGTCCATGTCGGGCTCCACACTCAGCACAGAGTCTTCTTGAGATTCTCTCTCTCTCTCTCTCTCTCTCTCTTGCTTTACCCCTCCAGCTTGTGCTCTTCCTCTCTGTCTCTCTCTCTCTAACATAAATACAAATGTAGTGATCTGAAGGGGCACCTGCCCCCCAATGTTTATTGCAGTAATGTCCACAATAGCCAAACTATGGAAAGAGCCCAGATGTTCATTGATAAATGAATGGATAAAGATGTGGTATGTACATGCATATATACAATGGAATACTACTCAGCCATCAAAAAATGAAATCATGCCATTTGCAATGATGTGGATGGAACTAGAAGATATTATGCTAAGAGAAATAAGTCAAACAGAGAAAGAATTATATGATTTCACTCATATGTGGAATTTAAGAAACAAAACAGGATTATAGGGAAAGAGAGGAAAAATGAAACAAGATGAAATCAGAGGAGGCAAACCATGAGACTCTTAATCATAGAAAACAAATTGAGGGCTGCTGAAGGGAGGAGAGTGAGGGGACAGGGTAACTGGCCTGTAATGATGGACATTAAGGAGGGCACGTGATGTAATGAGCACTGGGCGTTACATGAGACTGATGAATCACTGAAGTCTACTTCCGAAACCAATAATACATTATATATTAACGAATTGAATTTAGTTTTTTTAAATGGAAAATAAATAAATTTTTAAAAAATGATTCTCTCCTGCCCCTCCCCCATCAAATAAATAAAATCCTTTTAAAAAAGAAATAAAAATCTTAGAATGAACTAGGACAGTTCATATGGATCCTTTAATAATTATAAAGTGGTTTCTTTCTTTCTTTCTTTCTTTCTTTCTTTCTTTCTCTTTCTTTCTTTCTCTTCCTTCCTTCCTTCCTTCTTCTTTCTTTCTTTCTTTCTCTCTCTCTCTCTCTTTTCTTTCTTTCTTTCTTTCTTTCTTTCTTTCTTTCTTTCTTTCTTCTTTCTTTCTTTCTTTCTTTCTTTCTTTCTTTCTTTCTTTCTTTCTTTCTTTCTTTCTTTTCTTTCTTTCTTTCTTCTCTTTCTAGGAGACCACTTTTATTGCCCGCCCTGGACTGGAGCCCAGTGTGGGTGGGACAGGAGGGGTTGGGACCTGCTGTGGACAATAAAGGTGCCCTCAGCGGATGTGGGCCATGTCGCCAAGGAAGGGCGTGTTCATGCAGCCGGTGCAGAGCTGGTCCATCCGGAGCGGCACCTCACGCTGCAGGGGCGGGCGGCGTGGGTACAGGTAAAGGTGAAGCGTACCGCGTAGTTGAGCGGACAGCGCAGGGAGGCCGTGTGGAGGTCAGAGAAGCGCACAGGGCGCGGGGAGAAGTCAGCGGGGTGTGGAAGGTGCGGGAGATGCCCCCAAACGGAGCGTTGCACAGGCGCTGGGGTGGCCTCGGCTCCTGCCGCTCCTTCACCCAGGCGCCGGCACCTGCCCGACTCGGCCTCCCGGCAGGTCTGCGAGCGCCCCCGCAGCCCGGGGAGCGCACGCACCGCCGTGTTGGTGATGCTGCCCTCGCGCTGCAGCTGGGGGGGGGGGGGGGGGGGGCACCCGGTGGCCAGTGGGCAGCCGCGCCGCAGCAGGAGTCCGCCAGGTCCCTGTACAGGGGGTCTCGGGGGCAGAGCACGCGGGGTCCCCGCCGTCGCGTCAGGCGCAGGCGGTGCTGCAGGCTTCCCTGCCCGCAGGTTTTCCCTTCTCAGGCGGGGGCTGCGGCCCCAGTGCAGGGAGTTTTCGGAAAGGCTTGCGCCGGTGGGTGAGGGAGCTGGGTGTGCCAGCCTGGACGGTGCCCGCGTCGAGGAGCTGACGCCAGTCGGGACCCGCCAGGTGCCTCGGCCCCTCGTCCCCGACGCTGGAAGGGCGTTTCCCGCGTGCCACCAGGCGGCTCAGGCCAGCGAAGGTCTCGCCCCTCCGTATCCCGTCCAGCCCACTGGTACTCGAGGCCCCTCACGTGCCCGTCTCGAACGGCATCCGGCACGTCCCTGTAGGGATGCGCTTGGTCAAACTGCAGGCCGTGCCCCCGAAAGCGCCTACCACGCAGGACAGCAGCGCCATCTCCGGCAGCGGCAGCGAGGTGTCCACGAACTGCCTGATGGAGGGACCCTTGCCGTAGAAGCCGCCCACTGGTACCGAGGGGTGTGCCGGTGCCCCCCTATAAACCGATCACCTCCTCATCGGGCGCAGGCTGGAGGCCCCTGGAGGCGACCCCAGCTGCACGCAGGGGAAGGCATGAGTCTTCATCAGGAGGCTCTTGTGGGGGATCCCTGGGTGGCGCAGCGGTTTGGCGCCTGCCTTTGGCCCAGGGCGCGATCCTGGAGACCCGGGATCGAATCCCACGTCGGGCTCCCGGTGCATGGAGCCTGCTTCTCCCTCTGCCTGTGTCTCTGCCTCTCTCTCTCTGTGACTATCATAAATAAAATAAAATTCTAAAAAAAAAAAAAAAAAAAAGGAGGCTCTTGTGAATGTGGTAGTGGAGGCCTCGGCAGAGCTGGGGTCGTAGTCGTCCTTGCGGACCCCCTCTGGGTACTGGCAGTGCGCCCGCAGCACGGCACGGGCAGCCCTGAGGATCTGGGGCGCAGCGCGTCTGCGTGCTGGGCCCGCGTCTAGTCCTAGTCGAAGCCGTAGACTTGCACGTCCCGCAGGCTTACCTCGTTGTTGGCGTAGGTGGCTGCTGGGTTCAGGAGACTGCAGACCTCCGGGGGCGGGGGGGGGGGAGACTGCAGACCTCCGGGGGCGGGGGGGGGGGGGCAGGAGGTCGTGCGCCAGCCTCCCCATGTCCCAGGGAGTGGGCGCCGGGACCCGCGGGGCCGCAGCCAGGGCAGGAGGGCGAGGACGGGGCGGCTCGGGCCGCAGTGGCCCCTGCACGGCAGCCAGCGGCCCGCCGGCCAGTCCGCCGCCCTCCGACTATACAACGTGGTTTCTATACGGCCTCTGGACTGATTTTCTCCAATGGCATTGGGTTTTTAGGGACTTACACAAGGTTTACCCGGTGAGCTACTAGAAACACCTGTAAGACAACAGGCTGATTTCAGTGCATCTTCAGAAATAATAATCTTCATAGGGGAAGGGAGGGAAAACTGAATGGGAAGAAATCAGAGAGGGAGACAAACCATGAGAGACTCTTGCTAGAGGGGAGGTGGGTGGAAGGTTGGGGTAACTGAGTGACGGGTATTAAGGAGGGTATGTGATGTGATGAGCACTGGTGGTACATGCAACTGATAAATTATTGAACTCTACACCTGAAACTAATGATGTACTACTATATGTTGGCTAATTGAATTTAAATTAAAAAAAGAAAAGAATAATCTTTATACTCAACTGTATAGAAAATAAAGATTTTCTTGATGTAGAACTCCCTTGGGGGTGGTAATTTCTTAAGCATTTTTTGTTCCTTCTAGGCTGTGTAAATAGTTCACATAAACTATATTGTTTAAAGATATTGGGTTAGACTTACTAAATTTAAATTTTAGTTTATATTTTTTGGTTCTCAAGCTATACTCTAAAACAAGGAGAAACTAAAAGCAAATATGTGCTAGAATTTGGAAATAGGGATGTTAACATGTATTGAGTGCATGCTGTTCTTCAAGGTGCTCTCACATATTTGTTCGTCTAGTCATTTAAATATTTATTGGATGCTTACCATGTACCAAGCATTCAGCTAAGCAGCAATAAACCTACATTCTCTGCTATTAAGTTTATGTCTAGGGACACCTGGGTGGCTCAGTCAGTTAAAGCCACCGACTCTTGATTTTGGCTCAGGTTATGATCTCAGGGTGGAGGCATTGAGCCCCACTTTGGAGTCCAGGCTCAGTGTGGGGTCTGCTTTTCTCCCTCTCCCTCTGCCCCTCCACCCACTCACATTCTCTCTCTCTCTCTCTCAAATCAATAAATCTTAAGAAAAAAAATTTATGGGGTGCCTGCCTGGCTCAGTCGGTTAAGCAGTGATCTAAAGAAGCAGGCCCCGAGTCAGTCTCCCCGCTCATCGGGGAGTCTGCTTCTCCTTCTCCCTCTGTCCCTGCTCCCTGGTCCTGCTCTCTCTTTCTCTCTCAGATAAATAAACAAAATATTTTTTAAAAGTTGATTTTTAAGGGCAGCCCCGGTGGCGCACCAGTTTAGCGCTGTCTTCCGCCCAGGGCCTGATCCTGGAGACCCAGGATTGAGTCCCACGTCGGGCTCCCTGCATGGGGCCTGCTTCTCCCTCTGCCTGTGTCTCTGCCTCTCTCTCTCTGTGTCTCTCATGAATAAATAAATAAAATCTTTTAAAAAAAAAAGTTGATTTTTATATATGCCCTGTAAATACGTATTTCTCTGTGTCTGTAGGAAAGTGGCTACTTGGAGCCAGTAAGTAAGCCAGAGGATATCAGAGAAAGCAGGAAATGTCCCTAGAATGACTCAAAAGTTCCAGTGGTCACACACACATACAATAACCAGGTGGGTTATTATGGTGTAGCCGGAGGATTATCCAAAGTCCCCAGAGGAGAACTGACTGCCTAATTTTTGGTCACCTTCTCTGGGATGATGAAAGCCTTGGAGACCCTAATAATTATACTTATGACATAAAGGCATAATAAGGTGAATTAAGTGAGATATTATTTATGGTTACCCTCAGGCTCCAATAATATAAACATAGAGAAAGAGTTCCAGGAAATGCACTGGAAATAAGGAAGTGGTTGTGGTGAGGAGAATAGGGAGGAGGAGTCCTATCTTAATATTATGTGTTACATATACACATTATGTATTACATTATTACACATATTATATAATATATATGTAGGCAAGACTCTACTCTGTTCTTGACTTTTGACCAGGAATCAGGTAGTTTTGGGCTCTCTTAAGAAATAAGTGCTATGTACTGGGTATTTACCTAAAGAATACAAAAACATTAATTCAGAAGGATGCGTGCACTCCTATATTTACTGCTGCATTATTTCAAATAACCAAATAATGGAAGCAGCCCAAGTGTCCACTGACAGACAAATGGATAAAGAAGATGTGTTATATATATATGTGTGTGTGTATATATATATATATATATATATATATATATATATATAAATAACATGAGAATAAACACATGGGACCAAAGGGGAGGTGGTAGGGGGATGGGTGAAATAGATATGGGGATTAAGAATACATGAATCTTGATGAGCACTGAGTAATGTGTAGGATTGTTGAATCACTATATCGTACACCTGAAACTAATATAATACTGTATGTTAGCCGTATTGGGATTAAAATTAAAACTTAAAAAAAAAGAAAGAAGAGCTCTGAAGTGGGATGAAAGTACTTCCTGCTTTGTTGGCTCTAGATAAGGAGTTAATATGGAAGGTGGGGTATGTAGGAAGTAGTCCTTGCAGTGGAAGAGATTTAGTGGGAGTGATTGAGGCCTTATAATGGCTATTCTTAGCACCCAGACTGCAGCCGAAGTGCATGTTGAGTGGTCAATGAGTTAAGGTAGGCAATTGCTTCTATAACTTTTATTGAATAGTTGGTTCAGGCATGATTGTGCGATTATTTAAATATTGCATTAGCCTTTATCATTAGTTCATAAGATGAATAGAAAATGGAGGGATCCCTGGGTGGCGCAGCGGTTTAGCGCTTGCCTTTGGCCCAGGGCGCGATCCTGGAGACCCAGGATCGAATCCCACATCGGGCTCCCGGTGCATGGAGCCTGCTTCTCTCTCTGCCTATGTCTCTGCCTCTCTCTCTCTCTCTCTCTCTGTGTGTGACTATCATAAAATAATAAATTAAAAAAAAAAAAAAAGAAAAGAAAATGGAAAATACTGTGGGTGAGAAAGGTGGTTCACATTAAGTCCCTTCATTTGTGAGCAGGTAGGGAAATGATTAGGTGTGCTGATAGAGACAAATCATTTTTGTTTTTTTTATGATAGTCACACACACACACACAGAGGCAGAGACACAGGCAGAGGGAGAAGCAGGCTCCATGCACCGGGAGCCCAACGTGGGATTTGATCCCGGGTCTCCAGGATCATGCCCTGGGCCAAAGGCAGGTGCTAAACCGCTGCGCCACCCAGGGATCCCTAGAGACAAATCTTTATCCTTGATCTGATATTCTTCAGATGTAAGCAGCTCAAATATGCATTTACTTCTGAAGGAAAAACTCATATTAAAGAGCCTATTCAAAAATGCTAGAAATAATCTTATTATAATTCCAACTTGGACAAATAAACTTTATTTTAAAAATTATGAAGAAATTGGGGAAACATGGACTAGATAGTAAATGGTATCAAACCAGTTATTGTTAATTTTCTTAAGGTGGGGTTGTGGCTATTTTTCAAGATTCCTTATCTTTTAGTGCTACAGACTGAAGTGTTTGTGAACTCACTGATACAGTTTTTGGGATTTGCTTCAAAATAAACTCAGCAAGAGGAGGAAGGTGGGTATGGGTAGGGGCGAAGTAAGATTGCCCGTAAGTAAACAATTATTGCAGCAGGGCAATAGGTCTGGAATACTTGTGGCATCTCTGTTACCTGTGTGTCATGAGGAAGCATGTGTTGTCTTTTCCCAAAATGGAAATGGCTTTGTCTTATTTCTGTTTATTAACTGAATCTGTGTTCTTTTTTTTTTTTTTGAATCTGTGTTCTTTGTTCAAAAGTAGTATATCTAGAAGCAAATCAAATTTACATTGGATGGATGAATATAACATGAGCAAGGAAGTATGTCCTAGCAATGGAATATTACTGAGTCTTAAAAAGGAAGGAAATCCTGTCACATGCTACAGTATAGAGGAACTTTGCAAGAAAAGTGAACCCCCCCACTTATATGAGGTTCCTACATTAGTCAGATTTATAGAGATGAGAAGTAGAATGGCAGTTGTCAGGGGCTGGAAGAAGTGGGGAATGGGAGTAGTTTAATGGGTGAGGTTCAGACCTACAAGATGAAAAAGTTCTGGAGATCTGGTTAGCATAATGTGAATATACTTAGCACTACTGGACTGTACACTTAAAGACAGTTGAAATGGTGAATTTTATGTGTTTTTTTAATACAATACAAATTTTTCTAGCTAGTATATATAAAAAAGGAACACAGAAGAAAATAAATATCTCCATAATCTTACAACCTAGAAATAATTAGCATTAATTGGTATGTATCTTTCCATACATTTTTCCTATGGATACACACACCCTCCCATACACACACAATTTTAATTAAATAGGGGATCATACTCACTTAATAATAAAGAGGATATCTTTTCATTTAGTAAATATGTTTTCATGTACCATATCAATGGCTGCAGAGTTCTCCACCATTTAGACATATGGCACAATAAAAGTTTGGCAGTCTCTCTTAAAGTTTTTGGTCTCAGGACACCTTAATGAAGTTAAAAATTACTGAGACTCCCAAAGAATTTTTTGTGCATTATATCTGTGATATTTAGTGTACTAAATTAAAACTGATAAATTAGGGCACGTGGGTGGCTCAGTTAAGTGTCTGCCTTCAGCTCAGGTTATGATCTCAGGGTCCTGGGATCAAATTCTGCTGTGGGCTCTGTGCTCAATAAAGAGTCTGCTTGTCCCTCTGCCCCTCCCCCTGCTCCTGCACACTCTCTCTCAAATAAATAAAATCTTTTAAAAACCTGATAAATTAAAAAATTTATTAATTCATTTAAAAATAACTATAATGCACTCATTTCATATTAATATAAAATACCATTTTAATGAGAAATAGCTATATTTTCCTCTCTCTTTTTTTTTCTTTTTAGAGAAAAGAGAGTAAGCAGGCAGGGGAGAAGGAGGTAGGATACTGAGCAGGCTCCATATCCAGGGTAGAGCCTGACGTGGGGCTTGATCTCACGACCCTGAGATCATGACCCAAACCAAAATCAAGATTGGGAAGCCCAACTTACTGAGCCACTCAGGCACCTTAGCTATATTTTCTAAAAGAAGAAGATTAGTGTGAAAGGTGGCATGGTTTTACATTTCTGTAAATCTCTTTCATATCTAACTTAATAGAAAAAAGCTGGATTCTTATACCAACTTCTGTAATCAGTCCATTATGACATTATGTAAGTAGCTTCTAGAAAACTACCGTATACTCTTACGAGAGAATGAAAATGGAAATTATTATGTATTATTATGGAAAGAGTTTTGACCTTACAAAGGTGCCTGGGCTTTTCATGGATTATGGACCACATTTTAAGAAACATTGTTTCATAGATATTGCTCTGTGTCCTTGAATTTTTTTTTAAATTTCAGTATGATTGAAGTATAGTGATAAATAAAATTGTAAGATATTTAAAGTGTACAATGTGACAAAACTCCCCCATCTAGTTAACTAACACATCCATTACCTCACATATTTATCTTTGTGTGTGTGAACATTTAAAGACTAATCTCTATGCAAATTTCAATTATATAATACAGCATTATTGACTATAGTCACCATGTTTCACATTAGATCCTCAGACTGTATTCATCTTATAGTTGAAAATTTGCATCCTTTTACCAACCTCTCATTGTTCTTTTCTTCTTTCTAGTCTTGTCTTTTGAACAAGTAGCCAGCTAGGCTCATTAAGGAGCTTGGGGAGTGGGGTTGAAAAGCAAGGAAAGAAAAAAAAAGCTTTCATTTCCAAAAGCTGAAAAACCAAATCCATAAAGGAGATTGTATGAGGTGCCTGAGAGGTAACATTTCATCATAGTGCAGTTTCCCAACCTTGTACTCATCTTTATTTTTTTTAAAGATTTTATTTATTAATTTATTTGAGAGAGAGCAAGGAGAGAGCACCAGCAGAGAGGGAGCTGCAGAGGGAGAGGGAGAAGCGGGCTTGTCACTGAGCAGGAAGCCTGACACAGGACTGGATCCCAGAACCCTGAATCATGACCTGAGCCAAAGGCAGATGTTTAGCCAACTGAGTCACCCAGGTGCCCCTGCTTTTTATTTTTCTAAAAAAGGTCTTTATTACATGTTGATAGAATAATCTTAAAAGTTGTTAACTACTCATGATTTTTCCATCATTGTATTATAACATTTGCATACACAAAAAAGTTGGAAGAATTATACAGTGAACACCCATATAACCACCATCTAAATGCTGCAATTAACATTTTGCTATGTTATGTCCATCCAACCATCCCTCTATCAATCCATCTTATTTTTTATTGAGGTATAATTCTCATATTATAAACTCCCCCTTTTATTTATTTATTTATTTATTTATTTATTTATTTATTTATTTATTTATTTTGACCTGGGAGCACGTTTATTGGCCCTGCTGAGGCCAAAACCACCCGGTGCGCTGGCAAAACAGGTCAGGGGACGGAAGCAGCGCCCCCAGAGGTTGGGCCATCCTGGGTCCTGGGAGCCTGGATCTGGGACACCCAGCAGGGCCACTGGGGGCCGGGCAGGGCAGCAGGTGTGCTGTGGTCCTGCCCAAAACTCCCCTTTTTAAAGTGCATGATTTAATAGTTTTTGGTATCTTCACAAGATTGTGCAACCATCAACATTGGTTCCAGAACATTTTCATTACCCCAGTCAGCAGTCAACTCTAAATTGCCATCTACTTTCTGTCTCCATGGATTTGACCATTTTAGACATTTCATACACTGGAATCATACAATATCACCTTTTGTGTCTGGCTTCTTTTACTTAACACAGTGTCTTCAAGGTTCTTCCATGTTGTAGCATGAGTCAGTACTTTACTCCTTTTCATGGCCGAATAATATTCTACTGTATGGACATATCGCACGTATTTGTCTCTTTAACAGTTGACAGACATTTGTGTTGTTCCATTTTTTAGTTATTATATATAATGTTTTTGTGAACACATATGCAAATTTTTGTGGGGATATATGTTTTCAATTCTTGGGAGTGGAGTAAAATTGATGAATCATATGATAACTCCAATGTTGAATATTACATTCCCACCAGATTCCACATCTTTTGGACACTTGTTGAATATAGTCTTGTAGGTGTGGAGTGATATTTTCCTGTGGTTCTGATTTGCATTTCCCTAATGACAAATGATGCTAAGCATCTCTTCATGTTCTTTTTTTTTTTTTTTTCTTCATGTTCTTATTGGCCATTTTATATTTTCTCTGGAGAAATGTCTGTTTAAATTCTTTGCCCATGATCTTTTTAAAAAAAGATTTACTTATTTATTTATGAGAGAGAAAGAGAGAGAGGCAGAGAGAAACAGAATACGGGGGAGGAGGCAGAGGGAGAGGAAGAGAGAAACTTGGAAATTAGTGAGGCTGTCGCACATATCAAAGTTCATTTTTTCTTTTTCCCCCCTAAGCAGTTTCTATTGTATGGTTATATCATTTTCCTATGGATGGGCATTTGGGCTTGTTGCCAGTTTCGGGTTAATATGAATAAAGCAGCTAGGACAGCCTGGGTGGCTCAGTGGTTCAGCGCCGCCTTCAGCCCAGGGAGGTGATCCTGGAGCCCTGGAATCGAGTCCCGCGTCCGGCTCCTTGCATGGAGCCTGCTTCTCCCTCTGCCTGTGTCTCTGCCTCTATGTGTGTGTGTGTGTGTGTGTGCCATTAATAAATAAATAAATAAAATCTTTAAAATAATGAATAAAGCTGCTAAGAATACCCTCACCTCTGTCTTTTTGTGGACATGTATTTTAATTTCTCTAGGGTGAATAGCTAGGAGTGAAATTATTGGGTCATAGGGTCCTTATGAAATCACCAAAAGTTATTCCCGAGTGATTGTACCATTTCACATTCCCATGGACAATGTATGAGAGTTCTGGTAATTCTACATCCCCACCAACATTAAGTAAGTATTGTCAGTTTTAAAAATGGTAGCTGTATGTGCCCGGACAGGACAGGGCATATAATCCTGTCTCATTGTGGTTTTAATGTTCATTTCTCTGATGACTAATGGTGTTTTTTATATGCTTATTTGCCATTTGAATAGCTTCCTTTATGAAATGACTGTCCAAAATTTAGTTAATTGTATAGCATTTTACCATATGTAAGGGTTGTATGCCAGATAGTAAAAATAGAAAAAGAATACATAGTGCTGTGGATTCAGATATTTAGATATCTGAAGAGCCAAAGAAATGCCAAATGTATTTGCATGATGGCCCTGTCTAGGTGGGGTGTCAGAGTTCTGTAAATTAAGAATCAGGACCTTGGGACGCCTGGGTGGCTCAGCAGTTGAACATCTGCCTTTGGCTCAGGGCGTGATCCTAGGTCCCAGGACCCAGTCCCACATCAGGCTCCCTGCCCGGAGCCTATTTCTCTCTCTTTTTATCTTTCTGCCTCTCATTCTCTGTGTCTCTCATGAATAATGATAACGATCTTTAAAAAAAAAGTGCTTAAGAATCTGATAAAACTCACATCCACAGATGTGGACCATGGTCAGGGTTACATTATGACTTTCAGAGGCTCTGGGGCACTTTTGCCTAGAAAAAATATTAGAAATTGTGTTCTACTGCAGCATTGGTGTAAAGATGAATATAATCCAAGCTTGGTTTGGAATTATATATTCACTATTATTACATTAATATTTTTCTTCTGATTTTAAAAGAAATTCAGAGGTGCCTGGCTGGCTCAGTCAGTAGAGCATGCAGCTCTTGATGTCGGGATTGTGAGTTCAAGCCCCACATTGTACGTGGAGCCTACTAGAAATTTTTTAAATGTTAATGAATAAATAAATAAATTAAATTAAAATGGAAGTATATTTGTAGGCACCTAAAAGTATCGTAGGTCCTAGACACTGTGCCAGTCTCAAAACTGAAGGTCATTCCTGTTATTGACCACCTCCTCCTTAAGTTGTAGTGTAGAAAATTATAGTAATTATAAAAGGGAACTCCCCCTAGGTCTGGGTTGTGAGAAAAGGAGACCCTTAGGTCTGTAATCCAGGCTCATTGTCCAGGCTGAATCTTCTGGTTGTTCTGTAACATTTCAAGGATGTGAGAAGGTAATTACCCAAAGTGTGGGACAATGTAACCTTTTCCTTGGCGAGTAAGCATCTTCCAACATCAGAAAGCGTTAAGTATAGGAATGTTTAGGAAAATCACACCTATTCATGAATATTTGAAGGTGAAAGAAACTGTACCTATTTGGTATTTAAGGGTTTAAGAGATTTGGGTCTGTTAGATTAATATTTCAGCTTTGTGATTCCCAACTAAATGTATAATTGAGCAACTGATTCAGCCCATGATTTTAAGTTCAAGTGTTATAAGTTTAATCTTTTAGATTTTAACTTACCTAAGAGCATAGAAAGGTTTGTTTGTCTAAGCAGTACTTGAAAGAAAAATCAAATATGTTCAATGTATAAATATAGCTGTAAATACTTGAGGGAATCTACTCACTTTAATAATCCCTCTTTAAGGTGAGTGCTTAAATTGTCTGGATTTATCAAGAGAGTTAAACATTTTTTTTAAACTGTGGTTTTGGGATCCCTGGGTGGCTCAGTGGTTTAGTGCCTGCCTTTAGCCCAGGGTGTGATCCTGGAGTCCCAGGATCGAGTCCCACATCAGGCTCCCTGCATGGTTCCATGGAACCTGCTTCTGCCACTGCCTGTGTCTCTGCCTCTTTCTCTCTCTCTCTCTGTGTCTCACGAATAAATAAATAAAATCTTTAAAAAAAAAAATAAAACTGTGGAAGCTTAAGCTTAAGAAATAGATTTTGAATAATTTGAATACTAATTTTTAAAATGAAAATAACTCTGTGTGTGTGTGTGTGTGTGTGTGTGCCAAAACGCCATCCATAAGGACATTAAAATCATGGTATTGATGATGTATATTGTGACAATGAAAGAAATGAAGTGATGAGGACAGGCTGTGTAAAGCAGGGATCCCAGGAGCCAAGTGCCAAGGGGAGCCTGCTCCTTACCCGAGCCTCATATTTGCCCTGTTTGGACCTTGGTCCCATGCTCAAACATGTGTCTCTGAAGTCATATGCCATATGTCCTAGATACTGACACCCCAATGTCAAAGCCCTGTGTCAATTTGCTATGGTCACCTTCCTACAAAATACACTTTAAATCTTTTCATCAGTATTTGGTCTCTCAAATATGGCTTCCTCCTTGCTTTTGCATTATTTATCTGCCTATTTATTCCACCCAGATTCTTCTTTTTACCCCCATGGTGCAAATTAAAGCCTTTGAAAGCAGCCTCAAATTTTTCAGTCACTAGGGTCCTATACCTTCATTTAACAGAATAATAATTCCTTAAATGCTGCCCTGGTGGCCTGAAAAAAAAAACATGCCCCCTTTCAAATTGCCTAATTCACATCCTGAGCATGATTTAGCCACCCAGCAACATCTAGAATTCTATTTTTATTTATCTCATTAATTAACTTTCTAGTTACTTTGAGAATTATTCTTAGAGTAGCCATAGTATATCGCTTGGTTAAGGGGTATATTAAAGACATTGAACTAATGTGGGTTATTTTAAGTTGCTATATGAGGTATAATACAGATGTATAATACACATATTCATATGCAAGAGGTATTTATTTAAAGATTTTATTTATTTATTTATTTATTTATTTATTTATTTATTTATTTGACAGAGAGGGAGAGCACAGGCAGGGGGAACAGCAGGCAGAGGGAGAAGCAGGCTTCCTACAATGCAGGGAGCCCTATGCAGGGGCGCTTGACCCCAGGACCCTACGATCATGACCTGAGCCAAAGGCAGATGCCTCACCAACTGTGCCACCTAGATGCCCCCTAAAAAGTATTTTTTAAATGTGAAGGTCATGATATTCTGATATACAGGAGGTTAAAATTACGTTAATTTCACATTAAAATTACCAAGTTTTTGTTCCCTGGGATATTGTCATGCACACACTACTCTTCACACCTCTGAGACCTGCTCCTCCCACCTGTCCACAGAGTTGATTCTGCGCAGAAAATTTGTGCTACGTTATGGCCACTGTTTCCTGCCGTTAGTTGACTGACCAAGGACAGAAATGCAATCTCAACTTGGTCATCCCTTTTGGAAAATTGAGAGATCCGGAAGACTGCCCACTGGCATGCAAGTGGGAGGCTCCGGGAACAGGGTTCAGAAACTATTGATGTGGGGCAGCCAGACTTCACCCCACCTGTAGAGCCAAAGAGCCCATCTACAGAGAGAGAGAGAACCAGATGTGCAGAATAAAGTAAAGCTAGATAAGGTCAAGGCAGCCATGGAGAGAGATGGAGCAGCTCATTTTTCATGGCTTTGTGGTTCCTGGTTCCAATCCCTTGTGAGCCAAGGACAGGACAGCACATCCTGTCCTTGGAATCTGTGAAGTGACCCTGCATTTTATAATAAACCCTCCCGTTCGTCCTAGGTTACTTTGCAAGGGTTTTTCTTACATGTAACCCAAAGAACTTTGATTATGAAATAAAGGCCGCTTACTAAATAGTAGGTACAGATCTGAATCTTTTTTTAAAAAAATTAACTTACTCAGGAGAAGAATAATACAATCTTTTTCTGTTTTGTTTTGTTTTTATTTTAATTCCACTATAGTTAACAGAGTTAGTGTCAGATGTACAATGTAGTGATTCAACAATTCTATACATAGTCAGTGCTCATCATGACAAGCGCACTCCTTAATCCCCGGGACCTATTTCACCCATCCCTCCATCCACCTCCTCTCTGATAACCATCATTTGTTCTCTATAGTTAAGAGCCTGTTTAAGGGTAAGGAAATCTTGGGCGCCTGGGTGGCCCAGTCTGCCTTCTGCTCAGGTCATGATCTCAGGGTCCTGGAATCAAACATCAGCTCCCTGCTCAGCGGGGAGCCTATCTCTCCACTTCCCTCTGCCCTTCCCCCCAGCTCGTGCCCTCTCCCACTTGTTCGGTCACAAAGAAATAAAATCTTAAAAAAAAAAAAAAAAGAGTAATACAATCTTAATGAAAGAAAGATCACAGTCCAGAGAGTTGTTATTAGGTTCTACCGTTGTTAGGATTTCCCTTCCTGTCTGAAAATTTTAAAACTGTACAGTAAGTTCACTTTAAAATACCAGAGTGAGGGATCCCTGGGTGGCGCAGCAGTTTAGCGCCTGCCTTTGGCCCAGGGCGCGATCCTGGAGACCCGGGATCAAGTCCCACATCGGGCTCCCGGTGTGTGGAGCCTGCTTCTCCCTCTGCCTGTGTCTCTGCCTCTCTCTCTCTCTCTGTGACTATCATAAATAATAATAAAAATAAAATAAAATAAAATACCAGAGTGAAAATTGCATAAAAATAAGCACATCATCATTTCCCCTTGATTTCCTCAGAAACTTTTCCTTTCCAGTGGAGATTTGTGAATTCTGTAATATACTCTATTCCACAGCTCAGTTCAGATCTTTTAGCAGACATTTAATAAGCGTATAATAGATTATACCAATATTGGCAATACAGGATGAATGAGATTGGTTCTTGCCTCTAGAGGAGTGCCAAACACATGAAGAGGGATGTAAATTCCCTTCCTCTCCTTTCTCTGCTGTTGGGGCTCTATGGGAAGATGGAGTGTGGTCACCCCATCTTTGTTTAGCTGGTCTAAACAAGCCATCTTCCTTGGAATCTGATCTAGCAGAAAAGCACTGAATTAAAAACTTGCTTTAAAAGCTGGACTTTGCCAGTACTAACACAGATCCGTGAAGACTTTTCCTAAGCCAGTTTCCTTGTTTATTTTCACAACTGTAACTGGGGCAAAGGCAAACTGAGAAGGGCTCACGTGGTAGATCGCGCATGATTCAGTTGTCAGAAACGGATGCCATTCCATGTATATTTTGCAGAAAGGGATTTTCAAAAAGGTAAGTAAGCACCTACAGAATTGTTGGGGCTACAAAGAAGGGCCCTAGACTGGACCTCTGGGATGAAGCTCAAGAACATATTGTAGAATTGGCTCAGCAGGGAATCAGAGGCTGAAGTGGGACTCATAGTTTTCAAAGACCATAGCCTTGGGTCAGCTGGGTGCCTCAGCGGTTGGGCATCTGCCTTCGGCTCAGGGTGTGATCCCGCAGTCCCGGGATCGATTCCCACATCGGGCTCCCTGCATGGAGCCTGCTTCTCCCTCTGCCTGTGTCTCTGCCTCTCTCTGTGTCTTTCACGAATAAATAAATAAAGTCTTTAAAAAACAAACAGAGACTCTAGCCTTGGTCCAGGACCAGCTGTCTCTGGACATCCATGAAGCTACTGAGGGACATCAGAACTCCAGGACAGCACCTGCCAGAGGAAGACAGCTGCGCAGTAGGACGATGGCCTCTACCTGGCTTCCACCTTCAAAATAGCAACAATGATTATTAAATGTGAGTAAAGCTAACACTTCCCAGTTCTATGTACCAGTCCAAGCAATTTATGTGATTTAACTCACTTAGTCCTCACAACAATCCTACGAGGTAAATGCTGTTACTACTGCCCCCATTATGCAGACAAGGACCCTGAGTTAGAGAGGAGACCTACTCAGGTCACACCAGGAGCAAGAAGCGGTAGAGCTGCGCATGCATCCTATTGGTGGACTTGATTTCGTACTTAGACCCCAGCTGCAAGGAACGCTGGGAAGCAAAGCGACACTTCTGTTTTTTTTCCCACCCCTGCAGCCTTCGAGGCAGTGCGGAAGGCAGCAAAAGGGCTGTCACCACGTCCATCCCCACCAGCCGGCTTGAGACCCAGGGCTCCCCCGACAAAGATGCCACAGCAACAGTGATTCAGCACAAATAGGTTCAATGCACTGAATCTGTCGTCTGCTACCCAAAGATTAGCTCACTACAAAACCCTATCAAAGTGATAGGGACAGATTCCGGATTGTATCCGACGCACCTCTTGTTTGAACAAGGCTTCATTTAGTTTCTTGCCTGTGTTTATTTCATCCATGCAAAATTACTAAAATTTAGTGATTCAAATTTATTCATTTTTGGCAAAATCCAAAGTGTTTCTCTTTAAAAACAAAGCAAACTAACTTTGAAAAATGATCACAAGCCCATTGGCTGTCAACAATTCCCCTTCATTTCTTAGAACCAAACTCAAAAGGCATCTCTTTCGTGAGGATTTCCCTCTGGCATTGAGTACTTTTGTGTATTAATTTTTTAAAGACTTTATTTATTTACTGATGAGAGACACAGAGAAAGAGGTAAAGAAATAGAGAAGCAGGCTCCTCACGGGGAGCGCAATGCAGGCCTTGATCCCTGGACGGGCATGACCCCCTGAGCTGAAAGTAGACTAGGTCAACCGCTAAGCCACCCAGGTGTCTCTTTTGTGTATTAACTCTATTCTCTTCTATGAAAGATCTCTACATGTCTGCATGAGTTTGCTAGGGAAGACGTAAAAATTACCATAGATTGGGGGGCTTAAAAACAGATACCTGTTTTCTGACTATTCTGGAGGCTGGAAGTCTGAGATCAGGGTGTTGACACTGTTGGTTTCTATTGAGGCCTCTCTTTGTGGCTTGTAGACGGTTGTGTCTTCAGGTGGCCTTCCCACTGTGTTTCTCAGTTCTAATCTCCTCTTCTAGAACTGGATTAGGGCCAGCCCGAATGACCCCATTTTAACTCAATAACCTCTTGAAATTCCCTATCTCCTAATATAGTCATATTCTGAGGTCCTGGGGATTAGGGCTTCAACATATGAATTTAGGAGGATACAATTCAGCACATAACAGCATCCTTTGCCAATAAAGCTATTGTCTTGGCATTTTTCATACCAAATAAATTTTTTCCAAATCTAACTTTAGTTTTAGATACAGGAGTTAAAACATTTTATGTAGTCAAACAATGCTCATCTTTTGGTTCAATTCTTCAATTATAGTCTTTAAATTTTTTCTTCTTTTTTTTTTAAAAAAGATTTTATTTATTTATTTATTTATTTATTTATTTGAGAGAGAGCATGAGTGGGGTGAGGAGCAAAGGTAGAGGGACAGACAGACAGACCCCTTGCTGATCTTGGAGCTGATGCAAGGAGTTGGATCCCATGAGGAGTTGGCTCCCATGATCCTGAGATCACAAACTGAACTGGGGTCAAGAGTTGGATGCTGTAACCAACTGACCCATCCAGGTACCCCTTAATTTTTTGTTCTATTTATTTATATAATTAAAGTCTCGCAAGCAGGACACTTGGGTGACTCAGTTGGTTGAGCATCTGCCTTCAGCTCAGATCAGGATCCCAGGATCCTGAGATGGGGCCCTGTGTCAGGCTCCCTGCTCTTTGGGGAGTCTGCTTTTCCCTCTCCCTGCCGCCTGTTCATGCTCTCTCACTCTCTCTCTCTCAAATAAATAAAATCTTAAAAAAAACAACAACTCTCTTAAACTTATTTTGGTATTATTCAAGCAAAAACCTAAATAGTTTTTATTTCTCTAAATTTTTAATTATTTATTCCTACATCACCTTTTTTAAAAAGCTATTTATTTATTTGAGGGATAATTAGAGAGAAAGGGAGAGTGAAAGCATGAGCAGAGGGAGGAGCAGAGGGAGAGGAAGAAATAGCCTCTGCTGAGCTCAGGCGGAGTTCAGTGGAGGGCTTGATCCCAGGTTGCTGAGATCATGACCTGAGTCATGCACTTAACCAACTGAGCCACCTAGGTTGCTTTCTGACATTGGCTTTTGAATATGCCTTCCTTTTTCCATTTGATATGTGATGGGGGATCCCTGGGTGGCGCAGCGGTTTGGCGCCTGCCTTTGGCCCAAGGCGCGATCCTGGAGACCCGGGATCGAATCCCACATCAGGCTCCCAGTGCATGGAGCCTGCTTCTCCCTCTGCCTGTGTCTCTGCCTCTCTCTCTTTCTCTCTGTATGACTATCATAAAAAAAAAAAAAAAAGATATGTGATGGTATCTTTTTTATAATATTGTAAATATTTGTATATAATTCTGTTGCTTTACATCCAAGACATATATATAGATTCAGACCAGTACCAGAAAGAGTGGGAAAGCGCATGTTTTCAGCTGGGTCATCCTTAAGTCTATGAGGAAACAGCTTAGGATGGTCACTTGCAAATCTAGCTCCCTCCTTGCCCTGGTCTCCTCTGCTGTTCCCTGGGCTCCAGACTCCATTTTGTTCCACTTAGTAGTTGAAGCCTGTGAAATTTTTTGCCCTTTGCATCAGAGACAGATAAAATAGATTTTTCTCTCCATCCTAGAGGGCAGTGTATCCTTACATCGTTCAGAGATCTGATGGGTGTGGAGGTTTGAAATAGCCATTCTGGTAAATGAAAGAAGGGATTATTTGGTCAGAGAATGTAGTGTGATTCACAGGCAGGGCTGAGCCCCATTTAAAGTTGGTGACCATCAATCTCTGGTGGAAGCCACCTGCTCCATTACGTGCATGTGACTCTTGAGGATGGTCGGGGAATGTGAATTCCTCTGTATAGGGATTGGAAACAAGAGGAGGTGGAGAGGCTGAATTCAGAGAGATGGAGAGAATGGGACATTATCTGGCTCAGAAATGATTAGCCTTGGACCAGAGAGAAAATGCTTCATCCTCTGAGGAGGAAGGAATGGAAAGGGATTGTGTGTGTATGCGTGTGTGCACACATCTGTAGAGGTGTGTGCAGAAATGGAAGAGTCCCTGCCTCTGACGCGTCACAGCGTCTTCCTTCTTCTTGGGCTGGGTGGTATGTGCCAGGCTCCCTCCATCTAATGCTCACCTGGGACTCTGAATCTGGAACAAATAGCTATTTTTGGCAACTGCTATGGAGATGGCAGCAGTGTCTGGTGTCACTGTGCCCCTTCCACCTGTCATGGCTAAAAGATAACTTTGTGTCCTTCCTTTTTTATTCCCTGGAGCTTCTTTCATTCTGGCTAGTTTTCCTGTTGTGGCCCTCAGGCCCCAGGCCAATATTATAAACCTGCACTATCCTTTTATTAAAATTGTCAGTACCAGTCTCTGTCACTGTTACTTGGGGGTGGGCTTTGGAGCCAAGCACAGGTTTTAGTCTTGTCCTTGGGACCAACTTTGTGGCCTTGGACAATATACTTAAGCATTCTAAGCCCCAATTTTTCTCATTTTGTGAAATAAGAATATATCTTTAAAGAGTTCTTGTTAGAATCAAATGAAATAGTAAGTGTAAATATCCTCAATAATATCAGCATTTTTGTAAGATGTTGATAAAGAAGAGTTATTCTTTTACACAGTGTTTTCTCATGTATGATCTTACAAGGCAGGACAGAGGTCCCCATTTTCAGGACGCCTGGGTGGCTCAGCAGTTTAGCGCTGCCTTCAGCCCAGGGTGTGATCCTGGAGACCCAGGATCGAGTCCCACATCGGGCTCCCTGCAAGAAGCCTGCTTCTCCCTGCTGGTATGTCTGCCTCTCTGTGTGTGTCTCTCATGAATGAATGAATGAATGAATGAATGAATGAATGAATGAATCTTTTTTAAAATCCCCATTTTACAGATTTGGAAACTGAGGTTCAGAGAGGCAAGGTGATACACTCAAGCTCACACAGGGAGTAAATCTGGGGTTTGGGTTTTCTGATTTGTGGTCCAGCTTTTCTAGAGGCCTGGCTGTGAACCTGTAGATGGGTATGAGAGTTTCGTGCAAACCTCTGGAGAAAGGTAATTTAGGGGTGGGCATTTGGAACGGAGACCAGCAGCATGCATTTTACTCCAGTGATTACAGTGAAGAGGAGAGGGAGCGCAGTCTTGTGTACGCCAGCGCCGAGGAGAAGCAGGCTCAAACAGAGAATATGGCTTATTGCACAGAGAAGAGAATCAGCGTTTTAACAGCACTTGAGAATAATGAGAGCAGGGGAAGGAGTGACAGAATTAGGCATTTCAAAGAGATCAAAAAAAATGAAGCCTGAGAGCAGGCCATTGGATGGGGCTACCGAGAAATCACTAGTACTCAGCTCCACCGTGTTCTGCTCCAATCTGCTCACCAGACTTACCTGTGTCATCAAGTTGACAAATATTTTAAAGCATTTGTTTCATTCACAAAAATAGATATAACTAAATAGAACATTAGTGACAGTTTCATTAAGTATACCATATTATGGTTTTCACTAATTGCCACTAATCCTCTAAATGGCAATGTTCCCTGAAAAGTTTAGAACATAGTAATTTCTAAAATCGTCCCATAAGGATGATGATATTTTCTTATTTTTAGTACTTTTTTATTGATCACTAGGAAAAAATGAATAGCTTTTCTGAAACATGTAAGTGCACAATTAAAAGCTAAAAAAAAAATCCAGCAACACAAGTAATGTAAAGCTATTTCCTAATGTACAGAAATAGAAAGTATGTGGGTTGCCTGGCTGGCTCAGTTGGTAGAGCATGTGACCTTAACCTTCAGGTTGTGGGTTTGAGCCCCATATTGGGCGTAGAGATTACTTAAAAATAATATCTGTAGGGATGCCTGGGTGGCTCAGTCAGTTGGGTATCTGCCTTCCACTCAAGTTGAAATCCCTGGATCCTGGGATCAAGCCCCGCATCAGGCTGGGAGCAGGGTGTTCATCAGCAAGTCTGCTTCCCCCTACCTGTGCTCTCATACATTCTCTCTTGAATAAATAAATAAATAAATAAATAAATAAATAAATAAATAAATAAAAAGTAACAGTATCTTTTTAGAAAAAGGACGAAAAAAAAAAAAAAGAAAAAGGACAAAAGGAAGTGCATAGTATCAGTGAGCAGTTTGATTTTTGTTTTTTGCAAGGTTGAGTATAAATGAGCTCAGTGCCTGACAGGTTCACTCAGCTCTAACATCCTAAATTAAGGCTGAGCACATGATTTGAAACTGACTTTGGAAATCAATCACAATGGGGAATAGAATGGGAAAAGACCTTACATGGTGCTTTGCACACTGTCCTCTCTATCTTATGACAAAGTGTTCGCTTTAGAACAGTGAAAAAGATATTATTTGGAAAATATTATTCTAGAAAATAGTTTATTTTTTAGAATAGATTTTACATAAAATAACATCTAGAATAGATGTTATTCTATTTTTTTGTTAATTTCTTGGAAATTTATTTTCAAATATATTTTATATTTTATTTTTAAAAGATATTTATTTATTTATTTATTTATTCATTCATTCATTCATTCATTCATTCATTCATTCATGAGAGACACACAGAGAAAGAGGCAGAGACACAGGCAGAGGGAGAAGCAGGCTCCATGCAGGGAGTCCAACGTGGGACTCCATCCGGGGACTCCAGGATCACACCCCCGGCCAAAGGCCGGCGCTAAACCGCTGAGCCACCGGGGCTGCCCTCAAATATATCTTAATAGAAAATATCAATGTAACTTTTTTATTTTTTAATTTTTATTTTTTCAAAGACTTTTACTCATTTATTCATGAGAGACACAGAGGGAGACACACAGAGACACAGGGGAGAAGCAGGCTCCATGCCAGGAGCCAGATGCGGGACTCCATCCCCAGACTCCAGGATTATGACCTGAGCCGAAGGCAGGCACTCAACCCCTGGGCCACCCAGATGCCCTTATAAATATAATTTTTAAATGTTTTTATGAAAATGTATTACTACTTAGTTTGCATTATGAAAAGTCATGAGGACAAAAGAGAAGCTCTGGCTATGTTGATAACCTTTGAGACCAGATTCCACAACCAGAACTTCATCATTTTCTCACTGAAGTGCTCAGGTAGAAGAGCACTGTGCGGTAGCAGGCTCCCTGCGGTAGAGGTGGTTGGTGTGAGGGGCCCAGATCCCTTTTGCCAGCAGGTGGACACACTCTCCTACTGTTACTGTGAGGCAGGGTGGAGTGGGGGGCCTCATAACACCCACTGTTGCTGCCCTAGCTAGAGAATTGCCCTCAGCCAGTAGGTGCAGACTGGGCCTGCCCCAGAAGCTCTGCTACCCTCTTGCCCATCCCTGAGTTGTCCGATGACTGACTGATGAGGAAGAGTCCAAGCAGCCTCAAGGGAGACCAACTCCGTATCATAGTATGTGCTCCAGGGCATCTCCGGGTTATTAGACTGAGCTAGGCTTCCATGGAGACCACATGCTTGCTTCACTTTATTCCCCTATTCTGTCCTGCTTCCCCCTTCCGCTGCTCCTGAGGCATTTGCCCCATAAAGCGCTTGAACGTGAATTCACATCTCAGGCTCTGCTTCTGGGGAACGTAACCAAAGACCCACTCCCAAAGGGAAGCCTGTCCCGTAACACTCATAACATGGAAGAGCTGGACAGAATAGAGGCTCTCTTAGGGCAGGATCATTCCTAAGACGAAACTGAGAGAAGGCTTGTAGACACATTGCTCCAATCCCTGCCTCCATCCTGGCATTCTTTCCTGTGTCTTCACGTCATCTTCTCAGAAGGATATTAACCATATGGGACATAGGGCCCACTCCGTTCCATGAAGACCTTGTCTTACTATTTCTATGATGACCTATTTCCAAATAAGATTACCTTCCGATGTCTTGGGGTTAGGATTTCAACAAATCTTTTTGGAGGGCACAAGTCCAACCATAATGGTTATATAGGTCAAATAAGAGACCTGTGAAGGCCAGATTCAGCCGGAGGGGTGTCAGCTGGCTGATAGTGGTGTTTCTCCGCTGTGTTTCTATAGCACCTGTTTCTACCTGTGTGCAGAGGACCCGTCTCTATCACAACACTTGTTACATTTTACACAATAATCACCACTTTGCTTTGCTTTCCTTAACCGCAATGCCCTGAGGGCAGGAGCAATTTGTTATTTGGCATCCTCAGTGCCTGGTATCAAACCTGCCACATAGGACTCACTTGCCAAAAACTTGTTGAACAAAAGTAAGATGGTTCTAGACTCTCAAATACAATTTGGCTTAGATTTTTGGGCCCACTACTTAGCTCCTCCGAGCCTCTAGTTTGCTATTCGTAAAATAGAATTAATTGAAACTAACCTGTGGAATTGTGGGAATAAAAGACCCAGACCAGTGCCACGGTTTAGAAAGTGTTTGCTTCTAACCCTTTCATTGCTTTTCTGTCTTTGAAGGTGTGGGGACTCACTTGGAACCCCCAGAGTTGGTATGAAGATTATTTTAAGGTGAAGATGGTTGAGATTCAACAGATGTAGAGAAAAGCCTTCTCAGAGCTTCCCTGATCTGGCTAACTCTTAAGAAATGAGGCTGCCATAAATTCTCCTAGGCGTGGTTTCTACTCCCAGGAGCGGGACCAGGAATAAGTCTTCTATATATCCACTCTCCAGGGGTGTTTCAAGGCCATGAAGAAGACAGAAAGGCCACCTGCACGTGTATAAACAAACATTCTCACAATTTTTTTGATCTCCCATTTGTTCTCCTAAAAATCCATTTGTTTTTGCTAGAGGAGTCTATTTCTTCTTCCCATAGAAGCTGTTAGACATACAAGTCTTTAACCATTTAACTAGCCAGCTACTTCTTTTACTGGCTCTTGTGTGCATACTGAAAAACCGTTCTCTTCTGTTAATCTGTCCTTTGTCAGTTTAATTCACAGGCCCTGGGCACTAAACCTAAGCGAGTAGAGGAAAAAATCTTTCCTTTGCTACGAAGGGTTTGGAAAAGAATTCTTTTTTTTTTTATTTCATTTTTGGCTGTGTGGCTCCACTATGTACAAATACAAACATCCTGGAACATTATCTTAATAAGGATGGATGATTCTGCCATAAAACAGTTTGATCATTATTGCTCTCAACAGCTTCTGGCAACTGCTGAACCACGTCTGAACCATAGATGTCCACAGTGACCCTTTTCTCCCTTACACAGAACGAACAGGGAGCACGTGTAATTTACATCATTAAAATGTTTAAGCTCCCAAGGCAAGAAGGAAAGAATATATACCAAAGTGTCAGCATGAATTATTTCTGGATGAAGACATTTTAAAATGTCTTTTTTGGGGGGGGGGGGGATCCTTATTTTGTAAATTTTCAGCAGCGAATATTATGGTTTTTTTTTGAATATTAGTTTTATAATAAAAAGGCTCTTTCTCAATAAATATTTTAAAAACAAAAGTAAGCAATTAGAAATACAAGGTAGGCGATTTCACCTAGACCACTCTCGTCTGCTGGTGTTTTTTTTTTCTTAATTGTTGTTTTGTTTCTTTTTTTTACCTTCAATCCAGATTTGACATGGTTTTTTATTTATTTATTTATTTTTAATTAATTTTTATTGGTGGTCAATTTACCAACATACAGAAAAACACCCAGTGCTCATCCCGTCAAGGGTCCACCTCAGTGCCCGTCACCCATTCCCCTCCAACACCCGCCCTCCTCCCCTTCCACCACCCCTAGTTTGTTTCCCAGAGTTAGGAGTCTTTATGTTCTGTCTCCCTTCCTGATATTTCCCAACATTTCTTCTCCCTTCCTTTATATTCCCTTTCACTATTATTTATATTCCCCAAATGAATGAGAACATACACTGCTTGTCCTTCTCCGATTGACTTATTTCACTCAGCATAATACCCTCCAGTTCCATCCACGTTGAAGCAAATGGTGGGTATTTGTCATTTCAAATGGATAAGTAATATTCCATTGTATACATAGACCACATCTTCTTTATCCATTCATCTTTCGATGGACACCGAGGCTCCTTCCACAGTTTGGCTATTGTGGCCATTGCTGTTAGAAACATCGGGGTGCAGGTGTCCCGACGTTTCATTGCATCTGAATCTTTGGGGTAAATCCCCAACAGTGCAATGGCTGGGTCGTAGGGCAGGTCTATTTTTAACTCTTTGAGGAACCTCCACACAGTTTTCCAGAGTGGCTGCACCAGTTCACATGACATGGCTTTTTAAACATTAACTGCATATTCAACATTCCTTGCTCGCTGGTCACCTAGAAGGTAGAGTCATTTCTTCTCGGATTTTGTAGTCAAGGTAAGTGTTGAAAAAAAAGAGAGAGAAAGAGAGAGAGAAAGAGACAACAGGCCCCAAATGGAGTCACTTGTGCAAACCCACATCGCTAAACCAAGACTTAATACCTAACTAAATGTAACCACAATTGTAACTGAACTCACGTGAGTTTGCTCCTTGGTGAGTTACAGGCGGAGACTATACCGAATGAAGTTATCACACAAAGGGAATTTTATTTGCAGCATGTAAGAAGATCACAAGGAGTAACTTCCAAAGCCATAACTCCTGGAGCAGGCGTGAGTGGGTTTTTTTTATTTGGAGTTAAGATAAATCTTCAGAAAAGGGAGTTTTGTCATCTTATGTTGAGGTAGGCATGAAGTTGTGCGTGCATTTTACGGAAACATGACTATGCGTGCATTGTATGTTATGTCAGGGAGGTTTGCGCTCCTCCTTGGGTGGAGATTTTAACATAACAGGCAGAAGAAAGTGGGACAATGGGAAGGGGCTGGGCCCTGCTTACTCTTGAAACAGCGCTGACTTATTGTCTCTGATCTGATATGACTATTTCTTGGCCTGGTAGAGACTGTGAGTTTTTGCATTCGTTTTGTTCCCTGGACATCCTTAACCACTGAGATTTTTGCATTTCTTTGTAATTCAGCACCTCCCGGGGAATTCCACCAGCATGTGCTTGGGCCAGGGAGGCACAGACCTGGGCAAGTAGCTGGGCACCTAAAATGACTTCTCTGGTTTCACAAAAGCACTGTCTCATCTTTCTCATCCTGGCTCACCACCCTCTGGGGAGCTTTCCCAGTGTAATCTGAAACCTGCCCCAGTACTCACAGGGCAGGGAGAGACCAAAGGAAGAGGCAGGCCACTCCAGGTTGGCAGGTGGCAATTTTAAGAATAGCAAAGGGAACTTAGATGCGAAGTTCATCTTGGGAGGCAGCAAGATGAATGGACCCTCTCACTTGTCCTCCAAATCTTAGGAGTTTATAAAGAGGCCCTAACTGGGCTCAGTCAAACCTAACTGTACCGGTGTTTTTGACATCATGTCACCATCTCAACACTATGTCCTTGGAGCAGCCTCTAGGAGCGGGAAAAGCAAGGGGAACCCACATTCCAAGGACGGGGTGTTCCCAAGTGCCCCAGTCTAGCACAGGGGTCTGTTGGAGGTCACCTCTTTTTGATGACCTTACCCAACATCTGGGGACCCCTTTTTATGCTTAGGTCATGTCTCAAACCCTGTCTTCACCCTGGAATGGAGTCTGGAACCAGTCTGGAATCACTTGACTAGCACTAGAGAGGAAATCTGCCTGACAGACCCTTGCTGTCCCCAAAAGGAAGGTGATTTAGCCACAAAAAATCCACTCTGCTAGTAACTTCCTTGTCCTGCCCCCTTCTGCCTATGAAAGTCTTTCATTTTGTACAGCTCTTTGGAGCTCCTTTCTATCTGCTAGATGTGATCTGATTTGTGAATCGTTGAGTAAAGCCAATAAGATCTTTAAAATTTACTCAATTGAATTTTGTTTTTTTTAATGTAGAGGTTGAACATTTGCCGCCCAAACATGAAACCAGAACTCATTTTATTTTATTTGCCAAAAATACCCCAGCTGGTCACAACTTTTTACTAGAGCTTAGCTCTGGGTGCTGCTTTTATCAAGCACAGCTCCTATTAACAAAGGAAAGAAGAAATTAACAAAGGAAAGGATAGAATGATTTCTTGGAAAGGAATGTGAAATAGTGAAATGTCCTTTTGAAACAAAGGTGATTTTAAGATCACATACTACTTATTTGAAAACAATACTAATGTTTATTATAATTTGGTTAAGGACAGATTATAAGAACACTTAACAGAAAACTTAACCTTGAACTGAATCGAGATAAAAAGAAAATAAGAATAAACTGGTGTCGAACAGCCTTATTAGGAAAAGATAAGAAATGCGTGTTCACATCTCTGACAGATTTTGCTTTTTAACTATTCTAATAAACTGGCATTTGTTGGGGAAATATAATTAAAGATGAAATGTCTTCATGACGCAGAAAACGTCTCTACAAAGAGAAAGAAAAAACATTTTTTTATTGAATAAGCATTAAGCCAGAATGTGATGCACATCTCAGGCCATCTGCTAAAGATGGCAAAGACAGAAGGAAATCTTGCTCTCTTACAGCTGAGTGAGTGATCGCACCCGTGACATTCGGTAGGTTTTGCAATTTGAAGTCAGATGATAGTTGAAGTTAGGCCTGTCTTCTCCTAGCAAACTGGGAGGTAGGGCATGATCTTCCTTGATGATTACATTTCACAGAGATGGCTCCAGGTCCTCTGTCCTCCGGAAAACATTCCTGAGTCGTGAGACTGGCAAGAGGCTTATTTAGCCATTACAAAGATTTATATACATTTGAAAAAACAAAGAAAGAAATTCTGAAAGAAAAGGGAAAGGAAGGTTTGTTTCCTTGTTTCCAAAAGGAAGAATTAAGCCCCTTACCTGCCCTTACACATACTGTGGGGTGACTTCTCAATTCACTTACTGTGTGTCAGATAATGGGGGGGGGGCAAGTGGGGGTGAGGGGTGTAATTCAGCAAATGTCAGGTATGCAGTTTTTCCTTTCTGCAAAACAGCAGAAGCATACTCTTTTTCTGATTGCCTAGACTAGGGTTTTTTAACCATGGCACTACTAACATTTTGTGGCCAGATGATTCTATGTGGTTGGGACAGTCCTGTGCATTGTAGGATGTTTAGCAGCATTCCTGGCCTCTTTATCCACTAGATGCCAGTAGGATAACCCCCTCCCCAACCTGTTGAGTGAGGAAAGTGCTAAGGAATAGGCTGGGAGAGACAGGAGCCCCTGCTTCTGCCCCACTCTCCTGACAAGGCTCAGGCAGGGGCCTACGTGACCAGACTCACAGAAATCCCAGATGTTGGGAAATGCTGAGGACAAAACCAGAGGTAAGGGAACATAACGGGACTGAGGAGACTACCTTGTTTGTCCTAAACGACAGCGATGGGATATCTCTATGACAGTGACACTTGGACCACTGAAAGTTACCAAACTTCAAACAAAAAGTAAACATGGTGCTTTCAGTGAGAGAGGCATCAAGAAGATTTAAGTTCCTTGGTCAGTTCTCAATAAAAGACTGCCACTCAAAGCCCTCCATGGCAACCCACTTGGGACCCATCTCACTCAAGAGAGCTTTTTTCTTTTATTTCTGTTCTCACCTGCACCTTGTAAACTTTCACTTCACTTCACCCTTTTGTGTCCGTGAGATTCATTTTTGACTCCATGAGACACGAACCCAGTAACCCTGTAACACTACAGCAACTAATAATGTCTCAGTTATAATCAGATGCCCCCAGTGGAGTGAGGGTGGGAATCACCCTCCGTTGAAAAGTACTGGCTTCAACAAATGATTGGGGCTCCTGGGTGGCTCAGTCTGTTAAGCATCTGACTCTTGATTTCGGCTCAGGTCATGATCTGGGGTCGTGAGATCGAGCCCACTGTGGGCTCAGTGCTCAGAGGAGAGTGTGCTTAAGGTTCTCTTTTTCTCCCCACCTCTGCCCCTGTCCTCTCATCCCCCCACCCTGGTTGGTGCTTATAGGCCTGCGAACAAAAGCTCTCTTTCTCTCTCAAAGCAAAACAAGGGACACGTGGGTGGCTCAGTCAGTTAAGTGGCTGCCCTCAGCTCAGGGCAGAGTCCCGCATCGCATCATCGGGCTCCCTGCTCAGTGGGGAACCTGCTGCTCCCCGTCCCTCTCAGAGCTATCCTGAAAAAGAGGAAGGAGGAATCCTTTTTTGGATGGTTTTGCCTGGCTGAGAGGATATGATCCTGCCGGCTGCCATCTGGCCACCATCATGGGGGAGCCTGACTGAGAATGGAGGCAATCTGGGGGGAAGAGAATTAGGGTAACAGAGGACAGTATCCTGAGGACACGCTTTGAGCCCTGGCTCTAGCCAAGTCTGAAACCACTGCTTTTGAATCGTTTCTTACTGTGAGTCATGGAAGCTGGGGCTGGGAAGTTAGTGTGCAACTGGCACACTCAGCACACTCACACAGCACTCACACACTCTCCATGCACTCCTTTCTTCCCAAATGGATGGGGTGGAGGAGGGGGATGAGAGTCATGATATTAATCCTCTCTCTCTCTTTTTTTAGTTGCAAAAATTTTGCCTCAAAATATTTTTTTTTATTTCTGTGGTGGTTTTAACATATTTCCACAAATACTTTGATACTTTGCTATCAAGCAAGTGGAGCTAAATTTGTCTCCCCTTAATTATGAACTAAGTAGACTTAGTGACTCACTTCTAGAGAGTAGAGGATGGACATGGAACTGTACTAACCACAATATCAAGATCTGCAGACACCACTTGAACTAAGGTGGTCAAAGGAAACATCTCCAACAATAATGAAGGACGGTACGTTGTTCTCCCTGATAGGATACGAGAAGGATATTGTACCACATGATATTTCTTCCAAAAATGGACTACCTCAGTGTAATCATGAGAAAATATGAGACGAACTAACATGTGGGGGCATTTTACAAAATAACTGACTGGTCTTCTTCAGGTCCAGGTCATGAAAACAAGAAACGACCAATAAACTGTTAGGAACCAAAGTTAACTAAGCAGGCATGATAACTAAATGCAATATAAATCTCAGTTCCTGGAACAGGAAAAAAAATTATTGGAAATACATTATTGGAACATTTGGTGAAATTTAATAAAGTTTTGCTTCATTAATATTGTATCAGTATGAGTTTATTAATTTTCATAAATGGTTATTAACACATTGGGTTTTTTAAAGACTTTATTTATTTGAGAGAAAGTGACAGAGAGGAAGAGTAGGGGGGTGGTGAGGAGGAGCAGAGAGAGACAGAGGAGTAGGCTCCCTGCTGAACAAGGGGCTTGACATGGGACTTGACCCAGGGATCCATCCCAGAACCCCAGGATCATGACCTGAGCCACAGGAGGGTGCTTAGTTGACTGAGCCACCCAGGTGCCCCTTAACATCCTCTTCTAATCTCCCTCAGCACTAATCTACTTTTGTCCTGAAGCTCCTCTCTCATCACTTGTGTTATGGTTTATTTATGAGAATGTCTTCTCTGCTACTAAGTTACATGTTTCTTAAGGGCCAGATCCTATCAGATTCATCTTTGTATCCTCTGCAGCATACATCAGGCCCTCAAAAGTACGGGTTACATGAGACAGCTTCAATGGGGACCACAATTAGTGATGTACGTGTGTCTTAAATTGATGTCCTGATTTTTGCAGTAAGATTAGAGGGAGATTTTTAGCAGTGTTCAGATTCTGGGAACTGGGCTCATTTGTTGACCCTTAACTGTTTGGGGTCCATCTCTCCTTTTTCTGTATTCTTCCCTACTCATAGCTAGGGACACATGCCATGGCCTAACACCTCAATTATCCCTTTCTTTGCCAGACAATGGTTCCCAAGTTCCTGCTGTCTTCAAAACATCAGTGGATTCCCTGTTCCTGTAAAGAGTTTAAGGATGGAAGGCAGTGGAAGGTCCCTGATGTTGCTGAGGAAGACCGAGCTGTGACTATCTGTTTATCAGAGAGAATGCAGTTTGGAAAACAGAGTCTATCCTAGATAATTCAGTTGAGGGAATGTGATGTAGGCAACTGCTTATAAAGTGTTGAAAGAGTTGAAAAGTCAAAGAAAGGACGGAGGAGGGACGCTTGGGTGGTTCAGCAGTTGAGCATCTGCCTTCGGCTCAGGTGGTGATCCTGGAGTCCCAGGGTTGAGTCGTGCATCGGGCTCCCCATAGGGAGCCTGCTTCTCCCTCTGCCTGTGTCTCTGCCTCTCTCTCTTTGTGCCTTGCATGAATAAATATATCTTTAAAAAAAAAAAAAAAGAAAGGATGGAGGAGGAAGAAGGGAGGAACAAACCATATATTAGCAATAGCAGAAAGCTGCCATTAGGGAGAAGATGGTATCAAGAGGCTGGAAGCCAGAGCTACTATCATCTGGGCGAACTGTAGGGGCCAAGGGCAGGCCACCCCAAGATGGACTACTTTAACATAAAGATTATTTTTAGTTAAAAGCAATCAAGACCCAGCCAATTCAGGAAAAGCTTTTTACCACCCCAATCCCCAAATAACTGCCTAAAAAGAATTTAGATAGAGGACCTGCTTCAGGTATAGAGCTTTCACCATAGACAACTACATATACTCTGAACTAATCATGGTAGACAGTGAGGAACCTAGCAAGGCCTGTTGGATCAAAATCCTCTATGTCCCATTGTTTCTGAGTGGCCCAGCAAACATTTGTTTACTAAACATTTACTTTTTTCATTCTTCCTGAAGATTGCATTTCTTCCCTTTAAGGGAAGACTCAGACCCGTGTCCCTTTCTGCTTGGTTCAGAATGACATGTACACTTCATGTTGCCTGACTGTCTTTGGAGTTTCCACGTCTATGTAGATTCTCTGTGTATATACTATTACATTTGATTTGTTTCTCCTGCTAATCTGTTTCATGTCAATTTGATTCTTAGTTTGGCTAGAAGGACCATGAATGGGGTATGAGGTCTTGCTCCCTGACAGAACTACCCACACTGCCAGAGGAGCTGAGACTGAGGAGGGGCTACCTGACAGCAGCTGGAACTTTGGGGGAACCATGGCCAGAGATGCTGTCCAATCTCCTACCGGTGCCTCTTATTGGAGAAATTGGGGAAGAAAAACTTTTCCTCTATCCTCTCAGGTTGAATAACGGGGGCCCTGAGAATTTAATTGACAAAAAGAAGATTAACAAAAGAAAAGGCAGAGTTAGTGTGTGCAATTAGTTTACACGCCAGAATGTTCTGATGAGTAACTCAAAGGGGAGGTTAGAATTTGGGAGTTTATATACCTAAGTTAGTAACGGAGGGGAGGCTGAAGAAAAGGCTTCTACTGGAACAAATAGGTTTCTTTAAGAAAGACAAATGGTTTTTAGGAGAACAAATAAGAGATAAGAAAATGTGTGGTGATGTCTATTTATACGGGTGCAGGTGGTCTTTCTGCCATGACATTCCCCTAGAGAGGGGAAATATGGTGGGCTTACTCTTGCTCTCTCCTGGGAACAGACCCACCCCTAGAGGGAATTTATGTAAATTAAATTTCTCAGAAGTTTCTCCTTTTATTTTAAAAATGATTTTATTTATTTATTTATTTATTTATTTATTTATTTATTTATTTATGAGACAGAAAGTATAAGCAGGGAGAGGGGCAGAGGCAGAGGGAGAAGCAGACTCCCCACTGAGCAGGGAACCCTGACACAGGGCTCGATCCCAGGACCTTGAGATCATAACCTGAACCAGAGGAAGACACCCAATCAACTGAGCCACCCAGGCACCCCAGAATTTTCTCCTTTTAGTCAGGTAAGAGAAGTTCTGAGGGGGCTTCTTAATATATCTGTTGAATCAAATATCTTCAAGTTAAGATAATCTTTATACCAACTCTGGGGTTCCAGAGGAAGGCAGTTTCAGGATACACCACCTGCAAATATGTCACGTAGCATACTGAATATTCTAAGCTGAAGGAGTTTGAGAAAACAGAAGCGGGAAGGTCACTGTGCCCTTCTTCCAAAATAGGTATTAAAACCCCCATGTGAGAAGTACTCTCCCTTTACCCCAGGAAAGGAACACCCTTATCTCTTAAGATAAAGGGACATGGGGAAGTATCTGAACAAACAAGCCTTACTAAGTTTTCTCTACTATACTTATCCCATACTCTTTTACTTGTTACATTTCTATACAACTGCCCACTCTTCATTAAACCATAAAAATACTCAGGTTTAACTGTTTCTTTGGCATTACATAAAACCTATATTAAATAAATTTGTGGGGGGATCCCTGGGTGGCTCAGGGGTTTAGCGCCTGCCTTTGGCCCAGGGCACGATCCTGGAGTCCCGGTATCGAGTCCCATGTTGGGCTCCCGGCATGGAGCCTGCTTCTCCCTCCTCCTGTGTCTCTGCCTCTCTCTCTCTTTCTCTATGTCTATCATAAATAAGTAAATAAATAAGTCTTTAAAAAAATAAATAAATTTGTGTGCTTTTCTCTTATTAATCTGTTCCTGTTGGTTTAATTTTCAGACCCAGCCAGGGACCTTGGTGGGTTGAGAAAAACTTTTTCCTTCCCTTCAGTCTCCCTAGATTTAACCTTGGAGGGTCAGTTGGGCAAGAGAGCCTGGGAAATGGAAGTGTTCAGATTGCAGGCTCTCAAATTCAGAGAAGAAAGAAGCAGGGAATGCTTCTAAGAGCAAACAGGCAAATGACGGGCCTCTTTTTCTGTGGTCTCCTGTGGTATACAGCTTTACCATTAGCCTCTTCCCAAGTCCTGCATTGTGAAGGAAACAATGCCCACCGGTCAAACAGCAAGCCCAGTGATTCACTGCTGGGTCTACTTAAGTGGCTTAGTGGTACTACCTAAATAGCCAGCAGAGCTTTGTATTTGAGAGACTTCCACCATGCCCTCAACAGTCACATACATGAAAACTACCGATATCTTGGTTTATAAGCAACACCAAACTAAACTATCTAAATAAAACACCCAAATAACACTTGGAAGCTTCTTAATTCACAACATAGATGTGACAATCATTCCCAAAGATATGGAATGAAGTCAATGTACCTGTGGAACAATTGCACTACAATTCTAGCAGGGACCAGCCAGGGCACCTGTTCCAAGGCTGGGATTCACCTTCTCTTTCTCCAGAGATCACTGAAGTTCACAATGTAAGAGCATAAGTCTGGAATGGGATTTTTTGGTCTTAGCCTGCTTAGTGGCTTGTATCAGACATAGAAATCCAATCAACCATTATTTATGAATGAAATCACCAGCTATTATGAATCAGAAACATCCCAAATCACGCATTGGAATAAATAATGGGAAAGACTTTCTCTCTGTCAAATTGATAAGAAAGGAGTTTCTTGACAAGAAAGAAGTTTTGGCAGCACTTTCTGGAAACTGCTCATTTGGCAGAAAAAGATAACAAAGTATGCATTACCCTCAGTAACAGGACAGATGCAGCAACTGCTGAGCTTGTTCCTCTTGTTCTTCTACCATTTAGGGAGGCATCACAATGTTCTTACCCTTTCTCTGTGTGGATGTGGACTCATGCCCTCCTCTGTGCTCCTCTCAAGGACTTTCAGCTTCTCCTGCAAGAACACATGTTCCTCCAGCCCAACATCCTGGCAAAAGCGAGTCTTTTTGGCAGCAGGACCATTAATGATAGTGGGAGTTGGCATAAATCTAGGAAGCCAGGGCACAAGGGAAGGCAGTGACCCAATTACTGACAGCTGTTAGAGCCTCGTTTCTTGGCATTTTAGTTTCCCCAGTAGAGTGGCACAGACACCACCATCATTAACATTTAATTTTGATTTAGTATGTCTGCACTGGCTGGAACAGCTAAAGTGCAGCCTGTTGCCTATAAAAGTTCAAGCCCCTTTGAGGTATTCTGAACTGCACCTGCTCAGGCCCAAGCGAGGGATAGAGGAAGCTGTTCAAGGTCATTTCAGCTTCTTCTTGCTACAGGGGTCTTGAAAGTTGATTTAAAAGCTATGTGAAGAGCTGGGATTATTTATGCAAAACTCTCTTCCTACTCCCCTGTGATCATGCTGAGAAAAAGAACCAAGAACTAAGGTTGTGTAATATAGATAGAAGGAAACCAAATATCAATATTGATGATGGCATTTTTTAAGTGAGTAAGTGGTGCATTTTTAACATAACTAAAGAGTGACGGAAGTCCTCTCCTTGACTACACTTTTGTGTGTGTGTGTGTGTGTGTGTGTGTTTTGTTTCTTTGCTTTTTAGGGTTTTTTTTTTTTTTTTTCCTGACCACACTTCAGACAGGCTTCTCAGGGCTCTCTCTTTGACAAGGCCTCAACTTTGACCTATGAAACCTGCATACTCTCAGCACAGATGATTTCATCTATTCTCCAGCTCCAGGAAGCCCCTACTAAAAGACCTGAACAAACACTAACATAATTTCTAAATGCTCAAGGCTGTACCCCTAGGGTAATCCCAGAGCCCTTTAAAGTATCTACTTGAAAAAATTGCTCAGAGAATTACTGTTTGTTCCAGTTCAAACCTGGTAAAAATGAGGCTTCAGGAATACCCCCACTCAAAATAGGTAATATCCTCAACATTTTTTAAAAATTAGTTCTAGCTTACATATACTGAATTATTAGTTCAGGGGTAGAATTTAGTGATTCACCAGTTTCACATAACATCCAGAGGGCATTACTTCAAGTGCCCTCCTTAATGTCCATCACCCAGTTACCCCATCCCTCCATTTATCTCCCCTCTAGCAACCCTCAATTTGTTTCTTAGAGTTAAGATTCTCTTGTGGTTTGCTTTCCTCTATATTTTCATCTTATTTTTTTCTCTTCCCTTCCCCTATGTTCATCTGTTTTGTTTCTTAAATTCCACAGATGAGTGAAATCATATGGTTTTTGTTTTTCTCTGACTGACTTGTTTTGGTTAGTATAATACCCTCTCAAAATCAATAAAAATAGGTCAAGCCTTGACATAAAATAGTGAAGCTTGCAAATTGCAAAGATAAAGAGAAAATTCTGAGAGCAGTTTGGGACAAGAGGTCCTTAACCTATAAGGGTAGACATGTAAGACTGGCAGCAGACTTTCCACAGAGACCTGGGAGGCCAGAAAAGGACTGGCATGATATATTCAACATGCTAAATGGCAAAAACATACAGCCAAGAATATTTTATCCAGCAAGGCTCTGATTCAGCATAGAAGGAGAAATAAAGAGTTTCCAGGGCAAATAAAAACTAAAGGAATTTGTGAACAATAAAGCAGCCCTACAAGAAATATTAAAGAGGCTCCTTTGAACAGAGAGAGAGAGAGAGAGAATGCCCAAAAGTAACACAGACCAGAAAGGAACAGAGACAATACAGGAACAGTGACTTTACAGGTTATACAATGGTACTAAATTCATATCTTTCAATAATTACTCTGAATGTAAATGGACTAAATGCTTCAATGAAAAGACACAGGGTATCAGAATAGATTTAAAAAAAAAAACAAGACCATCAATATGCTGCTTACAAGAGACTCATTTTAGATCCAAAGACATCTCTAGATGGAAAATGAGGGGATAGAGCATCATTTATCATGCTAACAGACATGAAAAAAAGCTGGGGTAGCCATCCTTATATCAGACCAACTAGATTTTAAATTAAAGACTGTAGGGACACCTGGGTGGTTCAATCAGTTAAGTATCTGCCTTTGGCAGATCATGATCTCGGGATCCTGGGATCTAGTGGCATATCAGGCTCCTTGCTCAGTGGGGAGCCTGCTTCTCCCTCTCCCTCTGCTGCTCCCCCTGCTTGTGCTCTTTCTCACTCTCTCTTCTCAAATAATTAAACAATAAAATATATAAAAAAAAAAAAAACCAAAGACTAATAAGAGATGAAGAAGGACACTACATCATAATAAAAGGATCTATCCAACAAGGATATCTAATAATTATAAGTATGCCCCCAACTTGGGAGCAGCCAAATATATAAACCAATTAATAACAAAATTAAGGAAACTCATTGATAATAATACAATAATAATAGGGGACTAAAATGCATTTATACTCCACTCACAGCAATGGACAGATCATCTAAACAGAAGATTAACAAGGAAACAATGGCTTTTGAATGACACCCTAGGACAGATGAACTTCACAGATATATTCAGAGCATTTCACCCTAAAGCAACAGAATACACATTTCTCTTGAATGCACATGGAACATTCTCCAGAATAGATCACATACTGGATCACAAATCAGGTCTCAACTGATACCAAAAGATTGAGATCATACCATGCATATTTTCAGGCCATAATAGAAGTCAACCACAAGAAAAAAATTTGGAAGGACCACAAATACATGGAGGTTAAAGAACATTTCCCCAGCTTTGAGATGCAGACCCTCTACCACCCAACACCACCTTCCCAAGAACCCAGAGCTACCTGTGGAAATGCAAACATGCAGGACAACAACTCCTGCTCTCCCACCGAGGCAATGGGCAGCTTGCTCTAACTTGCACCACTATCTCCAGTCACAAAGATACTAGATGTTTGCTTCTCCTCCAGATAAGCAGTGATGAATAAAGCCAGTCTGCTGGGTTTCGCACTTATTTCCTTCCCTACTCCTTCATCTTAACTTTAAAACACCCGTCACCTCTGCATGGACAGAAGTTGAACTCTGTTCACACTAGAACTTCTTCCCCATTACAGTGGTTTTACTGAGAAAAGTCTATCCTAGTGTCTGGCTTATTTTTGACAAAGGCCAAATCCATATCTTCTTGTATCTGCCCTAGGGAGCAAAGGTTAGTTTAGCCAGACCACAGTGCTAACAAGACTAAGTTTATGAATTTGATCTCCATATGGCTCTGTCCATATCGTGACCACATGCACACACCTCTGTCAGGTGTTTCATGAGTGCCTCTCATTGATCACAGGGGACATCAGATTAGAAAGTAGGGATGGCTCAACACAAACCATTTTCTGCTGCTTGTTTGTTTGGTTTGGCTTCTCATTACTTTTTAAGAACTCAAATATCCAGATGGTATGGCACTTTGTCTTTACCTCAGCTAAAAGACTGTCCTCCCCCAGATACCCTTCTCCTTTTCTGTCTCAGACATTCACAATTCTCCTGCCCTTTTAGCATCTTGTTCATGGCCTACATCTTCCACCAGGTCTTTCTCAAAAACTCCACCTCCCACTAGTGTCTATAAGCACTTGTCTTTTGTACCTTGTTTCATTCTGTTACATCAGTGGCTCATGGTTTATGTAACTATGTAAGAAATAATCAAATCACCTTATGTTTTCCATCAGTGTCAAAGCATCAGGCTCAGTGTATTGAAACCATTCAGTAAAATGCATTTACACATATTCATTGAGCTTTCAAACAGCTTTGACAAATTTTAACAAAATGAGGTTAAATTTCTTCATCATTTCTAGGATGGGCAATAGGCTGTTATTATAATGCTCAAAGTGCTTATAAATATATGCAAACTGAAGTGGTGTTATGGCATTTTATACAGAATGAAGAGCCAGTCTATTGCCTGTGGATTTTTTCCAATTTTGTGTGTGATCAGACAATATTATATTTTACCACAAGAAAAAAAAGTTGTATAGTGTAAGTTATAACACCTAGTTCTTTATACTTACCTTGCTGTTGGCATACATTTTCATAGTTTTACACAGATCTCTTTATTACTCCTACACCCTCTATGCCTATTTGAGAGAGCAAAAAATATATGGGAAAATGTCATAGACTAGTTGGCTTATAAAACTCCTCAGAGTTAGGGACTCAAACTTCCAATGTCCATAGCAATTGGATGTTTTTTATTGTTTTGTTTTAATCAACCAGGGGTAAGGACTTTTATATTTTACTTAAGCTGTTGTTAACAGCATAAGTAAAAAAAACCTTTGCACTGGAGAAAGTGTGATTAATAAAAATGGTAGGTGGGGCACCTGGATGGTGCAGTTGGTTGAGTATCAGACTCTTGATTTTGGCTCAGGTCATGATCTCAAGGACGTGGGATTGAGCCCCCCATTGGGCTCTATGCTCAGGACAGAGTCTGCCTGAGATTCTCTCTTCCTCTCCCTCTGCCCCTCCCTACTGTACTCTCTCTCTCTCTCTCTCAAATAAATAAATCTTTCAAAAAATAATGAAAATGGCAGGCATTTGTCACAGTTAACTTCTACAATTTTCAGGAATATAAAATCATCCCTTCGACAGGCATAACACATTTAACTTAGATTGTTCGCGTGCTGTGATCCACAAGGGGTCCTCCAGAATGGTGGTTTTCCAACTGTGTTCCATGCTACTTTCAGATTTATTAGTATCCTATTGCTGCTGTGACAAATTACCAACAAATCTCTGGCTTAAAACAATATAATTCTATTATTTTTACAGTTCTGAAGTCAGAAGTCTCAAGGTCTCAGTAGGCTAACAGGTGTCAGCAGACTTGAGTTCTTTCCTGAGGCTCTAAGAGAAAATCTGTTCCTTTGATTTTTCCAGCTTCTAGAGGCTGTCTGTATTCCTTGGCTTGAGGCCCCCTTCTACCCTCAAAGCCAGCAAGAGTTTCTTACATCATATCATCTGACTGCCTCTGACACTCCTGACTCCCTCTTTCCTTTATAAGGACCTTTGTGATTATAGTGGGGCACATAGATAATTCAGGATAACATTCCCATCCCCAGGTCAACCTTGATTCCATCTACAACCCTAATTCCCCCTTGCCATGTGACATGACATATTTATACTTTCCAAGGATTAGGAAGTAGGGCTCTTTGGGGTAGGGTAGTGGGGTGTTAATTCTGTCCACCACACCAGATATTATACACATTTGGGTTAAACTTTTTTCCCCAGGTCTATTGAGGCATTATTGGTATATAACATACGTAAATGTAAGGTGTACAATGTGAAGACTTGATACATACATATATTGCAAAATGATTACCACAATAAAATTAGTTAATATCTCCAACCTCTCACATAATTATTTTTTGTGTGTGGTGACTGCATTTAAGATGTGCTCTCTTATCAACTTTCAAGTATATAATACTGTACTGTTAACTATAGGCACCACACTGTTCATAGATCCCCAGAACTTAAAGCTTATAACTGGAAGTTTGTGCCCTTTGACCAAAATCTCCCCAACCCTCCTATTCCCTCATCCCAGCCTCTGGCAAACCAGCAATCTACTCTGTTTCTATGATTTTGGCTTATTTAGATTCCACATATAAATGAAAACATACAGTATTTGAGTCAAAATTCTTAAAGATTTTTTTTTTTTTAAATCTACGATAGTCACACACACACACACACACAGAGAGAGGCAGAGACACAGGCAGAGGGAGAAGCAGGCTCCATGCACCGGGAGCCTGATGTGGGACTCGATCCCGGGTCTCCAGGGCCAAAGGCAGGTGCCAAACTGCTGCACCACCCAGGGATCCCAAATTCTTAAAGATTTTTAAATTTATTTACTTTCATGAGAAACACAGAGAGAAGAGAGAGAGGCAGAGACATAGGCAGAGGGAGAAGCAGGCTCCATGCAGGGAGCCCGATGTGGGACTCGATCCTGGGTCTGCAGGATCATGCCCTGGGCTGGAGGCAGTGCTAAACCACTGAGCCACCCGGGCTGCTTTGAGTCAAAATTCTTAAAACAACAAAAACAGGTTAATTATTTGAAATACTCAGAAGAAACAAGGGCACCTGGGTGGCTCAGTTGGTTAAGCATCTACTTTCGGCTTAGGTCATGATCCCAGGGTCCTGGGATCGAGTCCCAAGTTGGGCTCCCTGCTCAGCTCCTCTCCCTCTGCCCCTGCCCTCTATGTGTGCATACTCTCTCTCTCTCTCTCTCTCTCAAAACAATAAAATCCTTTAAAAAATTATAAAAAATATATTCAGAGGAAACAAAGCTACACGAAGATAGGATGTACCAAATTTTAAACACCAGATACTACCAGTGTATTAACTTGGGCTGCCAATTTCATTTGTTTTAGTGTAGCCCTTAAACTGAAGCTTCTCCTGCAGTTTCTGTGTAGCATCTCATCTTGGGGGAGGTTTAATTGTGTCACATGTTTTGTTCAGCTAGAGCAAAGCCATTAATTTCTTCCAGAGTGTCAATTATAATTCTAAATAGCAAAGTTTTTACACATTACATACTTACATTTTCCTGAAAGACAATTGGTCACATCTTGAAGTACTCCAAATGGCCACTTATCACTTGAGTAACAATTTACTGAAGAAAGGGATCAAAGACTCTTTTTAAAATGCAAAATGGAGGAAATGAAGTGTGCTAATTTAGCACATCAAATTTTTATTTTTAATTATTTTACAGGATTTTAGGCAGGAGGAAGGGCTAATATACATATGCTCAGTCTGCCATCTTGATCAACTAACTCTTTTCCAAACACTTGTAGGGTAGCTCCTAATGTAAATACACCCAACAATAATAATAAAAAAGAATTATTAATATGTTCCAGGAATGAGGCTCTGTCATTTAATGGGGTGATCCAGGTCAAGCCACATTTTCTTTGTTTATAATATTTAGAGGAAAAAATAACATGGCCTAGAGGAATTGCCTAGATAACACATACACAATGTTTAGTAGTGTGGGCACATGATAAGGCCCTCAATAAATGATAGTTTCTTGTCATCCTTATTACCATTAAGAGTAACGAAAGAAAATATACACTGATCAATGTAATTATAAGTTACTGGAAATTGTCAAAGAAAACCAAGTATAACAATGCTTACATACTGTTGGTGTGTTACCTTTGCCATAATGGGATGTAGTTCAAAAGCTTCAGTGATTCTTTTGTGATCCTTACAAATGGAAGCATAAAGCGAAGGAGGACCTTGTCTTAGTCCTTCCTGAAAAAATATCAGTTTAGATATTTATTGAGAGGGCAGCTGGGTTTGAAAAGATTTAAACTTTGATGTACCTAATAGAAAAGCCTTTTTTTGGTGGTGGTTTGTTGAAGCTCATAGGGCAAATCAAAAGAAGCCAAGACATTAGAAAGATCTTGGGGAAGTTAAGTATCCTAGAAATGGGTGAGCGGTTCATAGCTTCCCCCTCTCCCGACCCCTCCCCCAAAACATAAAAACTAAAAGGAAAAGTGGACAACACATTGGAATTGCTGAAATTTTAATGTTTTCAAGCCTGATGTAAAGGAACTGTAGGTACTTTCCTGGTGCTTCAGTACAGTCAGGTGACATCATCAAAGACTTCACATTCAAATCTTTTCATTTCCCTAAAATTGAATCAGGTTTAAGGAGATGGGTAGAAATTCAGCTTACAGTTTTTCTAAATCATAATGTAGCCATTTGTTCCAACTCCAGTCACTAAATTACTGCTCTTTTCCACTGGGACTCAAGTAGTCAGGACTATAGCCTGTAGTAGCTATTGGTTTCTTTGCCTACCATCCCCTTCTCCCTGACTTCTGAAAAAATGAAAACAAAACCAAAACACTACACCCTGGCCACAGGGGTGGGCAAAAGACCAATCAGACCATTAGAATCCGTCCCAGGGAACTTTTCAACCTGGGGTTGGCAGCAGAGAGCTTTATCTGCTTTGATCGTGAATGTGTAAGGAAGTCTAGAGTTGTCTGATCAAGAAGGGGTGGCAAGTCCCCATCGTGCTGAGGCTCTGGTTCTAGTTGTCCTGAGGCCAGTTCTATCACTGCTGTGGCTTGACAGTGTGATCACTAAATATTCCTTTTTGTGTAAACTAGATCTGTGTGGGTTGCTGTTACTTGAATTGGAAAAACGTTTTCTTATATACTAAATTCTTAAGTGTATTTGTGTCTATTTTTATTTTCACTCTGTTCCCACTGATCTACTTTTCCCTTCTTCTCTAGTGTTTAAATTTCTCTACATTTTAAAATCTTTTAGGACTAAGTCCCCATCATTACGCTTCATACAGCCTTTTTAGTTGAATTAACCTAGAGAACCATTGACTGGGCAGGGGAAGATCATCCTGGACTGCAGATCTAGCTATTTTGGTTTCTGTAAAGGTCCCACGCCACCTCCACCATCCCTGCAATCTTGCCATCTCTAATCCTAAATTAAGTTGCTCAACTATACTTCAATTAAAAATAAATAAGAATAAATTAATTCGAGATTACTACTCAGTTTCTTGTAAATTGGTTTAGCAAGAATCGGGGCTTACCTTCAGGCTTGCTTACTTGGACAGATTAATGAAATGGAGATTTCTGGATTCAAGAAAAAATGAAGACTGGACTCTGAACCACTAGGAGCGCATCCCAAGTGGCCAGCAGGCTAGCCAGCTGCTCTTTTAGAACCTCTTTAGCTGCAACAAGTGGGACATGTTTAGTGAAGCCAAGATTTTACTAAGACACTGGATGCCATACTTTGGTTCATATGAAGGGTGGAGTGTAAATGAAGAGATGTAATGCTAGGGATAAAATCAAGGCCAGGAAAGGGACACTTAGGAAGGGATACAACGGGCAGATTCTACTAAGACAATATTGTATGAATGTTAGGTGAATAGACTTTAGATGGGAGAGCCTGGGTCTGAATCTCTGCTGTGCAACTAACTCGTACCTGACTTCGGAAAAGTTATTTTAATTTATCTGTGTCTTAGCTTACTCCTCTGTAAAATGGGAATAATAATAATAATATGGGCCTTACAGTGTTGTCGTAAGGATTAAATCAGTCATATGAAGGACTTATAACTGTACTTGGCTTATAGAAATTACTAGGTGAATGATGGTTCTAATAGTCTAAAATGTTAAGGCACAAAGAACTCAGACTGTGGATCTTCTTGCAAGGTTTCCAGTGGATGTCTCAGATAGGCGAGTAAAACTTTAAGCCAGGCCAGCGCTCAAAAACATTGCTAGTTATTACCTTTTTTCCTATAGATAACCACCCATGTACATTTGAACTATAAATCTAAAAAGGGATGGGAGAGAGGTAATATTTAAGTTGTGTTTAAAGAGAATCTTTGAATTGTTAATTTGGGTAGTGTTCATTCTTTGCCCAGGCTCCTACTTTCCATGAAGGACGGGCTGAGTGCCATGTGGCATACAAAGATGATAAAAAGGTCTAGACCCTCCAGGAGATTGCAAATGAGCGGTATGAAAAAAACCATGAGCATAATGAAGGGCTCAGGATACTTTGAGTAGGTGAAGAACCCATGTATGGGGTGGGATGAGGATGGACTTGGACAATTTCATAGAGGAGACAGTATTTGAGAATTTGTAGTTGACATTTGAAGCATATAGTGTATTTTTTTTAAAAAAAGATTTTATTTATTTATTCATGAGACACAGAGAGAGAGGCAGAGGGAGGAGCAGGCTCCCTGCAGGGAACATGATGAGGGACTTGATCCTGATCATGAACTGAGCCAAAGGCATATACTCAACCACTGAGCCATGCAGGTGCCCCCAAACAGTACATTAAAAAAAAAAAAAAAATTATTTACTTGAGTGAGAGAGTATGTGTGTGCAAACGAGTTGGGGGAGGGCCAGGGGGCACGGGGTTTGATCTCACCACCCTGAGGATCATGACTTGAGCCAAAATCAAGAGTTGGATGATCAACTAACTAGGCTACACAAGTGCCCCCATACAGCACATTTTAAACTAATTTTTCATATACTAGGGGTAGCATAAAACAATTAGGAACTGAAGGGTTTGGAAATCCCAGGGAAAATTCTGGGATTTCAAATAGTCTAGTTTGATGAAAAAATGTATAAGAGAATAATAAAAGGTCTGGCTATAAAGGTAAGCTGCAGATATGTTGAGGCCGTTGGATTTCATTTTGTGGTGGACACTAGATTTTTGAGCAGAGAGATAATGTGCAAGTATTGAACAAGATGGATTATTAGTGGGAAGGGTGAGAGGTATATTCAAACATCATCCACAGTTCTTAATATATAATTAAAATGTATTTTTTCATTTATAAATGATAGAGAATACTTAATAAAAATATGTACAATAAATCATTCATATTTGAAAATGCTTGTCAGACAGCTTCATGCCTTTTCAGAAGAGGCTGCAATACTGGGAAAATCAGAAGGCAATCTCAATAACTCTTCCACTTCCTCTTGTAAAGCCTCTGCTTTCTCATGTAACAGCATCTACAATAAAAACATCAAGACATGAGGCCAAAATATACATTGCCAGAGAATTGCTAACATTTTTACCACTGTCTATTAGATACTTGAATCCCTGCACATCAGTAATCTAGACATTAAAACTAATAATGAGATTGAAAAATAGCCACTTAAGCACAAGCGATTATAGTAAATGAAACTGAAGCATTTAGCTAAAGTCATTTTAGCTGATCATTGCATTTGGTATACCAAAAATAAAGGAGCTTTAATACTCTCAAAGATTTGTTTTATTGAAGACTCAACCACTTAAAAATTAACTTTTAATCTATAAAATTTAAGGCAATTTTGCAAAAATTTAATTAGCTCTTAAAATGTTATCCTTTATATATACTTTTTATTATTCTTCAAAGTTTAGTATGCTATGTTTTAAAAACCTATCAGTGTTTCAAAGAAAAGTTTTATTCAAGCTCCTAAAATTAACATAGCTAATTTCAAAAGAAACATAATGAGCCAAGAAAATATTTATGAACATGGCACATAGTAGATGTCAAAGAATATTTGCTGAATAATGATTTTCCCTCTTTCTTTTAAAAACCAGAAATAGGAGCACCTGACTGGCTCAGTGTAAGACTCTTGGTCTTGGGGTTGTGAGTTCTATCCCCACAGTGGGTGCAGGGATCACTAAAAAAATCTTTAAAAACAAAAAGCAAAAAACCAAAAATACAATTTTGGTATTTGCTGCAGCTGGTTGTTGTGTATACTGGGGTGCAGTATTTGCATTCCTTCTGTTTTAAAAGTTTTATAACAAAAAAGTTCAGCAAACTCATATCAAGGCAAAATTCACAGGACATAAAATGAAAGTGAAAAGCCCACTCTACCCATTTGACATAAAGCATAGCATTACACAGCATTATATATAGGATGGATTAAAATGCTATCAGTAAGCTTTCCAGTAGCTGAGGTAATGGTGACCATGTAAGACTCATCTCCCAATACATCCTCTAAAAACTACTCAGATCAATGAGAACAGCAAGTAAACTGCACAAAACCCATGTGCCAGCATTACTAGAATACAGAGAACATTATCACCTTCATATTATAGCTAAGACTACCTGCCAATTTCCAGTAGAACCATTTCTCAAGCTCCCACTCCAAGGGATTGCAGAGATCAAGGTGAGATTGAGGAAAAAAATACAAGGGAAGGAGAATAGGGAAACAGAAGGTCTTAGAGTAAATACTGTCACCTTCAGAGAGAGAAAGGCTATCCCAAGTATAAAAATACTGAGAAAAGACTATTGGTAGATTGAAGCACTATCTATAAGAAGGGACTTAAAGTACATGAAACTCTAGAAAGGCAGTCTTGGAAAGGCAATGCCTATGGGGGAGAAGATAAGTAAAAAAGAGAGGGGAGCCCCTTAGGCTGAGCAGGGAGGGGAAAAAGAAATAAAGGGTAAAATTTAGGGTCCTGTAGGACATAAGGAAATTCAAAAAATCAAAGAACACACTCTTCCTTGCACTCTTCTCCCACCATAAGTTGTTCATTAAACTAACCTTTGCTACACTGACAGAAGACTCTTGAACTAGAATTCTCATCAACCACTCCAGATGGCCATCTCTGTCTGAGAAATGCAGGGGCATAAGCAGTTCTTATTATACTAAATTACTACATAAAAGGAAACTGAAAATGAGAATCAAAGCTCTTCAACTCATAAAAATGTCCTCTCCTGAAAGCAAACTATGAAGCAGAAAACTGTAATGCAACATTCTAAATTGATTTAAATATTCCCAAATAAACATTTGGAGATATGGGGGAAAAACATATCCTGAATAAGCCCCAAACTAAGAACAGAAATGGACCGAGAACAGGAAGAAGTGACATAAAAGCTGAGTAAACTCAAGGAAGAAAGAAGAAATAGGCAAAATCGTATTAGAAATAAAAACTAAAAAAGTGCCCAAAGAAGAACAGATTATAATAAACCTTAATTAGGGTGATGGTAGTGGGGATGGTTGTAGGGGGCAAGATTACAAGATGATAAAAATGAGGTAAAGAAGTAAAGGGGCAGCTGGATGGCAGAGTCAGTTAAGTGTCTGGCTCAGGTTGTGATCTCAGGATGGTGAGACTGAGCCCTGCATTGGGCTCTGTGCTGAGCACAGAGTTTGCTTAGAGTTCTCTCTCCCTCTCCCTCTGCCCACCTGCCCTTCCCTCCCCTGCCTTCAAACAAATAAACCAATCTTAAAAAAAAAAAAAAAAAAAAAAGTAAAAATGGCCAGAGAGATAAAAAATGAAAGATGGGCAAAGAAAATTCAATATACATATAATTGGAGTTGTTAAGAAGAAAAAAATCAAACAGTGGATCATATTGAACTAATACTTAGAACTACAATATGGGGTGCCTGGGTGGCTTGGTCAGTTGAGTGTCTGACTCTTGGCTTCAGCTCAGATCATGATCTCATGGGTTGTGAGATCGAGCCCTGATGGGTTCCATGCTCAGCAAGGGCTGTGCTAGAGATTCTCTCCCTCTGCCCCCCACCCCCAACTCGCAGGTGCGCATGCACGTATATGCTACCTTTCTCTCAAATAAATAAATTAATTAAAAAACTACAATCCAAGGAAACTTCCAGAAATAAAAGAAAACGAAGATATCTTAGTAAAATTATTTCAACTTAAGAAAATAGGTTCATGTTTTACATACTAAAAATAAATATTAAGGATGGGGGGATCTCAAATAGAATACAAACAGAATCTAACTGCTCTTCAAATGAGTAACGTAAGCATGGTGAAGCAGATTTTTTTAAAAAGTAACATTTGAACACATTATTTCAATTATATATTCTCAGACGAAAGACAACAAGCTATAAATAATACTGAACTTTAGTTTTTTCGCAATGGTATGTTTTTTTTTTAATATTTTATTTATTTATTTAAAGAGAGAGAGAGGGGCAGAGGGAGAAGCAGGCTCCATGCAGGGAGCCCGACGTGGGACTCGATCCCGGGTCTCCAGGGTCACACCCTGGTTGGAAGGCAGCGCCAAACCGCTGAGCCACCCAGGCTGCCCTGCAATGGTATGCTTTAATAATTCTGAAATTATTCGCAGTATGTTCTAGTATTGAGCAAAACAAATACATTGATGAAAACAGGAGCTGGGTTTCTCACTGTTAGAGAAAGGAACTAAAAACATGAGAAGAGTAAGACTACAATGAGTCCTTTAGTGTGGGATCAATGTGGATTAAAGGTGACTAGAAATTCTTTGATGTTTACATTAACAGATGAGACCTAATTCTTCTCTTGAACCTGTGTTTCACTTGTAACTAACAGAACATAGTGGATATGATGCTGCATGATTTCCAATGGCCTGTCAAAAGAAATTGCAGCTTCTGCATTGGTTTCTTAGGATGAGACCATTCCAAGATCTCTTGAATGCTCCCTCCCATATCCCAGTACCATGCTATAAGAAACCCAAGCTAGGAGCAGCTGGCTGGCTCAGTCAGTAGAGCTTGCAACTCTTGATCTTGGGATTATGAGTTCAAGCCCAATGTTGAGTACAGAACTTACTTTAAAAAAAAAAAAAAGAAAAAGAAAAAGGACTAAGCTATAGGTAAATAAGAAACACACACTATTTTAAAGAAATTATACCAGATTAAATAAAATGGGACAGAGTTACCTTTGAAGCCCTGAACTTCTAAGGACAGAGAAAAGACGGATATAGCTATTCAGCTGCAAACATGGGCCTCTACTTATGGAAAAGAAAGAATGATCTAGATGAGAAAATTCAAAGCCAGGAAGAATCATTCCCAGGGAGAATTAAGTCCTAATCAAGGAACTGGCCACGTATGCATGACTGGATATCAGAAATGCTTCTACATACCACACATTTTCCCCCTTTTTGAGTGGGAGTATAATGTAGTTATCCTATCTCTGCTCACCATTGTATATGTACCTCTTTAGTTCATAGATCTTCAGAGTGACCTGTGAAATTGTGCTCAAGGAGCATCACCTGCACCTAGACTTGATTTAGAAGAAATATTGAATGGACCTTGACCCTGAGTCTGATGCCATAAAGGGATAAATCTTTTAGGGATGAGTATATTTTGCATGTGGGAGGAATGTAAATAACCTGTGGCCAGAGGGCAGACACTACAAATGACTGCAAATTATTTGGGACTCCCCTCATGTAGAGGTGGGTCTAATTCCTCTTCCTTTAGATCTGGGCTGATCTTAACAGCCTTCTAGTAACCAATAGTATACAGCAGAAGTGACACTACTCAACCTCAGAAGATTTCCTGCCTTTTCTGCCTTGATCTCTCAAAGTGTTCATTCTATGGACATTCCCACTTGAAACTGTGCTGCCATAAGAAACCCAAGCCCCATAGAAAGGCCATATGTAGTTGTTCCAGCTGAAAGTGGCAGATAACAGCCCCCATTCGCGACCGCCAGTCATGTGAGTGAACCATCTTGGATATCCAATTCAGTCAAGCCCAGTCAAAACCTGACTGTAATAGAAGGAGACTCCAAGTAAGAATCACGCAAACTAAACCTTTCCAGAATTCCTAATCCACAAAAACATAAAATAGCTGCTGTAAGCCACTAAATTTTGAGGTAAAACTTTGTTATGCAGCAGAATGTACCTGGAAAAATTAGAATTGGAGTTCTCAGTATGAGTTCATTGCTTTTAATAATTTACATGTAAGTATAAAAAAATAAATATACAGGCTTATATGGGTTCTCTCTGCTAAGAGAACCTAGAAACAATGTTATTTCTCTCCGGTAATGAGCATATTTGCCCCTAAAACTTAAGTTTCTAAAATAGCAATCCTCACCAAAAAGAACTAGGGCTTTTTGGAAAAATGGTTGATTCTATGACCAAGGCAGGCTGAACGTGGAACATCCTGTGCAAGAGTACTAGTTGTTAATTTTATTGTTTCTCAGTTCCAAATCATTCTTCATTGTCCTGTTGGAGATAGATACTAGGGCTAGATCTTGTCAACATTTCTTCTTTGCCAGCTGCTACAATGTTAAGCTTTGCCAATAGAGGGCACTGGAGGGACTGTGGGAGGAAGGGGCTTCTCTTTCCTGGCTTTGAGGTGTCTTTTTCTTATGGCTCCTGCAGTGCTAGTCCAGGATGCTGAATATCTGGTGGCACTCATTCCAGTGAGTTTCAACAGCATCCCTGCAGACAGTTTTCCAACATGTTCCATGGGTATTCAAGCTAGTTTCCAGGCAAGCACACTCCAGGGAGCTTCCTGGCAGTTTTGCTGGCATCCTAGTGGGTAGCTTCCTGCCTGCCAGCCTTGGCTGCGACACAATGAACTTATCTGCTGTCCAGTGAGCCACAGCCACACCCTCTCCAAGGAAGTATGACTCCCATCCACAGTGGGTGGCATGGGGTGAGAGTGGACACTTCTCATTATTACTTCCCATGGTTGATGAAGTTCTGTTTAGCCCTTAGAAGCCATCTAATCACCTTGGTTACTAGTTACTAACTCTTTATATTAAACTTTCCTCTTCAAATTACTGTGTGGTTTCTGTTCCTAATAATTAGACCCTGACAGATATATCCCAAAAGTAAGAAAATCCAATAATGATAGGGACAAGTCAAAAAGACAAATTGGCCTGCATCTAGAAAAGGATAACTAGAATAGTATATATAATAAATGCCCATTTACCCACTCAGCTTTAATAGTTATTGATCCATGGCTTCCAATATTTTTATTGTCTTAAATATTGCTTTCAGTATTTTAAAGTAATGCTCCATCTTCTATTGGAATCCTTCCACATGTGATATTTTGTCTTCAGGATAAATTCCCAGAGGTGGGAATTGTTTTCAGTCATTTGGGAAAGAAATTGCCTAAAACTAGATCCTTTAATGTGAATTAAAAAAACAGAAAAGAGAAACTCTTGGAGGTGAAGAGAGCTGTTTTCAAATATGTGAAAAACTACCAGAGGAACAAAGAAAATAGAATAGTTCTAGAGGGCAGTACTTATAATGTAATGGTGGACACTGTAGGAAGGCAACAGTTGCCTCATTAGATTGGGGTGCTTTACACTACAAGTGTTCAAAAATAGAACTACCTAATTTTTGAGGTTGTAAACTCCTTGTCAGTAAAGGCATGCAAAGGTGGGAAGACCAAATGTCAGGGATGCTGAGGAAGGGACTTCTGTGAAAAGGGTGAGGAGGCAGGATTCTGCAAGTTCTCACATTCCCTGTACTTCAGGGGACTCTTGAGATGGTCTAATTTCTAAGAGGTGCTTTTTCTCTTTTTGGCAAGCCTTGTATTGTAACAGATGCACTATTTCTATTCACGTATTGTGAGTATACACTTCTGTATCTACAGTTAAATGTTTTTGCTTCTATGACCGGAGTTTAAGGAGATAATATTACAAAATATCATGAAGGGTAAAAAATGGTTTGTTTGCTCACCTTTGCTGATGAAACCATTTGCTTGGCCTGGCTTCTTGATAAATGATCAATTGTTCTTATTAGAACTTCAGGATTTGCGTTAGCTAAGTGCGTCAGACTTTTATAACCTGCATTGTATAACTGTTTTGCTCGACCCTGAAAAGTATTACAAAAATCATTAGGGCCAGAATTTGAGATTAGGAAAAAATAATCAAGTGTTATTGAAGGGAAAAGTTTCACAAGCAAGAGACAGAAATAGACTAGGTAATAAGAAATCAATTATTCGATTTCGAAGTAATCATTTCAAAGTTATTAGAAGAGGTAACACATCTGAACCCTGAGAAATTTTTAATTAATTAATTAATTAATTAATGACAGACATAGAGAGAGAGAGGCAGAAACACAGGAGGGAGAAGCAGGCTCCATGCCAGGAGCCTAACATGGGACTTGATCCCGGGACTCCAGGATTGCGCTGTGGGCCAAAGGCAGGCGCTAAACCGCTGAGCCACCCAGGGATCCCCAACCCTGAGAAAATTTAAAAGATAAATCTGGGTGGTTCCAATCTGAGTGCAAGATAGCTCTCTGAGCAGCGTTAACTGATGTGTGTTGCAACCAGGAATGAGGAATCCATTAAGGCATTCGGGGAGGGGCATTATTTTAGACACCCAATCACAATGTTCTAGTCCAATATCCTTAAAATGTTTTCACCATCTACTTAGGGCACTTGGGGAACACGGGCGTGTGTGTTCCCAGGCAGAAAAATGCTTCTGATTGAAGGACTGAATGACAGAATAAGCTGAAATCAACAGCTGGCTAAAAACAGTAAGCTGTGGGATGCGTGGGTGGCTCAGAGGTTGAGCATCTGCCTTCAGCTCAGAGTGTGATCCCACGGTCCTGGGATCAAGTTGCACATTGGACTCCTTGCAGGGAGCCTGCTTTTCTCTCTGTCTGTGTCTCTGCCTCTCTCTGTGTGTCTCTCATGAATAAATAAATAAACTCTTTAAACAAAACAAAACCCAGAAAGCTGAGAAACCAGGTAAGGATACTCTCTTCTCACTCCCTTAGGAAATGGAAATAAGCCTTGTTCCCACCGAATCACTACTTCCTTGAAACAAGCAGGGAATCTAAACTGACAGAAGGTAAAATTCTTCATTGGAGTGGAAGAAGAAAGAGATGCTAAAGACAAATGGGGAGTCTCATTTTTATCCCTACTGTTTTTCATATACACTTGGGGAGTCTCATTTTTATCCCTACTGTTATTTTTTTTTTCACAAATGTGATTTTTTTCCCCATCAGGACAGCTTCCAGATTTACAAGGGATTTCTGGGAGGCCATAACACTTTATTAAAAAACAACAACAAAACACCCTCTCATGACAAATGAGGAATAAGGCTGTTGTTACTTACCTGTGGTATGACTTATTTTATGAAGAAGTCTTTTACTATTTAATTAGCAAAATCTGATTTTTCTGTTAGTTGAAATCATATCAGTTGGGAAACTGGGAAACTACTAACCTCTAAAACTCCAGTCACTTCCATGAGAGGGATTAGCTCTGCCTTTACACAGTAAGTCAACTTCTTGGTAAGTTCTACCAAAAGGGCTCTATACACCCAAAACTCCTCAAGTTCCTGCAGAATATAAAGAAATATATGGAATTGAAATCTGGTAAGTTATTTCAAAGTCTGATTGGCGTGGTAGGGGGTTCAGAGAGGATGTTCCCTGATACAAGTTCTGAAACTTGATTAAGCCAGAGATGAACAATAATTCCACACAAAATTAGCATAAGGAAACATGGCAGAGACTGAGGAATTTGATGACGTAGTTTTGGGATGAAGAAGAAGACTGAAAATTGACAAGAGTTCTATTCATTTTTAATCAAAACACCAGCAAGTGAATGCATAGTTTTTCTTTCCCAGATGACTGAAAACAATTCCCACCTCTGGGAATTTACCCTGAAGACAAAACATCACATGTGGAAGGATTCCAATACAAGATGTAGCAATACTTTAAAATACTGAAAGCAGTATTTAAGACAATAAAAATATTGGAAGCCGTGGATCAATAACTGTTAAAGCTGAGTGGGTAAATGGACATTTACTATATTATACACTTCCCATGGTTATCACCATGAGAGATACTCCTACACAGTCTATATCAATGGAGAACTGTTGTTTTAAGAGTTGATTCTAAATACTTGTAACTATTAGTGATGGTTCTAAGAGTAGGGGAACTAAGAGCTTTCAACTTGTTTGCTATATATTTTGAGTGATCCAGTCATTTTTGTATCTTTATCATAAGTTAGTATATAGGATTCTTATAAGCAGAAAAAAAAAGATGTATTTTATTTATTTTTATTTTATTTTTTTAAAGATTTTATTTATTTATTCATGAGAGACACAGAGAGAGAGAGAGAGAGAGAGAGAGAGAGAGAGAGGCAGAGACACAGGCAGAGGGAGAAGCAGGCTCCATGCAGGGAGCCTGATGTGGGACTTGATCCCAGGTCTCCAGGATCACGCCTTGGGCCAAAGATGGTGCTAAACCGCTGAGCCACCTGGGCTGCCCAACAAATGTATTTTAAATAAGTTTTGAGCGCTCTGTATTAGTAGAACAATGAAGAAATAATGACTAACCAGTTTATGAGTTTAGCAGCAATTAAAACAAAAAGATGCACAAGGCATGTGTCATCTAGTTAATGGAATTACCTCACAGAAATGTAGCACACAAGAGGAGAATGAGGCAGCTCCAGTGAGAAGACTTTGTATATAGCCTCGAGGCATATTAAATTTTTCAGACACACTCCAAATGTTGGCCTCTTTGAGCAGGGTATAAAGAACAAAAGACAGGTACAGTCTGTTGACAATGTCCTTGTCCACCTTCTAGAAAGACACAAACAAATTTATGTACTGGACCTGCTAAGAATGTAGCTTATGTTGAATTTGGACAAAAGGTAATGTGAATGAAGTTATACGCCAGGAAAGCCAGACTAGAATGCTTCCACAGAAATAAAACTAAGATTTAGCATATGTACTTTCAGATGATCATTTTTCCAAATATAAAAAAAAAGAAAATAAGCCAAATTATTTCCAATTTATTTATTTATTATTTCCAACTTAAACTCACTTCTATAGGGGAGCTGTAGTGGGTTGAATTGTGTCTGCCACCCCATACCTTTTTGTGGTACCTGTGAAAGTGACCTTACTTGGAAATAGAATCTTTGCAGATGTAATTAGCTAAAGATCTTGAGATGAAATCATCCTGGATGTACAGTGGACCCATTAGGGCTCTTTATTAAGTGACAGGTGTCTTTATAAGAGGAAAGGACACAGAGTGACACAGACAAGGCAATGCGAAGATGGCAACATCCAATGGAGACTCTGGAGGGATACATTTACAAGCTAAGGAACACCAAAGGTTGCCAGCAACCACCAAAAGCTAGGAGAAAGGCAACATATTTTCCTCCTCAGAGCCTCCAGAAGAAGCCATCTTGATCTCAGACTTTTGGCCTCCTGAACTTTGAGAGAATAAATTTCTGTTGTTTTAAGACACTCATTTTGTGCTAATTTGTTAGGGTAGCCCTAGGAAAAGAATAAAGGAAGGAGCTGGGAAGCCCTTTACATTTACTGTGGTAATTATAGGTTGCATATATTTGTGAATGTAATGAGACAAATGCATTTATTTAGATAGGTATGTTAATAAGCTTGTCCATATTGTAAACTAAGTAAATATTAGATTCTATGATTTCCACATGGTCATGATAAATAATTAATGTCTCCAAAGTTAAAACACTGAAAGAGAAAAATGCTACCTGTAGTTGACAATTTCTGTGTACCTGCTTTTGCTTGCAGTATCTAGTGGTCAGTTTTTGTATAAAGTATTTCATAGCCAATATCAAGCTAACTTAGAAACTGAGTAACTCATGCTTGAAATCAGAGGAAAGAAAGGATAAACTGAAAATAGAAAAAGGGGTATAAAATACAAAATTATATCCCTTATGATGGTAAAAGAATGGGACGAGAACTTATAGTGGCATATCAAAGACTGTATGAATTACAGATTCTATGTGTTGATACTTTTTAAAAAGTATTAAGCTGAAAAATCATGATAGTTGAATTGCTAATAGGGAGAGACTGCTTTTTAATTTCCCAATTTTAGTGTACCTTCATTATTAACTATAATTTGAGTCAATGTAGATTTTGCTTAGAATATATTTTCTAAGCTAAGAAAAATGATTTAATTATATTACATGGCAAGATAAGATGCTTTATGCCAATTTCAAGATCTTTTACAAGAAATACTTAAAGGTGGGGATGTCTTTTTCAATGTATAAATAAATCTGATTTTAAGTAAATATGCTCTCTAGAATTTAAATCAGCTGAACATTTATTGAGTATATTACATTAAAATGTAACAAAAATAAATTGATTCAAGTTTAAAAAGATGCATTAGTCTAGTAAGATTTTGCAGATGTTTATTATTTGGTAATGAGTTCCAAATTAATATGATTTTGTTTTAATTTATATTTTAAAGTTGTATATAAAAGGTTTAAGAAATATTTTTATTTAACATTTTGAACATCTAAACAAAATGTATGCATTTCTGAGGTAAAGGACTCAATCAAAATACTGTGATAAGATAAACATTAAAGTACTACACCGACATTTATAATTTTATGATTCAGTAGATAGGACAGGGCATCATTCAATTCAAATGTGTGTAGACTTTTCACTTTTCAAAATGAAATTAGTAATATTTACGTAAATTTAAAGATATGGAGGAAATGGCAGGTAAGATAATTGGGTTTCAATAAAAATTGTATTACCAACAAAATTATAAATATAAAAAGTGTATTATAAGGTGGAAAATATTAACTTAAGGAATTTGAAGGCATGTTTGCCAAAAATTATTTCCATTCCTCTTAAAGTTAGTGTATTAGACACTTGCTTCATATTTGTTGACTAAATTTCAAAATACTAAAATAGAAGAATATCATACAAAAAGGCATTAATTTATCAACTTCAACCTTTTACAGAGCTCTATGTACTTGAAGTACTAACTAGACTGGGAATTCTTTAAGGACAACAAAACCCAACAACAACAAAAACCTCAAACCAAACCTATCTTAGAATCCCTAATACCAAGTAGAATGCCTAATAAAAAGTTTCTAGGTCAGGGGGGCCTGGCTGGCTCAGTGAGAGGGGCATGTGACTCTTGATCTTGGATCATGAGTTCAAGCCACATGTTGGGTGTAAACATTATTTTAAAAAATAAGTTTCTAGAAAATTCATTTTTTTCCCTTGAACTGAACTTATTTCAGGATTATATACTATCATAAAAACATTTAATAAATATTTTACAATTTTTATAAGCCATAAGTAGCCTAAGAAAAATAGATAATAGGGTTTACCTTTTCCTATGATAAGAAGCTTATATGTGCATGACAGAGTGTTTCAGAAATGCAAAGGTATACACACAAAAAAGGCCATCATACCATTCAAAAATAAATACTGCTTTTAAAAAATGCCCAAATTTCTGCTCCTCAAATGTTTTAAATAGTAAAATGGGAATTATATTAATTTAAAGGAAAAAAATATGAAACAAAAAGACCAAATCAACAAAAGCCAATGATACAACAGCATTAATTCTGCTAAATTAACTTGGTTATTTAGGGAGAGAAAAAAAGACTATGGTACCTTCTTTATAGGTTGACCTGATGCTTTCTTCCCAATAAAGTTTTCAGAGACTCCCAGAAGAGCAGCTACATTTTGTTCTGCTGGACTAAGCTGGCTAAACTACATTTAAAAAGAGTAAACAGAGAAAAATCAAATTGTAACTTTAAAAAAAAAAAGATTTATTTATTTGAGAGAGAGAAAGCATGTGGTGAGATAGGGGGGCAGGAGAGGGAGAACGAATTTCAAGCAGACTCCCTACCGAGTGTGGAGCTCGACTCTGGGCTCAATCCCACGACCCTCAGATCATGACCTGAGTCAAAATCAAGAGTAGGATGCTTAGCTGACTGAGCCACCTAGGCACCTTTCAAATTGTAACTTTTAAAAATCTGCCATTTGAACCAAATTTAGTATTTCCTGTGATATCACATTATCATGGTTTTGAAGGATATGAAAAAACACAAATTTTACTTATACATATTGTAAAGCTCAAAAAATGTATTATTAAAACATAACATATTTTGGTAGAATACTTAAAGGCATGGTCACAAGCACTGTGACTATGGACTATGGTTTCCATGGTCCATGTGGTTATGTTTAATATTGAGAGGTCTGCGGGGAGGAAGGGAAGGGAAAGCTTTTGACAGTAACTGCATTATATAGGACCACTTAAAAAACTTAGTTACAATTTAAAATATGACATTAAAAAGAAAATTAATTTCCTGCAAATTAAGAGCAGCATACTGCTTCTGCCTACTATGTGTTCATGCATCTGCTCTGTTCATAGTAAAATCCTAACAGACTGTACTCTACCACCTGGTTTTGTAACAAGTAGGATCCAGCTCCACCTTCCTGTTAGTGATAAAACTGATATTGCTTCTCAGGTAGTTAACGTCACTGAGTTTAGTTATTTTGCTTGGCTCCGATAGAGCTTTCATGTAATTAAAATATCAAAAAAAAAAAAAACAAACAAACCCCCAGCTTTCATGGTTTTCTTCACATTGTAGGCATCATAAAATGGAGTGGCCCCTAAAACATAACAGTAACTATCTTCGGGGAATGAGATCAGGGATGATCCTCTTTTCTTTTCTGCACTTTTTGTTATTTTTTCGATAATGAACTTGTTTATATTTAACAGAAAAGTACTATTTAAGTGACACTTAAATACTAAGTGTCTTAATAGTACTAAAAGTACTATTAAGTGACTGAAAATGCTATTTCCATATTACTCTTCTAAAAACTGACACATGAAAGGCCCAATTACAAACATATTTTAGTAGAGAAAAAAAGTGAATAATCACTTAATAAAAATTGTATCATCATTAATAAATAAGACAGACCATACTGAAGAGCCTTCTATTCTCACCTGCCTGAAGTATATCATCCAGTCAGGGTCACAGTGAGAAGCCATGTCATAGGGAGTTGTTAAATAAATCAAGTGAAGAAGGCTTTCGAGAACAAGTCCTTCAAGACCTTTCTTCAGATCTCTGTACAGAATGTCACAATAAGCCAAATCTATAGTCCCTAAAAGGAAGATCAAAATTTCATCTTTCATAATTACCAAAGGGGGAGAAAGGTGATTTTTGAAAATGTCTTGTTGAGAAGTTACCTAAGCATAGCAAAAAGTCTTCAAAATTTCTTAACTCCAGCATAGTTAACACACAGTTTTATAGTTTCCAGTGTTCAGTGTAGTGATTCAGCAATTCTAAACATTACTCAGTGCTCAGTGCTCATCATGATGAGCGTACTCTTAATTCCCTTCACTTATTTCACTCATCCTTCCACCAAAATCCCTTCTTATGTAATTTATCACAACTATTTTGGAGGTCATTTTGACGGACCTCCAAATGTTTGATACATCAACATTTAATAAGATTACTCCTTCTGACCCAATTGCTGTTTTTGGAAATCTAACCCAGAGAAACATTTCCACACATACCCAAAAATAGATATAAACAGAGATGCCCATTGCAGTTTTGTCTATAGTTGAGAAAAATTAAAAAAAAAAAAAAAACAGTGCAAATGTCCATCAATAGGGGAATGGTTAATTAAATTACAGTATCTAGACTATGGATGATTATAGTAGTAAAAGAAAAATGAGGTAAATTTAAAGGGACTGACATGTTAAAGTACTCCTTAATATTTTAAGTGAGAAAAGTAAGCTGCCAAAAAATACTTACAACTATGACTTTATCTTAAAAATAAACTACAAAATAACATAAAAATGTATATACATGTATATATATAAAATCTATACACATATACATACAAACATACATATATAATATACATATACATGTTTATCTGTATGCATAATCATATGTGGAACAATACACATCAAATTGTTAACAGTGGTTGCCCCTGGAGGGTGGAAATGGGACAGGAGAATGGGATTTTCCATTACATAATTCTGAGTTCTAAGGAATTTTTTAAATGACAGACATGTATTATTTTTCATTAAGTAAATTATGATGTAGCCATTAAGAAAAAACTATTCCCTGTCAAGAAACAATTTTTAAGGAAAAAAGCAAGTTCTGGAACAAAACCAATGATTGTTTACTTAAAAACAAAAGCTTAAAAAAATCTTAAACTTGTATATTAAGTATATGTTATGCATTGAAATGAAATGTACAGAACATGTCTGAAAAGACATATACCAAATTGCCATTCTTGGTAGGATATTAAGATTTGTACGATTGTTAGTAGAGGGGTGTGTGAAGGGGGATGATAATCTTTTTCCCTCTAAATACTTCTGGAGTATCCTAAATTACTTGTAATTCAAAACATCTTTCAGGGTGTCTAAGTAGCTCAGCCAGTTCAACTCTTGATTTTGGCTCAGGTCATGATCTCAGGGTTGTGACATGGAGCCATGAGTCAGGCTCATGGTGGGTGTGGAGCCTGTTTAAAACTCTCTCTTCCCCTCCCCCTCTGCTCCTTCCTACTTCCTCTCTAAAAAAACAAAAACAAAAAACCCAATACTTTTTCAACTTTTTATTTATTTACTAAAAAACCCTTTCTAAAAAGTAAGTTCTACACCCAACATGTGGCCTGAACTCAGAACCCTGAGACAAAGAGTCACATGCTCTACTGACTGAGGCAGCCAGGTGCCTACACTTTTCAACTTTTAAAAGCGAAAGTAGTATAATAGCTTGTAAGATTAATGTTATTAATATGAAATTAGTTCCAATTTAAAGGAAGAGAATGATTTAACTTCTTTTTTTCCCGGCACATTTCCTCAGAAACTTAGGTAAACTCTTACCCTTAAAAGAAGCTCGTCCCAGTTTTGTAATATGAAAACTATATTGGATCTCTTCTTTGGGCTTATCAATAGTGTCTTTTTGTAGAAGTCCTTTTTCTGTCAGGTATCTAAGTGATTCGATGGTTATGTCCCACAGACTTTTTTCTTGTAATAAAATCTTTTGCTGAACACCAAAAAATGTACCACACATAAAGTGATATATGTCATCAAGATTTGTTGCAATCTGAAACAATTCAAGACATCATTGGAACATTTTCCTTAATTTAAGACATCGTTTTGAATGCATGTTAATGTCCATACTGCAAAGCTACTGAAATAAATTAGCATAAAACTAACATACTTGCACATATAAAGATAATTTTATAAGCGGCATTTTAAAATTAACAAGAAACAATTTTAAAAAGTTATCATATTCATACTTTTAATGAAAACATCTACATATTTTTCACCCAAAACTCCTCACATTTTTAAATAATTTTTCACAATGTCTCCAAAGCTGTGCTTTGTTTATTCTCCAACCAATTATCACTAATTCTCACTCAGCCTCCTTCAGAAATCCTCCCTTTACCCCTTTCCATCCACCTGTGAAAGTATTCTTTAGCAATAAAAATTGTATTTAAAAAAAACCACCACACACATGCAAAACATAACTGAAAGTCTCCACTGAAACAGGATCAGGCAATATTTCCCAATATATACCTAAAAATATATAGCAGTCTTCTCTTTTTGTCTCTCTCATTCCTGTTCTTTTGCTGCCTTTCTCTCTCCCCCTCTTAGTCACTATTTAAAATTTATAGTGGCAATCATTAAGTAATATTCAATCCTCCATTTGGTATTCAGATATAAAGTTAATGCTGAATTAGGATAATTTTATATTAGCCAATTTCAATGAAATCATTATGTTCTACTAAAATATAGTCAATCAATAAATGTATCACTTATTCTTACAGTTCTGATGACATTTTTTCAACTGGAAAACTTAAGTAATTATTTGATACTAAACCAATATAAGAGTTAAAAAAATATGATGAGGCAGAGACATTTACTATTATTTTCTTTTTAATAAACTCAATTTAAAAAAATGTTTGATGCTTTTTATTATTATTATTATTATTATTTTTTTAGAGAGTGTGCACAAGTGGGTGAAGGAGGGGCAGAGAGAGATACACACACCCTTAAGCAGGTTCCATGCTCAGCATAGAGCCTAATGTGGGGCTTGATCTCCCAACTCTGAGATCATGACCTGAGCCAAAATCAAGAGTAGGATCTTAACTGACTGAGCCACTCAGGCACCCAAAACTCCTTCTTAATATAATGAGGCTAAAATGGCAGTTTTAAGGTATTCAAGACTGATACTCAGTTTGTAGATTACCGATGAACTTAGCTGCTGAATTGTTTTCTACTTGGTTGATTATAGTTAACATTAAGGATATTAAAAAAAATCCTTTACTTGATCCTTCTAGCTACCATCATGTTATCTTTCTATCCCTTTGTGAAAAACTTGCAGATACAGTGATTTAGACCCACTGGTCCAGCCTCTGCCTCTGGCCTCCACAGCTTCTCAAAGCTGGATTCTTCGCTGTTGCCCCAACCTTCAGGTTCACCCATGCCCAACTCCAAAGTGAATAATCCATTCATTCATTCATTCATTCATTCATTCATTCAAGTATTTGCAGAGCACCAACCACATGCCAGGCATTGTGTTAGGTAGGCACTTGGATTCAGGGACAAATAACAATAAATATGGATTCTGCTTGTACAGGTTTTATATTCCTGTGGGGTAAAATCAGCCAAATCACTGCACTAACCAGAATATAATTACAAACTGATAGGTTCTACTAAAGCAATGTGGTTCTATAGATACAATAAACTGACTGGACTCAGAGGCACAGGGAGGCTTCCCTGAGGAAGCGATGGTTATGTGGGTAAGGGTGAGACAGGAGATGGAGTGGGGAAGATGCACGAATCTCACACTTAGTGAGCACTGGGGTGGGAAGGAACATCACGTGCTTGAGAACCTAAAAGGCCTGTATACCTGGAGTGCAGAGTGCAAGGAGGCTGGTGAGAGATGAGGATGGAGACAGGTAGAGGCCAAATCTACCACTGCAGACCATGATAAGGAATTTGGGCTTAATCTTAAAGGCAATGGAAACCACCACTGACAAATTTTAAGGAGAGAGGGGTAATACATTCTGAGTTTACATTTTGACAAGATCAGTCTGTGAAGAGTTATTTGGAGAGGATGTGGGAAAGCGTGGAAGAATGGATGCAAGGCAGTCAGCCCAGTTAGGGGACGATCACACTGCCCAGGCAGAAGACTGCAGGAGCACGGGCCCCAGTGTGGGTGCAGGGAGCAAGCAGGCTGCAAGCAGCCTATATTACCTGCCTCGTTTTGCCTCAGATTCTTTTTACAAAAGGGGAGCCACATTACTTAATTCAAAGGTATGCAAGGATCAGAGATTAAATACATAAAGTGTCTAACAGGGTGTCTAAGGTGTGGCTGTGATAAATAGATGATAACTGGAGGCTCCCTGAATCCTATGGCCCAACCACTGTTACGTTTTCTCATCAATTCCTAGAGTTTCCTTCTCTCCACCAAACCACCGGCCTAGTCTCTCCAGGGGTGCTCATCTGTACCCTCCTGCCCTGACCTCACTGCCCAACTCACAGACCTCACCCTTCTTGCTTCTCAGTTCTCTTCCACCTGACTGTTTCTGTCTAGAGGACTTCTGCTTCATTTCCAGCTCTAAAGGTTTTCCTGCTCTCCACCATGTCTAGAATTCCAGCATTCTTCCACAACTAGAGCCCTGTTGTGAACCCCCACTTCATGGTGTAAGAGTAATCTTGCTGGCCTGGCCTCCTCCTGACTGGGTCCAGTTTCTTGAGTTCTGCCTCCTATGGGCAAGCTTGGAACAACAGCTGCCTACCTGCTAATCTCCTGAACCAACTGCTGCCTGATTTCTTGCTGGGGCACTTCAACTGTTAAAACAGAATTTAAACGCGACTGTTTGTGCCCCATAGATCTTGTATTGCCAGGTCCAGAAAACCATATCCCTGTGGCCAAGTCAGTTTTCCTAGTCTCCCTGTTACCTGAGCACTTCCATCTTAAGGGAAGTTCCAACTCCCTCCCAATTCCACTACTTTTGCTGAGTCCTAACTCATATACATACTTGTCAGATGTATGCATTATGAATATTTCCTCTGGGACTTCTCACTTTTTTAGCAATGTCTTTTGAAGATAATCGTAAAAATTATGATGAAGTCTATTTAATTGAATTTTTCCCTTCATGGTTTATGTTTTTCGTTTCCCGCATAAGAAATCTTAACCCAAGGTAACAAAAAATTTTCTCCTATATGTCCTAGAAATTATATTTTTAGCTGTTAAGTTTAGGTCTATGGTCCATGTTTAATTATTCTGGACAAAATTAGAGTGAGGTAAGAGTACAGATTAATTTTTGGTTTTGTTCTATATAGATACCTAGTTGTTCCAGCACCATTTATTGAAAACAAACAAAACTATCCTTTGTCCATTTAAATATCTTGACACTTTTTGTTAAAAATTGATCATTTTGATCATTTATAGGGGTGCCTGGCTGGCTCAGTCAGTGGAGCATGCAACTCTTGATCTTGGAGTACTGAGTTCGAGCCCCATGTTGAGTGCAGAAATTATTTTTTTTTAAAAATTGATCATGTATGTGTAGGCCTAATTCTGGACTTATTGATCTATTGGTCTATATGAACCTTGCACCAATATCACACTGCCTTGATTACTGAAGCTTTATAGTAAGTCTCAAAGTAGTGTGAACACTCTTTGTTATTTTTTCACAAAATTGATTTTGGCTATTCTACTTTGTATTTCCAAAATAAATTCTATTAGCCTTCAATTTCCACTAAACAAGTCTATTGACTGGAATTGCACTAAATTTATATACCAATTTAGGAAGTATCAACAGATCAAAACTGTTCTAATTCTTTTTTTTTTCAAAGATTTTATTTATTTATTCATGAGAGACACACAGAGAGAGGCAGATACATAGGCAGAGGGAGAATCAGGCTCCCCGCAAGGAGCCCAATGTGGGACTTGATGCCAAGAGTCCAAGATCATCTGCCAAAAGCAGATGCTTAACCGCTGAGCTACCCAGGTGTCCTGACTGTTTTAATTCTTGACCATGGATAAAAAAGCAGGACCCATCTATTTGCTGTCTACAAGAGACTCATTTTAGACAGAAGGACACCTACAACCTGAAAATAAAAGGTTGGAGAACCATTTACCATTCAAATGGTCCTCAAAAGAAAGCAGGGGTAGCCATCCTTATATCAGATAAATTAAAATTTACCCCGAAGACTATAGTGAGAGATGAAGAGGGACACTATCTCATACTCAAAGGATCTATCCAACAAGAGGACTTAACAATCCTCAATATATATGCCCCGAATGTGGGAGCTGCCAAATATTTAAACCAATTAATAACCAAACTGAAGAAATACTTTGATAATAATACACTTATACTTGGTGACTTCAATCTAGCTCTTTCTATACTAGATAGGTCTTCTAAGCACAACATCTCCAAAGAAACGAGAGCTTTAAATGATACACTGGACCAGATGGATTTCACAGATATCTACAGAACTTTACATCCAAACTCAACTGATACACATTCTTCTCAAGTGCACATGGAACTTTCTCCAGAATAGACCACATACTGGGTCACAAATCGGGTCTGAACCGATACCAAAAGATCGGGATCGTCCCCTGCATATTCTCAGACCATAATGCCTTGAAATTAGAACTTAATCACAACAAGAAGTTTGGAAGGACCACAAACACGTGGAGGTTAAGGACCATCCTGCTAAAAGATGAAAAGGTCAACCAGGAAATTAAGGAAGAATTAAAAAGATTCATGGAAACTAATGAGAATGAAGATACAACCGTTCAAAATCTTTGGGATGCAGCAAAAGCAGTCCTGAGGGGGAAATACATCGCAATATAAGCATCCATTCAAAAACTGGAAAGAACTCAAATTCAAAAGCTCACCTTACACATAAAGGAACTAGAGAAAAAGCAACAAATGGACCCCACCCCCAGCAGAAGAAGACAGTTAATTAAAATTCGAGCAGAACTAAATGATATCGAGACCAAAAGAACTGTGGAACAGATCAACAGAACCAGGAGTTGGTTCTTTGAAAGAATTAATAAGATAGATAAACCATTAGCCAACCTTATTAAAAAGAAGAGAGAGAAGACTCAAATTAATAAAATCATGAATGAGAAAGGAGAGATCACTACCAACACCAAGGAAATACAAACGATTTTAAAAACATATTATGAACAGGTGTACGCCAATAAATTAGGCAATCTAGAAGAAATGGACGCATTCCTGGAAAGCCACAAACTACCAAAACTGGAGCAGGAAGAAACAGAAAACCTGAACAGGCCAATAACCAGGGAGGAAATTGAAGCAGTCATCAAAAACCTCCCGAGACACAAGAGTCCAGGGCCAGATGGCTTCCCAGGAGAATGCTATCAAACGTTTAAAGAAGAAATCATACCTATTCTACTAAAGCTGTTTGGAAAGATAGAAAGAGATGGAGTACTTCCAAATTCGTTCTATGAGGCCAGCATCACCTTAATTCCGAAACCAGACAAAGATCCCACCAAAAAGGAGAATTACAGACCAATATCCCTGATGAACATGGATGCAAAAATTCTCAACAAGATACTAGCCAATAGGATCCAACAACACATTAAGAAAATTATTCACCATGACCAAGTAGGATTTATCCCCGGGACACAAGGCTGGTTCAACACTCGTAAAACCATCAATGTGATTCATCATATCAGCAAGAGAAAAACCAAGAACCATATGATCCTCTCATTAGATGCAGAGAAAGCATTTGACAAAATACAGCATCCATTCCTGATCAAAACCCTTCAGAGTGTTGGGATAGAGGGAACTTTCCTTGACATCTTAAAAGCCATTTACGAAAAGCCCACAGCAAATATCATTCTCAATGGGGAAGCACTGGGAGCCTTTCCGCTAAGATCAGGAACAAGACAGGGATGTCCACTCTCACCACTGCTGTTCAACATAGTTCTGGAAGTCCTCGCCTCAGCAATCCGACAACAAAAAGACATTAAAGGCATTCAAATAGGCAAAGAAGAAGTCAAACTCTCCCTCTTCGCTGATGACATGATACTCTACATAGAAAACTCAAAAGCCTCCACCCCAAGATTGCTAGAACTCATACAGCAATTTGGTAGCGTGGCAGGATACAAAATCAATGCCCAGAAATCAATGGCATTTCTATACACTAACAATGAGACTGAAGAAAGAGAAATTAAGGAGTCAATCCCATTTACAATTACACCCAAAAGCATAAGATACCTAGGAATAAACCTAACCAAAGAGGTAAAGGATCTATACCCTAAAAACTATAGAACACTTCTGAAAGAAATTGAGGAAGACACAAAGAGATGGAAAAATATTCCATGCTCATGGATTGGCAGAATTAATATTGTAAAAATGTCAATGTTACCCAGGGCAATTTACACGTTTAATGCAATCCCTATCAAAATACCATGGACTTTCTTCAGAGAGTTAGAACAAATTATTTTAAGATTTGTGTGGAATCAGAAAAGACCCCGAATAGCCAGGGGAATTTTAAAAAAGAAAACCATAGCTGGGGGCATCACAATGCCAGATTTCAGGTTGTACTACAAAGCTGTGGTCATCAAGACAGTGTGGTACTGGCACAAAAACCGACACATAGATCAATGGAACAGAAAAGAGAACCCAGAAGTGGACCCTGAAATGTATGGTCATCTAATATTCGATAAAGGAGGAAAGACTATCCATTGGAAGAAAGACAGTCTCTTCAATAAATGGTCTTGGGAAAATTGGACATCCACATGCAGAAGAATGAAACTGGACCACTCTCTTTCACCATACACAAAGATAAACTCAAAATGTATGAGAGATCTAAATGTGAGACAAGATTCCATCAAAATCATAGAAGAGAACACAGGCAACACCCTTTTTGAACTTGGCCACAGTAACTTTTTGCAAGATACATCCACAAAGGCAAAAGAAACAAAAACAAAAATGAACTACTGGGACTTCACCAAGATAAGAAGCTTTTGCACAGCAAAGGATACAGTCAACAAAACTAAAAGACAACCTACAGAATGGGAGAAGATATTTGCAAATGACATATCAGATAAAGGGCTAGTTTCCAAAATCTATAAAGAACTTCTTAAACTCAACACCAAAGAAACAAACAATCCAATCATGAAATGGGCAAAAGACATGAAGAGAAATCTCACAGAGGAAGACATGGACATGGCCAACATGCACATGAGAAAATGCTCTGCATCACTTGCCATCAGGGAAATACAAATCAAAACCACAATGAGATACCACCTCACACCAGTGAGAATGGGGAAAATTAACAAGGCAGGAAACCACAAATGTTGGAGAGGATGCGGAGAAAAGGGAACCCTCTTACACTGTTGGTGGGAATGTGAACTGGTGCAGCCACTCTGGAAAACTGTGTGGAGGTTCCTCAAAGAGTTAAAAATAGACCTGCCCTACGACCCAGCAATTGCACTGTTGGGGATTTACCCCAAAGATTCAGATGCAATGAAACGTCGGGACACCTGCACCCCGATGTTTCTATCAGCAATGGCCACAATAGCCAAACTGTGGAAGGAGCCTCGGTGTCCATCGAAAGATGAATGGATAAAGAAGATGTGGTTTATGTATACAATGGAATATTCCTCAGCCATTAGAAACGACAAATACCCACCATTTGCTTCAACGTGGATGGAACTGGAGGGTATTATGCTGAGTGAAATAAGTCAATCGGAGAAGGACAAGCAGTGTATGTTCTCATTCATTTGGGGAATATAAATAATAGTGAAAGGGAATATAAAGAAAGGGAAAAGAAATGTTGGGAAATATCAGGAAGGGAGACAGAACATAAAGACTCCTAACTCTGGGAAACAAACTAGGGGTGGTGGAAGGGGAGGAGGGCGGGTGTTGGAGGGGAATGGGTGACGGGCACTGAGGCGGACACTTGACGGGATGAGCACTGGGTCTTTTTCTGTATGTTGGTAAATTGAACACCAATAAAAATTAATTTAAAAAAAAATAAAGAAAACCAAAACAACAACTGTAATTTATATTGTAATGGTTAAAATATATTCTCTGGCTATAGACCCAGAGGAATGATTCTGTTGATTATTAATGAAAGGATGGGAATCAGCCCTTGGTCTGTTATTGTTAGAGGTGTGTGTGTGTGTGTGTGTGTGTGTGTGTGTGTGTGTGTGTGAGAGAGAGAGAGAGAGAGAGAGAGATTTTTACATTAGCTAGTGCTAATTAAAAATATATATATATTAGCAACCTTTAAGACCAATATGGTTTTTCTGAAAAGGGTTGTTCAATGATTCAAAGGGGGTTGAGAACAATGATCTTTTACCTGGTTATATGGGAGTTTCTCCAAATCATTTCATCTCTATTTCACATATGACTGCAGTTTTGTTTTGGAATGTCTTAACATGATAAACAAATTAATTCAGGAATACTTATGAAAAAACAAACAAACAAAAAACAACAACAACCAAAAAAAGGAATACTTATGAAGAATTAAATATGACCTACATACTAATGCAGATATTAAGGATTGCATTTCACTTCAGGAATAAGAGGAGAAGCTACAGTATAACTTTATCATTGCATGAAAACATTCTCTGTCTTCATTCTTAAATTCTTCCAGTCATTTCTGGGGAAAACTGGAAAAAATGAATTGCCATCCTAAAATGTGAGTGACTGCATAATACAGAAATCTTCTCCTTTCCGGATGCGTGGGTGGCTCAATGGTTGAACGTCTGCCTTCAGCTCAGAGCATGATCCTGGAGTTCCTGGATCGAGTCCCACATTGGGCTCCCTGCATGGAGCCTGTTTCTCCTTCTGCCTGTGTCCCTGCCTCTCCCCGTGTCTCTCATGAATAAATAAATAAAATCTTAAAAAAAAAAAAAAAATTCTTGACCATGGTATCTCTCTCCATTTATTTAGGTCTCCTTTAATTTCTCTTAGCAGTTTTACAATTTTCAGTGTATAGATCTGACATATATTAAACTTATCCCTAAATACTGCATATTTTTTGATGCTCTTGTGAAAGGAGTTGTTTTTCTAATTATTTGTAGTGAGTGTATTATTTGTAGATACAATTGAGTTTTGTACATTGACCCTGTATCCTAGACATGCTGATTACACTCTAGTTTTCTTGTACGTTTTTTTCCTTTGGATTTTTCTTGAACCTAATATCAGCAAATAAGACAGTTTTACTTCTTCCTTTTAATCTACATGCCCTCGTTTCTCTTCCTGTCTTGTACTGGCTAGGATTTCTGATGTATGCTGAAAAGTAGGTAAGAACAGACCTCTTTTCTTTTCCTGATCTTAGATGGAAAAACATGTAGTCTTCACCATTAAGTGTGATGTTACCTGCAGTTTTTTTTTTTTTTAAATAAACACCTTTTAGCAGGTTGAATATAATCTCTTCTACTCCTAGTTTGCTGAGTTTTTATCATAAATGGGTGCTGAATTCTGTCAAATGGATAGTAACATTGAATTTTGAATGTCAAATGAATAGTAACATTGACTTTTGAATTTGAATTACTGGAATAAACCCTGTTTTGCTGGATTACTAATACTTTGATAAGGATTTTTATAACTATTTTTACCACAGATATTGGCCTTTACTTTTCTCCTCTTGTAATGTCTTTGTCTGCTGGTAAGATGAGATGAGCAGTGTTCCCTCTTCCTCTACTTTCTGGAAGAATGTGTTTTCCCTCCTTAAATGTTTGGTAGAGTTTACCATGAAGTCAGTTGGGCCTGGACTCTTCATTGTGGGAAGTTTTAAGTTATAAATTCAATTTCTTTAATAGATATAGGACTAGACTTTCTACTTCTTTTTCAGTCAGTTTTGGAAATTGTCTTCCAAGAATTTTTCCCATTTCATCTAAGTGGTTGGATTCAATTTTCAGTATTCAAGGATACAGTTACTCAAGGATTATTCTTTACTATCCCTTTAATATCTCTAGGATCTTTAGTGATGACCCTCCTTTCATTCCTGATATTGGTAATTTATGTATTCTCTCTTTTCCCTCTGATCAAATCAGTCAATAATCTTACTGATCTTTTCAATGAACTAGCTTGTAGTTTCATTATTTTTTTCCCTTGTCTACTTTTTATTTCATTTCTGGGTTTTTGTTTTTTTTTTATTTCCTTCTTTCTACTTTGCCCCTCCCCTCATTCCTAAAGTAAAACTTAGACTACTGAATTTGGATCTTTCTTTTATTCTAATAAGCACTTAAAGCCATAAATGTCCTTTTAAGCACTTCTTTGGCTTCATGCCACTAATTCTGATATATCTATTTTCATTTTCATTCCATTCAAAATATTTTCTAATATCCCTGTGATTTCTACTTTGACCACTGGTCAGAGTATGCTATTTAATGTCCAAATATTTAGGTAATTCCCTGATATCCCTCTGTTATTGTTGGTATACTATAATTATTTCCATTAGACAGTTTACTATATTTGATTATTTCAATCCTTTTAAATGTATTGAGACTTGTTTATGGTCTCAGAATATGATCTATGTTGGTGAAATATTTCACGTGCACTTGAGGAATATTCCACACATATGATGGTACACTGGAAAGAGTACAATCCAGCAAGGCAGAACTTAAATTATAGTCCCATCAAAACCATAATTCACTGAATGATCTTGGATTACTCATCAATTCTCCGAGTCTGTTATATAATATATAACTTATCTAATATATATCTTAATATATATAATTTAATATATAATTTGATGATCTTCATGATCTCTTCCTCCTTTACTAACTCCTTGGCAACCCTCCTACTACAGGTCTTTATTACATTATATATGGATTACTACATACTAGTAATTAGTATGATTACAGAAGAATCAGTAAAAAACTTAGAGTTAGTTTTAGGGCACTTTTTATTTTGAGAGCATGAAGTATGGAATGTGTTGATGAGATTGTTGATAAAGCTGAAGCCACTTGCAAAATGATTTTTTTAATGAAATGCATAAAGTCTTTTTGGATAATATAGTATGCACCGCTATTTGCTTGATTATGTGATGTCAAAAGTTTAACTATATTCCAAGTACAAAAACAAACTGGATTACTTTGAGGATGTTCACTAGCATTCACAATCGGTTTGTTTTGGTGTGGGGCAATTGCCACCAGCTAAAACAGTGTTGTTAATAGTAATTCAATAAAAATGATTTTAAATGTAAAAAAAAAAAAAAAAAAAGTACTACATTCTGTAGTACTTAGTACTACATTCTGTAACTAGTACTATATACTACATTATATATGGATTTACTCATTGCTTCTGAAGTGAATTCTGAAGTACACTTTAGAATTTCCTCTGATGAATGACAGTGTCACAACTCTATAGTCTACCATTTAAGTATACTCTTCCATTTTTCCCAATTTACAGCACACAGTCTGGCTTAATTTTTTCTACCCAACTTTCAACTCTTCAGGATCTGCAGCTCTCGTCTAGATCTATAGAATCTAGTCTGTTGACTCATCTCACACCATCTTAAACTTTCTCTTATTAATTCTATATTAAGTACCTTGAATGGCTTATTCCTTCTCTCTGCTTATCTAAGATGTCTATCTCCTTTACTACCCAGCACTGATTCCTTTTCTTCCTTATAGCCTTTCACTATTCTGAACTGCCAGGGAATATTATAATATTATTCATCTACAAGGTAATTAAAACTTATGGTATTTTTTATTTGTTAATTACTTTTTGTATTTTCACCTAAACTATTCAGGTTAATGAAGGTAGACTGCATGATAGGTTTTTTTTTTTTTTTTAAAGATTTTATTTATTTATTCATGAGAGACACAGAGAGAGATGCAGAGACACAGGCAGAGGGAGAAGCAGGCTCCTTGCAGGGAGCCCAATGTGGGACTCGATCCCTGGACCGAGGATCATGCCCTGAGCTGAAGGCAGATGCTCAACTGCTGAGCCATGCAGGCATCCCAGACTGCATGATAGGTTGGTTTTGTAGTGGAACAACAAATTCAAACCCTGCCTTTGCCACTTTATGGCCAGATGACCTTGGACACACTATTAAAATTTACTTAATTTAAGAATAACCATTGAAACACCTGAGTGGCTCATTGGTTAAGTGTCTGATTATTGATTTCTGCTCAGGTCATGATCTCAAAATCATGGGATCAAGCCCTATGTAGAGCTCTTCCTTGGCCTCCCTGCTCAGTGGGGAGTCTGCTTGAGATTCTCTCTCCCTCTGCCCCTCCCCAACTTCACGCAAACTCTCTCTCTAAAATAAGTAAATAAATCTTAAAAAAAAAAAGTAACAAAGAAGTTTAATTCAAGAGTAATCCTAAAAGAGAGCTAAATTCTAAGAAAATGAAGTTTTCCTACTGTCCTTTTTTTTTTTTTTAATTTTCTGCTTGATAAAGGCTATACTGATTTCACAAATGTTTATAATATCTTAGAATGATCATAGGGCTACAGGTGAACCTTATTCTTAACAAGGGCAGGGATGATGTATTATCCCCTATCAGGACCTATGTCCTTATAGTTTCTTATATCCTCTAGAGTATCCAAAAAGTCTCTCACTTGTAGTGATGCCTAGTTATGATTTGTTGATTTTTCATATTTCACATAACTCAAAGCATTTAAAAAGGTATGTATGAATCTAGGTTCAGAGTTCTCATGTCAGACTGCTCTTTTCCACATTAGATTAGAAGCTAACATTTGTTTTCATACTTACAGTTCTCATAACTTTCAAATCTCTATTTTCTTGGGTAATGGTAATAAGATTTAGAAATAATGAAAAATACCTTCAAACCAATCAAAGAGAGAAACAAAGTTTGGATTCCCTTGGTGAATTCTTGAACAAGATGGCTATAACAGTTTTCCAACGGTCTACTTATTAACTCCAATACCTATAAAAATTAAAGCAATGTTTTGTGTTATTATAAAAAAATAAAGTGTTCCATATAAAATTTTATATTTTGTATAGATCTTATAGAAGCAGGTGGTGTTAAGGACATAAAGACAAACAAATAAGAATTTAGCAGGTGTTCTCATGAAAATGGGAGAAAGATAAATATACTTTTTGTTGTACTCTTTCTAATCTTAATCACAGAGAGAAAGAATCATTATTTAAAGAAATATTAGTGGGATGCCTGGGTGGCTCAGCAGTTAAGCATCCGCCTTTGTTTTTGTTTTTTTTTTAAGCATCTGCCTTTGGCTCAGGGCGTGATCCTGCAATCCTGGGATCAAGTCCCACGTTGGGCTCCCTGCATGGAGCCTGCTTCTCCCTCTGCCTATGTCTCTGCCCCCCTCTATCTGTGTATCTCATAAAGAATAAATAAAATCTTTAAAAAGAAAACAGTATTAGTAATTAATTTTTAAAAGATGATATCATAAAAGGGCTAGACCAAAGAACAAAAAAAGACAAAACAAAAAGCCAACAACAATCAGATTATTACCTGTTGCTTGTCTTTTTCTTGCAGTATAAGGATACTCTCCCCAATAGAATCTATTCCAGCACGGCCAGCTCTGCCAATCATCTGTTTATATTGATTCCTCTTTAAAAATTCCTTAGCAACATAGGGAGCTCTTAGAATAACTCTATGGAATTGATAATATTAATTAAAAGTAATAATCCATTTATGATAATATCTATTTTAAAAATTTAATTTCATTATATGTGATATTAAATTTAATGACAGTTAACTCAAAATAATAAGTAACTGCTATTTAACAGGAACCAACAATGTCCTAGATTCTTTATGTACATTCTCAGTAATTCTACAAAATTCTTGGTAATAATGTTCTTTATTATTTTACCTTATTTTATTTACTTATTTATTTATTTTACAAAGAGGCTAACTGAAGCACAGGCAAACTAAGAGGCTTACCTCAACCCAGAGAACTAATAATTACCAGGGCCATGGTTTAAATGCGTTGGCCTAGCTACGGAGCTTAATTGTTACTAGAGCAACAGTCTCCAAAGACTGATTCTGATACCCCATAAACGAAAAATCTGACCATGCATCACCAACTTACTAATTTATTTATATTACTGTCAATTACATAAAATTGCAGGTTTCATCTGTTTTTGACCTACAAATAAGGCCATTTCCCTGTTCATGTATATAGTAGTCTATAGCCAGATTTCCTGTTTAAAAGTGAGAGGAAACCTATGTCATTTATCTGCTAATCAACCTACTCCTTTACAAATCTCAAGGACAGCCAAGATTATAACTTGGATTAAACACTTGGAGAAAACTTTGCATAAAAGAAAAGCAAAGAATATACAGAATAAATGTCTGACAGAAATAGGGAACAGAAAGAACTTTAAAAAGTTCCAATTGGGTGTCACCTGGGTGGCTCAGTCAGTTAAGTGTCTGACTTCTGAGCATAGAGCCTGCTTGTCCCTTTCTCTCTCTCCTTTGCCACTCCTCCTGGTCATGCTCTCTCCCTCTCCCTCTCCCTCTCTCTCTCAAATAAATAAATAAAATCTTAAAAAAAAATAAAAATAGTAAGTATAATTATTCAAGGATGGCAAAATAAAAAATAAATCATGGAAGGAAGCCATGGGATACAAGAGGCAGTGGTAAACAAAAAAGCATAATTGACAGGATGTTTTAAATAATTACGTACTATAAGATGAAAGAAAATTAAAAACCTGGCAGTAAAATTCTAGGTAGTTGCAACATACAGTAGCAGTATAGGAGAATACCCAAATGTTAAGACTGTTTTTATGTTCAGGAGGGGATACAGTCATCGATTAATTCTAAAATGGCAGAAAAGCATGTTTGATTACAACTGTTACAATTTTAAGAGTAACATCTGGGATAAGAAAAATAAGATATATAACTTCCTTTTTTATCCTCCAATTGTCTGAAAAATGGAAAATTTAATCTGTGACAGAGATCAAAAATAAAAGAATGGAAAAAGATATACTTGGCAAAGAAAATGTAATCCTAGTGTTCAAAGCGAAATGACTCAGTGAAAAAAAAAAGGATCTATTATATTGATAAAAGATATGATTCAGCAATAAGATATTTGAAATGAACCTTTATATACCTTAACAGTTTTGAAATACAAAGCAAAAACCTCTAGAAAAGACAACTCCATAGTAATAATGGGAGACTAACACAACTCTCTGAAATTGACAGATCACAGAACCACAAACAGTAAGAAAACTGAGGGAGCTAACAACATAATTAAAAAATGTGATCTCCTGGAGATGTATAAAACTGCACATCCAGCAGAAGATACATATGTTTTTTAACATGGATGATTTCTAAAAATCACCCACACATTTGGAAAAAAAACCCACAAATTTTAAAGTAAATTTTTAAAATAAAAATTATAAAAAGCAGAAATCAAAGGCCCATAGCTATACAGGTCCATAGCTTTGGTAATAACTGAAAAGATAATCAAAGATCTACTCTGAAAAAAGATACTAGACTCAGAAGTCTTTATGGATGACTTCTCTAAGGTTTCAAGGAAATCTCTATGTTAAATAAACTCTTTCAGATCATAAAAAATGGTAGAAAGCTTGCCAACTGTTTACAATTAGAAAAATAAACCCTACTGTCAAAACCAGATAGGGAAAGCACCAAAGAAGGAATTCTAATATCAGGAAATCTACTAAAGTTATTTTTCATTAATATATAAAGGAAACAAACCAAGGGCACTTGGGTGGCACAGCTGGTCAGGCAGCCAACTCTTGATTTCAGCTCGGGTTGTGATCTCAGGGTCATGAGACCAAGTCCCGCACTGAGCTCTGTGGTGAGCATGGAGTATGTTTGAGATTCTCCTTCTCCCTCTGCCCCTCTCCCTACTCTCAAATGAATAAATAAGTAAGATAAAGGAAATAAACCAATCAACTCAGCAAATGATGAAAAAATATCTGATAAATTCTCAACCACTACTGAGAAAAAATAGAACAACAAAACTCTTGGCAAGCGAAGAATTTTAAAAAGTTCTGAGCCTAGCTAATAGCTACTTATATCTTACCTTCGAGCTGGCAGATTAACACCTGCTGCTAGAGTGGATGTGCAGGTAAAAAGGCACAGAACTCCTGTGGAATAGGCCTCCTCCAAGAGTTTCCTTTCATCACTCGTTAAACCACTGTGGTGGTAAGCAACACCAAAAGGGATGGTGCGCTTTAAAATGGGACACAAGTTGCCACTGCTGATATTCTTCAAGTTCTTAATCACCTCATGTTTTTCTTTCTCCCTGTGTTTCAGATATTGTCTAGGAAAAAAGATCTGTTAGAAATATGAACCCTCAATCTTACAGCGACAAAGTGCCTGTTTTAATTGATGCACGTGAACATTCTTTATTGAAAAACATATTACTTTCATTAACAGAAGTGTATAAAAATGTTCTTAGAATTTTGATTCTGATTCCATCAACTATTAGGTCTCTCCACCTTTTTGTGGATCACAGAGCCCTGTGAAAATCTGATTAAAGCTAAAGAAAAAAAAACATAACATACATAACACTTTGCTTATAAGTTCATGGACATGGACTTCTTGAAGTTCATTCTTATACTGCCTATGAATCCAAGGATGCTAGGTTTAGTACACCTGCTATAGATGGTAGATGGTACAATTATTTTTTTTTTCATTAGAACATACATTTTTATTGATGATTTAAAAAAATTTAAGTCATAAATTTTCTTTTCTGAAAATGGAAACATACTATCAAATCATATGTATTTATGTAAAACACTATCTGAACACTAGCATTTTAAAGATTTTATTTATTTATTCATGAGAGACAGAGAGAGAGAGGCAGAGACATAGGCAGAGGGAAAAGCAGGCTCTCCACAGGGAACCCGATGCGGGACTTGATCCCCAGACCTGGGATCGCACCCTGATCCAAAGGCAGACACTCAACCACTGAGCCACCCAGGCGTCCCTAAATATTAGCATTTTAGAAGTTTTAATGATACCCCACAATATCTCTGCATCTAAAAGCACCTATTATTTTAAATTCCTTTTTGAAAAGAGAGAAAGGACTTAAAGAGTAAGTAAAACTGATTAGGAACTGACTTCTGAATACCAGTAGCAAAAAAATATAGTCTATGATGTACAATTATACCCACAGCCTGTGTTGTTTCAGTGTGCTGCATGGAAAGGACAGAAAGCTCTGGGTCTATTAGTCTGCTGTTAACTGTAGGAGGCCAATAACTTCATAAGAAGCTGAGAAATGGTACAAGAAGATAAAAGAACAATAAAGAATTGGCAAGAGAGTGGTCAGATGTTATGGGCACAAGAATTAGAAGTGACAGCTGAGGAGGGAACAGCAGACTCTGTTACCACTTTCTAGTCAACATGTGGGGCCTTGGGAAGGATGTGTAGGATGAACTCAATTCTTAAGAAATTATGTCTTACATGGGGTGAAAATATGGATAATCACATATAATTTTAGAGAAGGGAGACACTACTTAGAACTGATCAGGTAAGATATGGTTACATGGCAGAAATTGAGATCTGAGCTGGGTCTTGAAGAATGAGTGTCAGAGAGGTGACAAGAGGCAGAGAAGCGACATTTCCTGGCAAAGGATAAAGCATGATCAAAGGTACAAAATGAGAAGTTCAAAGCTTAAACAATGAGTAGTTCACATGAGTTGCAAGGTGAATGAAGAGTAGAAGAAATAAGGAGGGAGAAGTAAGTTGGATCCCAGCCTGAATTCTAGACTAAGAAAGCACTGTGTTAGTATCATTTTGGGGGAGATTTTCAGGGAAAGTGACAGGACTAGATCTTTGATGGTTGTTGGCAAATAGTGTTTAAAAGTCGTTCTTGACTTAGAAGTCAAAGGTAGTGACAGCTATAAAAAAGATGATAATTTTTCTTGAGATTGAGATAATCACTTGGGAAAATCTGTTTCAGGGGCACCTGGGTGGCTCAGTAGGTTGAGCATCCTACTTTGGCTCAGGTCATGATCTCAGGGTCCTGGGACTGAGTCCCACCTGGGGCTCCCTGCTGAATAGGGAGTCTGCTTGTCCCTCTGCCCCTCTCCCTGATTGCTCTCTCTCTCTCTCTCTCTCTCTCTCAAATAAAACAAATAAAATCTTAAGAAAAAAAAAGTTAAAAACAAAAGTTTCAGTCTTTGCACTTAAGTAGACATAGAGCCATATTCTACTGCCCAGGTGGTTTTACCATACCAGCTTCTCATGCCATATATAATAAGGAAGCAAATAATTAAGATACAGTGAATAACCCAGGACTCTAAAGAAATCACGTTTTAAAGATATTGCTCAGATCAGAAGCCATTTAGCTCTAGATTTTACTTCATCTACATGTAAATTACAGAATATCAAATAGAATGCTCAAAACACTATTCACCATTTTCTAATCAATAGTCACAAAAAAGGGATGCTAAACTATACTTAGAATATTCAGCTTATGAAAGCAGTAATATGCAAAATATATTTTAGAGGAAATTCTCCTTCAAAAAGTGTCGAATCCTATACCTTTAAGAAAAAGTATCAAGTATTAGGGCTCCTGGGTGGCTCATTTTGTTAAGCATCTGACTTGTGACTTAGGCTCAGATATGATCTCAGGGTCATGAGAAAGCCATAGCTGCAGCTCTGCACTCAGCAGGGAGTCTGCTTGAGATTCTTTCCCTCTGCTCCTCCTGACTGCTCACTTGCTCTCTCTCTCTGATAAATAAATCTTAAAAAAAAAAAAAAAAAAAGGCAAGTATTCATTACAATTCATTAACTAAGCATTCTGGAAAACCAAATTTTCAAGTGCTTCAATGTTAAACATCAACATTTATGATCAAAATAAACTATTATCATCAAAAAGCAAAATAAGTCAGAGGTACAGCTAATAAATTGCATGTCTCCCAGTCAAATGTTAGTTTCTAAATTTCTACATCACTTAGCCAGTGCTAAAATTCCCTTATTCTACTAAACAAATGATTTACTGAGACTACCTCGATAATTTAATTTCCTTAGATTTTTAAAATCAGTATCATCATTGCAAAGGCAGATTATTAGTTAATGCAATGGGAAACTCCCTGACTCTATCCCAAACATCTAGATCTTTGTGCTGGTCAATAATTTTAACTCTCTTAGACCAATCCATGAGAGTAGGACTGGAAGGGGAGGTAGGCACTCACTAGATTAGAATCCAGGGTAACAATGGTCTATGGTGATACAGAATTGGCTAAGGGGCCAAAAAGAAGTCTGAAAAATCCAATAAAACTACACGTGAGACAAAGGTACAGAAAAAAACTGAACTGTTCATACTTAAGGTCACTTTATACTTATCTCTAGGAGTATAACAGAGTCAATATTAAAATACTATCAAGTTACAAACTAATAAATTTCTTAATTAGTTTAGAATTTTAATTCAACTGTCCATACAGCTTACGCGTGGTTTACTAAGAAAACAAAGGCAGCAGTATTATATTAAAAAGAAGGCTAAACTAAAGATATGATTCATATTCACAGTGATCAGTGACTGGTCCTTTGGCTATTGTAGCCAATGGATGATGTTGGCTGCATGTTGAACCTGCTTGGAGAGTTTTACAAAATAATGATGCCTGGGTCCCATCCTCAGAGATTCTGATCTGTCTGGGATGTAATGTGGGGACTAGGCTTTTTAAAAGTCCTTGAGAGGATTCATTTGCAGTTAAGATTGATAATCATTGATCTAAGCCATAATAAAGCATTGTCTTATAAGCCTTAGAATTTTTCTTTGACTATCTCACATTTATGAATTTTATAGTTAAACTTTCTTCAAGGTTAGGCCTTTAGAATCTAGAGTAGCAACTTAATATGATGTTCTACCAGAAATAATTAGTGCTTGTTGAATAAACAGAATACACAGCATATAAATCATGATAAAATAAAACAGTATTTTAAAAAGATTAACGTACTTGCTTAAAAATCTGCATATCATTTCTGCTACATTTTCACAGTTCTTCTTAGTGGGACAGAAAACTAAGCAGGAATAATTGGGAATAACTTCTGTTGCCAATGCTACCAAGTGATCCGGATCCATCTTTTTCAGGGTATTAGAATACTGTACAACAAGATGCAGGAAAGACGCAGTTAGCAACCATGAAAACCTATCATCTTACAAGAGTGCTTTTTTTTTTAATATTTTATTTATTTATTCATGAGAGATGGAGAGAGAGAGAGAGAGAGAGGCAGAGACAGGCTCCATGCAGGGAGCCCGACGTGGGACTCGATCCCGGGACTCCAGGACCACACCCTGGGCCAAAGGCAGGCACCAAACTGCTGAGCCATCCAGGGATCCCCTTACCAGAGTGCTTTGAAAGGTAAGGAAACTATCTGCAATTCTGAATTTCTCATTTAACAAATCTAATCATTTAAAAGAAAAGATAAAACGCAGATGAAACACCAAAATGTTAAGTCCCACTTTTAGGTTATTAGGGTTTTAGGGTATATTTGGTTTTAAATTAAAGAAGTGAAAAGAGTAAATGTTATTAATAGCCTCTCCTGCACGTTCATCTCCACCAGAGCAAAACAAAAAAGTCCACAGAGAGAAACACAGATTGGTCCTAGTAACGGTCAAAGGACCACATAAACAAGATATATCTTTTACTATTACTAGCAGTTTTCATAAACATAGATTCAATCATACTACAGGATATATTTTCACAAATAGAAAATGTATTCATCAAGCAGACACAAGGAACCCAACATAAAGAAAAATATAAAATCATTTAAAACTCTCACTTCTTTCAACTTTACTGAAAACTAAGATACAGATTTAGAATAATATATTTTTATAGAATTCTAAAACTATTGTAAAATCTCTTTCTCCCCTTTTTAATATCCTTTATATAAGTCACAGAACAGTAACATAGCAGACATTAACGTTTTCAGACCTAGTATCTGAACTACATAGCCCACAAAAATTTCTTCTTGTTTTGTACTTGTTGCTGAATGAATAAACGTTTAAAGCAGAGGTCTCCAGATTTTTTTGGTTCATGGAGCTCCAGGGCCAAAAGAAATACCTAACAGCTTTGTTTATTAGGTATTTAGGTACAGACAACTTAAGTATGAATTTCCTCACAATTTAATAGCCATTTGAATAAATAACACACATCAGTTGAATGAAGAAAATATTATTTCATTCTTAACCACAATAGCCCACTAACAGGATGTGCTCACAACTGGGCACTGAAGTCTTTCAAATCTTCGAATCAGATTGGACATGACTACCCTTTTTCTGTCCCACATGGATTTTCACATGGTATTTGTTTACGGTAACTGCAAACAAACAAAAAACTTCACTAAGGTATGTTATCATAGAAAGGAATACAGTGTATCTGATGTCCAAACTGGAAACTACTTAGAACCAGTAGTTTGTATGACGTCCAAAAGAGGTCAAGCACCAGCTGTTTCTCTTAAATATCTAAACTATCTCATAGTACCCTGTGAATCTTTTGTGGTGCCCCAGGGCATCAAGTCTGGAAAGCTCATATTCCAGGGTTATCAACGTTACCTGACAATTAAGGAGACGTGAAAAAGTCATTCCGTTCTCAGCTTTGCTATCAACCTCATATATTGCATCGTTTATTTTCAAATATTCTTTTAATTCAACCTTGAATTAGAAGGACATTTATAGTTAATACCATATGTAACCTCCTCTTTCCAGAGTTTTAAATTTTGTAAAATGTTGTAAAAATGGACAAAATTGAGCTTTTATAAGGTATGTAAAACATGCCTCAATTTAAAAGTTTTTTTTTTTTTTACCATTTCTTTAAGTCTCTTTTTCCTCTTTCAATCAAAATAGGGATTAAATCCTTGAAGAAATACTTTTAAACAGCCACTAGCTAAAAGAAAACCAGACACTTGTATTTGTTACAAGTATAAATAAGTCAATGTTCATTGTCCTGTGTTATTCCTCAAGATCTAAAATTTTCTGTCTTATCAGACACCAGTTTTAATTCTAAATACCACCATATTATTTTTAATTTAAGCATTTGTAGCCAAATATGTTTATAAATAGTTCATTGCACTTTTGAAAGAATAGTGTCTAATTTGACTATTAAAGTCAGCAAATATCTCTCAAAAATTCATGCACACTAGCACTGCAGACAGAGTCTATGTTCATTATAAGTGACTTTCAAATAACTATAAATTCTATTTATTTACTTAAGTCTTTTTGGGAATACCATTATTATGGGCTTAAATTTAAATCCACATGAAGTCTTAACTTATTAAAAGAACACTGTAACTACCAAAGCATAAATATTTGAAAATATTTTAACTTTTAAGATAAATGTTTATATGGCCAATAACTCAAAACGTGACTAAATTTTGGCCAAATGAAAAAATTCACCCCTACAGAATAAGAAGAGTGGAAAAATAGAATGCGTCTGGAAAATTTCATTCAATAAAAATTCACTGAAGGTCCACAGGCCAAGCATTGTCCCAGGTGCTACAGATACAGTAGCAACTCAAGCCAAGATCCCTAACAGTTTACATTCTCTGTACATAAACTCTTATTAGCATATAGCCATGGGGGTGGAGTTATGCCCCTTCACTACTCTATAGACTTTTTTTTTTTTTTAAATAGTATGTTTGCTACTTTTCTTTCTAAGTAAGATGATATATAAAAATATCCATACATGCAAACCTTAGGTACATACTGGTCTAAACTGACTGGTATAATATTCGGCTTGAAGGAACTTTTGTAGGTCTTCAACATTGTTCAGTGTTGCACTCATGCCAATAATTTGAGTTGTTTCTAAAAAACAAACAAACAAACAAACAACAACAAAAAAAAAGATAGAGGAAAATGTTATTAAGTTTAACACAATAGTAATTTTAGCAACTTTTTTGTGTTCTGGATTCTTTTTGAGTGATCTGGGAAAGGAGGGAGTGGGGAGGAGGTACGAAAAATATGAAGATATAAGCAGAGTATTATTCTGGCAATCAAAAGCTGAAAACTTTTAGGTATCTTGACAGTCACTATTTGGAATTTTACAAAATTTCACCCTTGGCAAAAAGGTCAGCTCTTTACCAAGACTTCTAAGCAACAATAATGAGTATAAATATGCTTGTTGATATCTAGACCACTGTTATGAAGAGTTGTAATATATGTCCCACAGGTATAGTTATAGGCAGATGTACAGAGTAGGATGCAGGGCTGAATAGGTCCTGAACTCTTGCCAAAATCATCCCCTTATGGGATTTTGTGATCAGGTTGTCAACTTTTTTTTTTCCACAAAGGTGGAATGAAAGTCATGAAGCTGCATGTCCTTCTGGGCAGTATAAAATGGCTGCTTTCCATAGGAAAGCAGTTCAATCAGGCAGGTTCTATTACTATTATCCATTTTATAAAGTTTTGTTTATTATTTAAGTAAAGCTGACATACAGTGTTATATTAGTTCCAGGTATATAACACAGTGATTTCACAATTATATACATTACACACTATTCACCACAATAAGTATAGCTACCATCTGTCATCATACAACATTATTACAATATTACTGACTATATTCCCTTTCAACCTATACCTTTCAACTCATGACTTATTTTATAGTTGTAAGTTTGTACCTCTTAATTACCTTCACGTATTTTGCCCTTTCTACTATTATCTATTTTTGATGCCTAAGGGAACAGAGGCACAGTTAATATAACTTGCTCAAGGTCACATATGTGGTTAAAAGTAAGTTTGAATTTTAATCCAGCTCCAGAGTATGTCCTCAACCATTATGCTATGCTATCTCTCAGTGGTAACACATGATCCCCCCATAGAGACAGCAGAGAAAGCAAGAGAGAGTACTTCAGCATTCAAAGGAAAAAAGAATGATAAAAAACCAAATGCTGAAGAAAAATAAGACAAGGACAGTCAGTGTACACTGGATTTGACAAATAGGTGATGACTCTCCTCCTTGGCTATAATTTTTCCATAGAATTTGTCACCATCTGACACACCATATATTTTCTTGTTTATTTGTTTATTGTCTACTCACTTTCACTAAAATACAGGTTTCATGAAGGCAGGGGCTTTGTGATATTCACTGCTATATCCTTAGCACTTAAAATAGTGTCTGGCACAAAGCAGATACTCAATGTTTTCAATGAATGATTATAAAGTGCTACAATGTGCCTAAATACCACTGCTATCAAAATTTTTTTAAAAATTATTTTTTAAAGATTTTATTTATTTATTTTGAGTGAGACAGAGATAGGGAGAGAGTATGAAGAGGAGAGGTAGAAGAGCTCCCCACTGAGAAGGGAGCTGGACATGGGTCTCGATCCCAGGACACTGAGATCATGACCTGAGTTAAAGGCAGATGCTTAACTGACTGAGCCACTCAGGTACCCCTTAAAAATAATTCTTAATATTTAAACTTTATAGTTCATAATTTTCCCATATATAAGCTATTGCAATATATAACTCAAAAAGTTACTATAAGAGCATATCTATAGATAGGGAAGAAGACATTTAGAGCAAATATTTCATATACCTTGAAAGACCATCTGATGTTGCAAATAGCTCCTTAAAGTGACCACTTACATTTACTGCTTTATTGGTATGATGATGATGATACCAGTGGCAAGAAATGCTTATTGAGTGCTATGTGCTAGGCAATTGCTGAATGCTTTACAGTAACTCATATAATCCTCACAACAATCCCCTCAGGGTGGTACCATCATTATCCCCATTTTACAGATGAAGAAATAGAAAGGCTGAGTCATATGCCTACACACTTATAGCTGGTAAATTGAGGATAATACGGGATGTCCTCAAATGTTAATCTCCTTCATGTTCACAACTCTGTTCATATACCTATTCTTCCAACAAAAATTTATCTTTACTTTAGATATAAAAAACCGAAGCAGGAAGCTTAAGTGTCTTACTCTAGGTTACATAGTCCAGATAGCGATAGAATTAAGTCTTTCATAGGCCTCCTGAGTATAAATCAGTTAGTGACCATAATAGAAAAAAATACTTACTGCTAGTGTACAGGACTTTTGCTAGGGTCATTTCCAGTATAGCACCACGGCTCCCTTCACCAATCATGTGCAACTTTGAGATTTAAAAAAAGGAGGGAGGGAGAAAAGTAAATTTGCATGTAATACCTATATAGAACCTGCATGTGTTTATATGAAATGAAGTAATCTTTGCTTTATAACTCTTACGCATTTTGGATACAGCAGCTAGAATACATATGCATTATATCACTGGTATTTTGGTTAATGAGGTTTGGGCACAACATCCTAACATATCTAGAATTCATAAGTACCATTATGAAATTCAACATATATACACATATATTCACTCTTCAAAAAATACTTGACACAAAACTGAATTTAAGATTACCAAGTATGAAAAAAAAATTTAAAAAAAAAGATTACCAAGTATGAAATGTATTATTCAGTATTAATAAAATAAACTACTTATTTTCACAGAGGTACGAAGCAGATACACATAATAAATGTTAGTATAATAAAAAATGTTGACAAATTATAAAAGTAGTTACCAACCTCATCTACAACAACCAGACCCAGACTACTAATCCTTCCAGTTTCAATCAAGGAGTTCACCAGACTATTTCCTTTTTCAATAGTGGCAATATATAGAGACTTTTTTTCCCTTCTTTTAATTGGAGGAAATTTTCCTTTGCTTCCAGCATATTCTTCAACAAAGAAACCCAGTTCTATACCAAAACTTGACAAAGCTGAAATCTAGAATATTAGTTAAAATAAACAAACAAAAAAAGTCCGATAAATAACTCAATTATCAAGTGCTCAATGTTGATTTTCTAAAAATCTAAAATAGAATATAATACCGATGAATAAGAACAAGGTCATAGATAAGACATACATATCTAAGAAAGGTCATAATTAATGTGTGTGGCTCTTTGCAAAATGAATGGAACTTTTAAACTACATAATTAAATTATGTAGTTATGTAAATTAACTACATAAGTAAATTAAAACTATCTCCTCTGATGTAAAAAAAAACCAGAATAACTTATTTTGATAATAATTGGTTACTTTATGCTTGAAAAGGAAGGCTAACTATCAATATATTAAATAACAATATTAAAGTGGAATTTAATCCACCAGTTTAGAAAAAAAATAGAATTCTTTTTGCAACAGGTAATTAGTATTAGAAGAGATTTTGGGTAGGTCTTACATCTGCTTTTGCACATCCTAAAATATTCTCTATCTCTTCTCAGTCAATAAAAAGTTGTTATATTTATGCTAGCTTTTATATTTGAATGTGAAAATGTTAGCAAATACTGCTTGTTAAAAAAAAGAATCACACCTTTTCTTGGACAATTGCCACATATGGTAGGATCATCAGAACATCTCTCCGCCGGCAAAGCAGTTCTTGTAGCATTAAAATCTCAGCCACAAGAGTTTTTCCACCACTCGTTGGCAAGGAATATATTAAGTTTTTTCTTTCTTGCACAGAATTCAAAGTCAAGCAAGTGTGTTGCCATTCTGTGGAATTAAAAAAAAAAAAAGCTTTACTTTTCCCTTCTACAATTCAGTCTCAATAAAGTTTTCTAAGGAAAAATCAAATCCCACTCTGTATATCAATCTTCTAATAATGGTGAGTGTAATTATACATTAATGTTGAATGTCAAACATCCCCAGGGCACAGTGGACACAGCCAGTGAGAGTTTAATTCTAATTCAGGCCTGGGCAGTGAAGTGGGCAACTAGGCCACTTATTTGTCAGGTGCACACTTAGGTCTAAGATTCCAAGTGGCCTGAGACATCATCTGAGACATCAGAGGAACTACAGCATAGTATGAGGATCTGTGTGGATTCTAAGGCTTTCTTCTCTTTCCTCTTTGTTCTGCAAGATTATTTAAGCTTCCTTTCCTCATCTACACAAACAATATCATAGATAGAAATAGGGAAAGGAGGAAAACAAAAATCTATGAGGTTTCATACACACTAAGAAAGACTATTCAACTGGCTGTCATGGGGAGCTGAACTCTGGTCTGAAGACCATTTTGAACTATAAGAATATTTAAACCACAATAGGCTAGGATTGGGGTGCCTGGCAGTACAGCATGTGACTATTCATCTCAGGGTTGTAAGATCTCTACATGTTGGATGTAGACATTACTTAAAATCTTTAAAAAATAATATAAAGGACTAAGATTATTAACTAGCACATCTAGGAGTTCCACAATTTAGCAAGGTGGAATTGATGAAAAGGATCACATCAGATCCAAAACATAGAGTGAAAATTAGTCAAGTACTCTGTAGGCTAATCTAATAATGTGCATCATCAAGTCTTTAAAACACGCATCAATATTCTATCACTAGAAAAATGGGCAAAAGATATAATAAGACATTTCACAGCAGGGAGAAATACCTGCAAAAATGTTCAACTGTTATTTACTGGGTTGGCAAAATAAATACACAAATAAAACACAAGTTACTACTACCACACACACACACACACAAAAAAAGCCCCACATATGGACAATCCAGAGCTGACTCAACTGGGGTCAAATAGACATTCTTGTGTGTGGTTGCTGAGAGCATAAAATACCATCATCTTTTTGGAAAGCAAACTAACAGTTTTGAAAATAAAACTGCACATTGTTAGTTCTAGCTCTCTACACTTATAGAAATAAAAGCAAGGACAGAAAGATTATGTGTAAGATGTTCATCATAGCAGTGTTTATATATAACAAAGAGCCATCAAGGGGTAAAGGTTAAATGAATTATTGCACAATTATATGATATTCTTTGCAGCTTGAAAATAGGCGGTAGACTGATTTTTAGACATGTTCAATATACAGTTAGGTAAAAGATCATAAATGTGTATTGGATCATATAAACCCAATTGTGGTACAGATACTAGAAAAGAATATATACATAAAAAGTTGGACTTAGGTGTATTACATTTTTCAAAAAAATTAAATTTAAAAAATGACTTGTAGAATATATTACAAAGGTGTTAAAAATAGTTACATCTGAATGACAGCCAAGTGACTTTAATTTCTTGTAGTCTGGAGATTCCCAAATACTTGCAAATGACTTTTTTCCCCTTTAAAAATACTTAAGCTTAATATTTAATACATATTAAAAATATTTCAGACTGGTATTACCCATTACATATGAAACTGCAAACATCTGTGCGAAAATATAACTTGACTGTTTCTGCATCTTATCCAACTCAGATTTTTAAAGTATAAAATGACCAAATTAACAAATAGTGATATCACTTATCTTCACACATTAAAAAAGATGATATTAACTTGGTTCTCAACATTTATATAAAACACATTAAGCATGCAATTCTATGAGAAAAAAGCAAAAGTAACAGTATAAGGTTGAGGTTCTCAAGCTCAGTGGTTCTCAAACATCTGGCACATTAGAATCCCCTGGAGGACTTGTTAAAGGCAATTGCCAGGTCACACCCCTAGAGGTGGATTCAGTAGGTCTGGGGTGGTGCCTGAGAATGTCTATTACAAGTTTCCAGGTGATGCTATGCTGGGGTCCAGGAACTACACTTTGAGAACCATTGCTTTAGTGCAATGAAAACTGGCACACTATTTATGCTTTAAATCGGTCATGTCATCAAGCCAGATTTATAAGTAAAAAGAGATTTAAAAACTTATTTGCTGAAGTTCTTACTTAGAAGCTACCAATATAGTTACTAACAGGCATTACCACAGTCTAATTTGGCACATCCTTGACACAGAACATAACTTACAAAACAACCATTATTGTTATGATTATTCCTTTTTAATATATTGGGAGCTAAGGCTCAGAGTGCAAAACTTGTGTTTAAGTGACAGGACCAGACTTCATAACTAGGCTGATGAACCCTAGCAGTTGAGAACCTACCAGAGCATACCAGCCACAGTGCTAATTATGTAAGAAAAGAGAAGTCAGATAGAGAGCCCTGTCCTCAGGGTACTCACTGAAGGAGATGCAGATTAAACAAAGAACAAAGTGCAAGGAGAAAAGCAGAGGGAAGAAAGTTAACACTTACTTCAAGGGCAATACACACCTTTAGCTCTTTAACTGCAAACCTCACAATTTAGAATTTATTAGACTCTTGTAGTCTTATATTAGACTTTATTTCCTGTAGTTCTACTTTTCCACCTGATTGTCTTCTCCCTGAGGTGAGAACCATGTTTTCATATGGTTCATAAGGCACTAACATAGGAGCTTGAGAAATACTCATGAAGTGACTGGTCGGTAGGCTCATCTTTGAGGATGGCAGCAACTGTCCCTGGTCTAAAATGACACATATCTGAAATATACGCAAGGCCTTAAGATTTTTGAAAAACATCACAACATATATTGTTATTAATACTATCTCCTTGCATGTAACTCTTCAGCTCTCTCTAAAGATGTTTAGTTTAATCAATGGTATTACTAATATTGACACTCACTTAGGACATGAGTAGTCAAAGGAACTTCAAGTTTTGGTACAGAAGACAGAGCTAAAGAAACACCAGCCAAGAAAACAGAGAAGCAGCTAGACAATCAGAGAAAAAACCAGGAGTGGAATGTCAAGAAGCCCAGAAACAAGTGTTTCAAGGGTTTGGTCAATTGTGTCATGTAAGTTACTGAGAAGTCAGGCAAGTAAGAACTAAAAATATCAATGGATTTAAATACCCTCATCATTGTATCTTGAGTGAGAGCACAGAACCCGGAGCTGGAGTGGGCTGGGAATTATTTAAGGTGAGGAAAGGGAGGCAGCAAGGGTAATTGATTTGAGAAGTGTGGGACACCTGGGTGGCTCAGCGGTTGAGTGTCTGCCTTTGGCTCAGGGTGTGACCCGAGGTTTCTGGGATGGAGTCCAACATCGGGCTGTCTGCATGGAGCCTGCTTCTCCAGACTCTGCTTATGTCTTTGCCTTCTCTCTGTGTCTCTCATTAATAAATAAAATCTTAAAAAAAAAATTTTTTGAGAATGTGACCATGAAGGGAAGGAAAGAGGTTCAGTAGCAGGAGGATAGGGATGGAAGGTTGAAAGGATTGATATTCTGTCTTGTTTTAAGATGAGATATAGGACCACAGAAGCATGTCTTCTATTGACTTGCACTAGTATTATGGTAATAATGGTAAATTTTTTTCATTTCAGCAAAAAGCATTACCATATAATTTTTCAATTCCCTTGAACTGAACATAAAGGTCTCTCACTTTGCTGGGTAATGAATAAAAAGGACCAAGGTCATCTGATGATGACTCAATTGCTTTCTTAGCAACATTAATTTCTTCAGATAGGAGAGTCTCTTTGAGCTGTTTAGTTCTAGAAAATACTGGTGTTTGGGCCTTGGCATTTCCAGTCATGGCACTTTTTAGATGTTCTTTAAGACTTTTTCTCCTATTCTCCTCTGAACTAGTTCCGACTTTAGAACAGGGATCATCAATTTGCTGGTGGTGTTCTGTGCTATTCTGGGGTAATTCCTCATTCCCAGTCTTGTGAGAGGATGAGTTCCAATCCTTCTCTTTAGTAGATTGATCGCCCAAATCATTTGAAGACTTCTGCAAATTTTCAAAGTATAAAACTTGTGAAGAGGGTACATCATACAAAAGATCAGGTTCAGGTTCAATAAAGACATCTTTGTGCCTACTTTGGTTCTTTGTGTGCTCATCCACTTTTGATTCAGTAAAGTTGCCTACAGTAGTAATGCTGAGTTTGTTGTGTTTGATGCTTCCTGAACAAAGATCTTCAATGGTAAGGTCTGAGGCATGTTTCCTAAGTTGAGGAACTTGCATATACTGTTGCTCCAGGTCATCAACTTGAGCTAAAAAAGAATTTCCAGCAAAGCTATCATAGTCACCAAACATGTCCTCTTCACTGTCATTATTCTGGAAAGAAAACGAAAAGCTTTAAAGTCAATTCTAGCTTCATTAAGAATAAAAATTACAACATAGAGCTACACCAAGTATATAATTACATGGATCATAGACCTAAATGTAAATCATCCTATGAAATGGATAATATCGTTTCCACTTTACAGATGAAGAAATGGAAGCTCAGAGTGTTTAAGTGATTTGCCTAAGCTGCACTCCTAGGGTATGGTGATACTGGGATCCTAGTTCTTAAACAAGGCCTAAATCCTTAAAAGGTAGCAAGACCATTAGCCATCTACTGGGATGTCATCTCATGAGAAGTTTCTGGTAACTGCAGCACCTTTCCCCTGCCCAGACTCCAATCTACAGAGACTGGCTTGTAACAAAACCATGCTTGTATGACTGGACACTCCAAGGAGACTTTGTTACTAGGAATTTGGAATTGAGAAAACAGGATTTGGAGTCAGAAGTGTAGTTTAACTTCTTAGGGCCTGACTTCTGTTGTCAAATCTAGATAATGTAGCTTAAAAAGTACCCAGCACACAATGGGTGTGCAATAAATGGTAGGCACATTTACAGTAGGGGCAGCAGTAACTTGGAAATCTAGATGTACGTCTCAACCATGCCATTTATTTGCTGCATGAAGTGTTATATCTTGGGGTCTACTTTTCATATCTCTGTAAAAATGAGGATAGCAGGGGATCCCTGGGTGGCTCGGCGGTTTAGCGCCTGCCTTTGGCCCAGGGCGCAGTCCTGGAGTCCTGGACTCCCCGGATCGAGTCCCACGTCAGGCTCCTGGCATGGAGCCTGCTTCTCCCTCCTCCTGTGTCTCTGCCTCTCTCTCTTTCTATGTCTATCTATGTCTATCATAAATAAATAAATAAATAAATAAATAAATAAATAAATAAATATTTTTTGAAAATGAGGATAGCAAAGCAATACCTCCCAAGTGAGGATTAACAGCGATAATAAGTCGAGGGAAGCAAATGAAGGCTAGTAGACAGCTGATCCATTGTCTGCACGGAGGAAGGGAACAGCCAAGATTTTGGGGTCTCCCGTTCCCTGGCTTCTACAGCTGGTCTCCGCGTTCCTTCAGTGGGCACGCGCGGTAGGAGACCTGCGTTTGTGTCATCTCCCCCAAAGTGGGCCATTAGACAAGGAACTCAAGGAATTTGGTACCTGCGCCGGCTCCACCTCCACGGGTTTCTCCCGCCGGCTCCCAACCACGGTCTCCTTCTCCTCCCCTTCCTCCTCCTCGTCGCCCGGCTCGAGCTCGGCGGCGGTGGGGGCGGCACAAACGCTCCCTAGGCTAGGACGGCTCCTTCTGCGAACACGCACCCGCCGGCGGATGCGGGCACCACCTTCATCCATGGCAGGCGCCAAGGACCCCGCCCGAACCTCGTCCCGCGTGACCCGGCCGCCGAGCCCGCGTGGAAGAGAGCGTGGGGGGCAGGGCTCGGGCAGTAACTAGGGGAAAGCGCACTCGCCTCTCCATCCACCTGAGGCTACGACCACAAGTCCATCGCCCGGCTCCCAGACCGGAAGTGGAGGCACAAGTGTAGGCCCCGCCTTTTCCTTGTCCAATCAGAAGTGTCTCGGCCTAGTGGCGGGGAGGGTTAGAAAGCAACGGTGCTGCGCAGGCGCATTGAAAACCTTCCCGAGGGGTCCCTGGTGGCTCAGCAGTTTAGCGCCACCTTCAGGCCAGGGCATGATCCTGGAGACTCGGGATCGAGCCCCACGTCGGGCTCCCTGCATGGAGCCTGCTTCTCCCTCTGCCTGTGTCTCTGCCTCTCTCTCTGTGTCTCTTATGCATAAATAAATAAAACCTTTAAAAAGAAAAGAAAAGAAAACCTTCCCACGTCTTCTCTTGTTGGCGGGCGGAACCTTTGAACCGAGTACCGGGCCAACAGGGGAAGAGCACCGGAGGGGACTTGTCAGGACGCTTTGGAAAGAGGAAAGGAAGAGGAGGAGCGAGGAGCCATGGCGGCTCTGGCTGCGGTGTGCGGTGCTCTGGGGAGGAAGAGGTCGGCGCACTTCCTAAAGGCCGCTCTCTGCCTCACAGATCCTGGGACTCCTGCGGGTACAGCCTCCATATCCATATCCACCGCTCTTGTGCGCCATTGCAGCTGCTGGCGTAGCGCTGATTAGGTTGGGGGACTTGTTCCTATCAGCTAAACGACGCCGGTTTCTAGGCGATTAAGAGCTTCTCCAAGATAGGGGGGAATCTTTTTCTTTTTTTATTATTTATGATAGTCACACAGAGAGAGAGAGAGAGAGAGAGAGAGAGGCAGAGACACAGGCAGAGGGAGAAGCAGGCTCCATGCAGCGGGAGCCCGATGTGGGATTCGATCCCGGGTCTCCAGATCGCGCCCTGGGCCAAAGGCAGGCGCCAAACCGCTGCACCACCCGGGGATCCCGATGGGGGGAATCTTTAATGACCCATGGCTAGTATTTTAAAGCAGAAGGAGGCGTGAATGTCCAGAAAAGACTGACCGCGTGACTCTCAAAAAGAGGCAGGGACTTGCCTGAGAGCTCCAGGTAGAATTGGCAAGGAAGAGACATCCCCAGTCACCCAGTAGCACGGGAGTGGTCTAAAGTCCCCTATCAGGGTGACACTGTGACGTGGGCTCTCAATGGGCTCTCATTTCTGCATCTTGTCAATACCTGCTCTTTAGGGGGTCTGTTATTTTTCCTTTGGTATAACAGTGCCCTTCTGTTGCTTTCCCCGGAAGTATATGCCTTAAAGTCCGTCTCTAACCATGGAGTGAAGGGAAAATAAATTTCACGAAGAGAGCTGGTGAGAGGTGGTAGGGGTGGAGAAATACGTGCCTTTCCCCCAAAGCCTTGGAAAGCACGTTCATCTTAAACATCTTTCTGAAGTTGCTGAGCTAACAAAAATAACTGGTTTGTTGCTGTTTAATTGCAGTGCTTTGGAGAAGTTGTTCACAATATGAACAGGTAGCCAGCAATGAGGACCTGGTAAGACTATTTTCCTTCCTTTTTTTTTTTTTTTTTTTTTAAGATTTTATTTATTCATGAGAGAGAGAGAGAGGCAGAGACAAAGGCAGACAAAGGAGACACAGGCTCCATGCGGGGAGCCCAATGTGGGACTCGATCCTAGAACTTCAGGATCTTGCCTGGAATCGAAGGCAGACGCTCAACCACTGAACCACCCAGGTGTCCCTCTTACCTTCCTTTTTAAAGGTATTTGCAAATATGACCAAATTCTTATATTTTAACTATTTGAATAGAGTTCACCTGGAGGACAAAACAAGAGGATAATCTGAGATTAAAAATTATAATTCACTGGTGAATTGTCACGAGATTTGAAGAGAACCTAGATTCCTAATAAGCATCACTTGTCTAACACCATATTTTTCTTCCTAGATCTTAAATTTAACAATATGTGCTTTGGAAATTAAAAAAGGTAGTTTTGGTGGGTGCGATAATTGCAGAATATCCAACAGAGGGATTGCAATGTATACCTATGCCTTAGCTCTCTTCCCTATTGTAGATTCAGTTCTCTGTCCCATTTAGTACTGGGAGTGGGGAGTGGGTATTTGAGTAAGTGAAGGATCAAAATTACAGTTCTATACTAGGACATTAAATACAATTTCTTTTAGCCTGTAGGTATATTTTTATGGGTTTCAAGTCCAAGCATTGGACTTGGCCAGTGTAGGTTTTCCTGCCACCTGCAAAGATGATTTGACACTAGTCAAACCAGGCAAAGCAATTAGCACCCTGTAAAGAAGAGACATAGTCATTACGTGTGACCTGCATATAAATTAGATTAAGAAAGTTTGAGGAGTTGGAAAACACATAACTCCTCTAGTTCCTTGAGCATCCTTCTTGGCCATCTAATTAATGCACACCACAATTCAGGAGAGTAAAGGAAATTACTAGAGCTCTTTTATAGATTATAAATTCCCCTAAGGTTCTGACGAAATACAGGCTCTCAGAAAAAATGCTCAGTCTCATTCAGTTGAAATTTTGCATACAACTACAGGGGGCTAAGGGCTTTAAAGCCATTTCTAGATTAAGAATCTCTTGATGGAGACATGCCTATACCGATTATAGAAAGGTGACAGAGAATTAGAGGCAGTAGTGAAGACAGAAAAACCAAAAAGGATGACATAAATGTATAAAGCAATCTGGGGCCATAAAAGTTATTCTCTGATAAACCTTTGTTTTCTCCAAAGATTGTATTTTATCCCAGAATCCTCCTTGATGATTTAATTCCTCTTTAGCCAAACCAGAATACTTGTACAAAATATGAACACACTGAAATCTTTAAAATGGTGATTCCTTTTCAGAAACACCAATTTTTCTTCTGTAACCCAAGCTGTTGCATTTACCTTTCATATTAAGAAAGGTACAACTAATCCTTTGGATAGATTAAAATTGGTATCTTTAAGATTTAATTTTTAAAAATTTAACACATTAAGCTGTATTATCCGATTTTTCTTTCCTTTATCTTAGCCCATTCCAATGGAAAATCCTTATAAGGAGCCTCTTAAAAAATGTATCTTGTGTGGAAAACGTGTGGATTATAAGAATGTACAGGTGAGATATGGTTTTACTTCACTATGACATTTGATTTTAGGATTTGCTTTGTTAGTCATAACTAAGGAGAATCAAGTCAGTTTTATAACAGGCTTTGTGTAGAGGCACCTGTTTTAGTAACTTCATAATTTCAAATATCGTTTTCTATGTATAAGGCATCTCTATTCAAATGAGAGCCCTTTGGCTCTCCCTCATCTACTGTTACTTCAGGTCAGTGTTTCTTTCCCTTGTCTGCCCTGAGAGTCACCAATAGCTTACTATACAGTGACTCTTAGTAGAGTTGAACAGTTTGGAAAAAGCTCCTCTGGTAAATTTGATCTCTGTACTGATAACACTACTGATATAACTGCTTCAAATGTAATTTTATCTATTGTCCAGGGCTCAGCAAATTAAAAGTGGCAAATCTGGGGAGATAATGGTGCTGGAATTAGTATACTGACAGCATAAAGTGTTAGTAGCTGCCTTAGGAGCAAAGCCAAGAACTTTAAAGGTGCATTGTATCAGGAGCATTATGTGTAGTGCCAGGAACAATGCCCAGTTCCTGAAAAGTACTAGAGTTTAAATTAGTAAAACATAAATTATGGCAAGTGGCCTGATGTACCTGTATCTCTTGAAGACCTCACTGTATGTAGTCTGACACAATGTAGTAGCCTATCATGACAGATGAAATGCTTAGTGCCTTGTTAGAAGTATCTGTGGAAAAGTCAGGAAAACAGCTTTAGTACTGAAAAAATGTGCACATCAATCTATCTTGACACACTGGATAAGAGATGTTAACTTTAGTAGTCATTTTTTTTTTTCATTTAAAAAGATGATCTATTAATGAGCACAGTTTAGTATTTTTATTTCATGAAGTTTGTCTGAAATTAATAAACCTTTACATAACTTGAAAGTAATATATAATTCTTTAATTTACATAACCAAGATTAAACAAATGTATTGATGTAAATTTTTTTTCTCCTCCAAAAAAAACTCAAAACAGCTTTTGTCCCAGTTTATTTCTCCATTTACTGGATGCATTTATGGAAGGCACATAACAGGTATTTTGTTTTCTATTATAGCAACTTATAAAAGATTATACATATCTATCTCTGTTATTTAAGAAAAGTTTTGTCAAATTTTCAAGTTGTGCTATAAATCAATAGTAGACCAAATACTACAGGTACTTTGAGAAGGCCTCTTTGTAGGCCAAAAGGATTATTATTTTACATGTCGTCTTATGCTCAGAGTTAACTGTAGGTGGACATGTAAAAAAAATTAGGACTTAAGAAAATTGCATTGATGTTTTACAGTATACTGTAATAATTCCTGGATTACTTATTCAAGCCAGGGGCCTACTACCTACAGGCCAAGTCTGCTCTGCCATGTTTTTGTAAGTAGCTTAGTTTACATTGTGTCTATGGCTGCTTTGTGAGCTACATCAGAGTAAAAATGACAGTGACTGTATGGCCCGCAAAGCCTAATATATTTATTGCCTGGCTATTTACAGGTTTTCCGACCTTGCCTTAAGATAAGTAGTTAGGCATTTTTTTTAAAAAAGATTATTTATTTGTTTATTTAATTTATTCATGAGGCACAGAGAAGAGAGAGGCAGAGACATAGGCAGAGGGAGAACCAGGCTTCCTGCAAGAAGCCTGATGCAGGATCCTGGATTCCAGATCCTGCATCCCAGGATTACACCCGGAGCCAAATGCAGATGCTCAATCACTGAGCCGTTCAGGTGTCCCTAGTTGTTATGCATTTTTTGAGTGTTGATATTTTTTATGAATATGAAAGCATTTTTTTATAGGTCTTTGTGGGAAGAAACAGAAAGAAATCACAAAAGCAATTAAGAGAGCTCAAATAATGGGTAAGCACCTGAAAAACTGAATTGAGCTAATTAAAACTTTGCTCATTATCTTTGTGAAGCACTTTCATTATCTTTTTTACAGGGTTTATGCCAGTTACATACAAGGATCCTGCATTTCTCAAAGACCCTAAAGTTTGTAACATCAAGTATCGGGAGTAAATTACATGAGTTTTATCAATAAACATATTTTACAATAAATGGTTGTATGATTCTAATACTGATCCAAATGATAAGATTTAATAAACTTTGGGTAGAAAATAGGCTAAATCTTATCAAAGAATTGCTTTTGTTTAAGTTTTATTTATTCATGAGAGACAGAGATAGAGAGGCAGAGACCTAGGCAGAGGGAGAAGCAGGTTCCATTCAGGGAGCCGGTGTGGGACTTGATCCCAAGTCTCCAGGATCATGCCCTGGGTGGAAGGCATATGCTCAACCACTGAGCCATCCAGGCATCCCCAAGTATTGTTTTTAATTAATAACTGAAATCTCATAAGGAAAATGTATTTAAGTAAAGCTTCCTCTTCACTGTTTTAAAGAAAACAAATTACTTAAAACGTTAATACTTATTACATTTTACATACATACATACAAATTTTAAAAATTGGTACTGTACAATGGTCCCAGTTAGCTTAAACAACTCATTGGGATTTTAAATATGGAAGGAATGATTTGTATTGTAATTTTCCATCAGGCCCAGATTCTGTCTTATAAATAGGATTTAAGGGATATGGGTGCATGAAGGTGGAATGCTTGTATCAATGTACAAATTCCACGTGACAGGGTGTGGATTTGAAATTGCTCAGATTTTCTAACTAACAGAAGTTTTCCTGGCTAAGACAGTGGACCTTCCCTTTGTAGAGCTTTTACATGGGGATGGGTAGTAGCACAGTCACAGGATCTAACATTTAATCCTGGGCTAGTCTATCCTAAAACATAGCATTTTTAAAATGATCCATAGGTAGATGGTCTAGGACTATGTCGTTGTATCTTAGTCCAGTGATACAAACTAATCGCCAAAAGATGATAATTGGTGGGGGAGATAAGGACCCCTCTCCTTCTTTTCATTTAATACCCTGAAATGTGGGTCATGAAACTTAAATTATGGAAGTTTAGCCAGTATTGACTGACCTCAGCAAGATTCTCTGATTTAAAGTTTAGCATCTTTCTTCAAAGATGGATTGTTGTGTACAAATATGACTCAAGTAACATTCTATACAGTGTTTTAACAAAGTGAACTCTGAAGAGTCTTTGTAAGCAGCCTTCGAAAAATCTTAAGCTATGGTCTTCAGAAGACATTTGCTTATGTTGGTTACTTACTGCTTCTGCATTTGTCTAGCCTGTTTTATCTGTTGGTTTATAAACTGGTACATGGAGGGCAGGGAAAGACTGAAGAGGCAGACAGCTCCAGGTGTGTAGGAGGCAGGCTTAATAAGCAAGGTAACTCACTTAGGAAGTTTGTCTTGGGTAGCCACAAGACAAGTAGATCTCTGCACCTGCCTTCCACTCTTAAAAGTTTATACTGAGACCTTAACTGGGTTCAGTCACACACACAACCCAAATGGTGTCAACACCTGACTTTTTTTTAAAGTCTATGTCCTTGGAACAGCTCCCAGTGTGTCAACAGTAGGCAAAATGTACATTCCAAAGACAGGAGGGGGTGAGAATCTTTGCTTCAATCCAGCTCACAGGTCAACCAGCAGTCCTGTGTTCTGGTGACCTCTAGTAGTTTAGTTGTTTATTGCATTTAGTCCTAATCTGCATTCTATATGGTGTTCTATTTGCTCTAGTGATGTTTGTGGTTATTTTTAAATTAGGCTTCAGACTGCCAACATATTACCCCTCTGCCTGGTGATGTTACACTACAGTGCTTCTTAGGCAACCAGTTAAGCAATCCCAACAGAAACTCATTATTTGTACAGGCCATCCCTACTGTTACGTGGGCTTCATTAGCACCCCATGGTAACTAATGCATGTTAACACAGATAAAAGACAGTTTTGATAGTAGCTATGAATTTGTTGTCACTAAGGAAGTAGCAGATAGAAAAGCAATGGTCAAAGTCTATGTCCAGTATTTCATCCACTGAGTAAAACATGAAGGCTTCATATGATATATAGGCTTGATGGAAAATTCTCACAATTATGAAAAAGACAAATACAAAAGCACAATAAAAGCTGTTAGCCAACCTCCACTTAACCAACTTACTGAATTACTGAAGCCCATGACTCTTCAAACCTATTGAGTTTTACATTGCCAAGAGTCAGCTATTTTGTTCCCAGACCTGTGTCACTTGTTTGTCATTGTATTAATGAAGTATAAGCATCAAAGTTATTGTTGCAATGAAAACGAAGTAAATGCTTTTGAAAGGCTTGTAAAAAAAATAGCTTTAAGAAAACAGTTGTCAAGTTAGGTGTGGTTAGGACAACTGAAGGCTGGAAGTAGGAGGGTGCTGTGAAATGAAAAAAGTAGTGTTTTGTACTTAGGTTGCTTTGCTTTCAGGTTTCTTTAAATTAATTCACTTTAAAGAAACTAAAACTGGGAATTGTAAAGGTTAAGTAAGGAATATGATTTACATAGGAACAACAATATACTCCCAGAAAAGTTCCTAGTTCTACAACAAAAGGTTGGCAAATGAAGGTACAATTCTGCCTTATGTTATAGTGAAATCTGTGATAGACATATGTATACATATATACATATATGTTCCATTTTTGAGCCCTACTTGAACTGGCCTTTTCAGCTACTTGACCAGCTACTGATCTCAGACACACTGCATTACCAGGCTTGTTCTGTACTCAAATTCTGGATTCACTTGTGTAGAGGACTCTAGACTAGGGAGAGGTATTTGTGCTGCTGCATTATAGTTTTGCCATAATTAGAACTGCCAGATTTAGCAAACAAATATAAGACATGCAATTAAATTTGAATTCAAATTCAGTTATTCACTTAAACAATGAGTAAGTTTTTAATGCCTAATATTGCATGTTTTCTGGTATTTTATCTGGCAACCCCAGCCATTTATAACCTAAAGAGCAGGAATTATGACTTAAAAATGAAATATACTTCATATTACCTTAGACATCTTTTTTTTCTTTTCCTATCATGAAAATAAGGCTAGTCTTTTCCAATTCTAAAGAATGCTATAGAAGTGGGACGCCTGGGTGGCCCAGTGGTTGAGCGTCTGTCTTTGGCTCAGGGCATGATCCTGGGATCTGGGATTGAGTCTCACATTGGGCTCCTTGCAGGAAGCCTGCTTCTCCTTCTGCCTATGTCTCTGCCTCTCTCTCTCTCTCTGTGGCTATCATAAATAAGTAAAAAAAATAAAATAAAAAATTAAAAAAAAATCTTTAAAAAAAAGAATGCTATAGAAGTTTAAAAGAATATCACTTAAGCTTTTCCCTCAAGAGTTTCATAAAAGGGGGCAGGGGGCACCTGGCTGGTTCAGTTGGTGGAATGTGTGACTTGCTCTTGGGGTTGTGGGTTTAAGCCCCATGTCAGGTGGAGGAATTACTTAAAATCTTTAAGGTGGGGGGGGCAAAAAAGGTTATGGTTTTAAAATAAAGTACTTTAAGAAATAAATGCACTAGAATGTATGTATTTCTGCAAATACCTGGATTTGATAAAAACAATATAAATGGCTTTACCCTTCAGCTAATTAAAGATCTCCTTTTGGTCTAAAAGGATCAAAATGTAGGAGACTGTGGATATTCACCAGAACCCTTCATTTTTTCAATGTCTTCATCTGTTTCTGGGCTGCTCATTGTGGATGCTTTTTCTTGATTACTACTATCAGGATCTGTTTTAGATGGTTTGTTTTGTATCTCTAACAGCCGTGACTTCTTCAATTGCCATCCATCATCAGTATCTAAAGCTTTACGTTTAAGCATCTGTGGTGTGCCGCTAGCTGGGCTAGCTTCAGGAACATCAGTGTATTCTACCATTAAGGTCAGGTTGTCTATCACATTGAGCTGGTGGTTGGCAGTGCAGCTACTTTTAGAGATATGCCTGTTTTTCAAGGAGATAACACATGAATGAAGAAATTCTTGATCTGGAAAAAAGGTCCGTAAAGCTTGACAAAGAAAAATGTTCTCCTGAGGGTCTTTTTCGATGTTCTCTCCTAAACAAAATAAAACAATTCAAAATAATATTTGTTCTACAAAGCTTTTGTATTATTTGTTGGTAATGTCAAAGACTTCAACTGAACAGTTATATCAAATCCTCTAAATTGAGAAAAGTGGTATGCATAATCCCAAGTTCTAATTTCCATGCCACTATATTCTAAAAGAAAATTTAAGTTGTATTTTTTAATATCAACAATATAGTAAAGCTATAGTAATACCAAGTTCTTTGTTAACAAGATTTAAAAGTATTAATAAAACTATTTTTAACCCTAAGGTTGATAAATTCATCAGTTACTGTAGCCAGCTCATCCATAATTCACATCAGTGAAAATTTCTTTTAAAGCACAAAAGGTAGTTATGTGTAAACTTTTTACTTACGTGCTGCTTGGGTTTGTGCCTGTTTTCTTTTTTTAATTTCCCGTTTCAATCTGGTTACATCCTTTAGTAGTTTCTCTACTGCTTGCTCACTGTATTCTACTTTCTTGCATATACTCTGCAAAATGAAATTAAGGGCATAGATAAAATTCCAAGTTGTGTAGGAATCAACTTGGTTCACAAATTATAGAAAATCCTTTGTGGTACACAGTCTCAAGTATTGTTAGCCTTTATATATATAGATATTTTTTTTTTTTTAAGATCTTTTTTTTTTTTTTTTTTTCCTTTTTAAAGAGAGCACACAAGTAAGGGCAGAGTGGGAGGGAGAGATCATCTGAAGCAGACTCCACACTGAGCTTGGAGCCTGATTTGGGGCTCAATCCCACAACCATGAGATCATGACCTGAGCTGAAACCAACAGTCAGATTCTCAACCAACTGAGCCACCCAGGTGCCCCTTACTGGCCCCTTATAAATATTTTATTTTGTTTTGCTATTTTCTGAAAGAACTCAACAAGCACTTATATGGTGCTTTCTATTTATAAAATGCTTTCCGGATGTATTAACTTCCCATTTATACACAGCTTTATTGTACAAGTTATCTGCTTAATACACAAATAAAAACCAAAAAAAACCTTGTTATTTTGAAAGAAAAAAATAACAGTATTTTGAGAGATGCATATTTACTGCAAACATTTAAGAAACTGACAATAAAGAAAAGTATGTTTTGTTATGAAAGAAAACTATTACAGACTTTTAATTGGTATAAAAGAAACTACTTTTGAAAAGCGGGCTGGCCTTACATGTCATCAATTTTAAACACTAATTAAATACTCTTTGATTTCATTTGGGAATATATTTTAAAGTAAATAACATAAATTTATATAAGATAATGTTTCTAAGTATACCAAATCAAAAGTAACTAATTTCTAATCACTGGGTAATAGGTTGTTACATCTAGTTTTAAAATGTTAGTTTTTTACTCCACACTTAGCTTTAAAATGGATACATTTTAGGATGTCTGCCCAGCCTACTTCTCACCATTTTGTCTACCATGCCATAAAAGTTCACCAGTAACTCCTTGACCAGCTTTCACCCCAACTGACCCAAGCAGAGCTACCTCATAGCCAGCTGGCAAATCCTAATGCCTTCTGAATAGATCTAAATGCGGTTCTCTGGCTGGCTAGTGAATGAACAAACAGATCTGTATATACTATGAAGGAAACCGATGTATAGACAAAAAGGGAAAAAGTAAGTTCTGATGGCATTCAGGCTTCTGGTTCCAATCCTTTCCTGAAGCTCAGATGCTTTCTGCCTACAGTTTCTGTAACATACCTTTACATTCCCTATTTTAGCCCAAGTTAGTACTTTTGAGATAGGAGTTCTAATATATTGCTATATGAAATATACTGCCATTAAAAATAACTACAGAATATGGGGATCCCTGGGTGGGCTCAGCAGTTTAGCGCCTGCCTTCGGCCCAGGGCGTGATCCTGGAGAATATGTAGCAAAAATGCTTAATGCTTTTAAAATGAAAAATGCTTAATGACATAAAATAAAAATCATGACACAAGTTTGTAAGTCCTCATCACTGTCAACTATGTAAAAGCATGTATGTATTTGGAAAAAACTAGAAAATGTGGCAAAGTGAAAATAGTTATGTTACAACAATGGGATTCTGGATGTTTCTCTAAGATTCCTGTATTATTCACATTAAAAAATAGTGTGCAATATTAGTAGTGTAAAATGTATTAACTTCTCTTCATGTACTATATCCATGGGTATGGTGGCCATGGAATATACTATCTCTAAATGGAAATCTGAGTAGTTGAATAACAGTCCCAGTGACCATACTTTTGGGGCCACTACTGAAGCCACACTTCTCCTAGGCTGCTCTTAACCAATAGGAGTATTAGGTACAAATCCATCCCTGTAGGACAACTTTGCTGAGACTCCCATCAGACTGGCTGAGACCTCTCTGGCCCTGCAGTCTAAAGTTCTCTCTAACCACCTGTCCTCCCTTACTGTCTCCTTTCTCAGGTGTCAGACTCAGCATTACAAGTCTCCCTGCCTGCTCTTGCTCCTCCCCCTTTATCCTTCTCAGGCCTAATAAATCTCTTACATGTCTAATCCTATCTTGAGGTCTACTTCTCAACTGATACAATGAGATAGAATTTAGTACTGTGGTAGATTGTTTTGTTCTCAAATACTACTTCCCTTTATATCCTGTAAAAGGATTATATATCCTTGACTACTACCATGAAATAGGGATATATAATCTGGCCAATGAAATGTGAGTGGAAATGACATGCCAGCTCTGAGCAGAAGTTTTGAAAGCTGTTGTGAATTTCTACCAGCTTTTTTGCTTGTTTCTATTGTCATGAGAAGACCACATCCCACATGAGGGCTGCTCCCTCAGTCTGGAACCTAGAATGAAGATGGCAATTATACCAGGAGCAAAACTACAGCCAAGGTATTGTTAGTGAAACAACTTTTGTTTTTGTAGGCCACTGAGATTGAGGTCTTTGTTACTGAACCTAAACTGTTACAAAAATATAAATCCAAATAAATGTCAAGTTGTCTCTAAAAGATTTCAGTTATCAATTTGATATGAACTCTAGAAGTAGTCTTTAAGTGTCTGAATGTTAACTTACCTTTAATTCCTCTTGTAAAGAAGCATACATTTCATTTATTTTATGTACCTCCTTTAAAGATCCATCTTCTGTAAAAAATTCAGAGCTGTAAAAATTACCATTTTGTCAGGCAAATATACAGAACTAATTTTAATGCAACAATGAAAAACTTATTTGTAGTTGAGCAAAAGAAGATTCTTTTTATACTGGTTTTGTAGGGATATTTTGTCAACCTCCTTGTTCACAGCAAAAACTTAGTTCGTATATCTTTACATTAGCAGACTTTGAAGCCTCTTAAGTACTATTGCCACGACTCAAAAGAGGTTAACTAAAAATAAATACTGAAGTAGGAAGGAGGGGGGTTCTTTCTTGGCAATGGGGACCAGTCAATTTTTAAAATATTTAAATGAATTTAAGTCATCACTGTTTCAAAGTGGGAACATTATTTTATATACCAAAAAGAAAAAAAAGGTGAAGGCATAGTTTGTAAAATACCCCAATTGAGATAAATGTAAAACTGCACCTCAGAATCAATGAAATGTGGTATTCAATTTCTATAAAACTGTTAATCTTTATGGAACACAAAAATAAATAAAAATCTAGTCCTTTATTCTCAATTTCCACTCTAGTAAGCACTCTATACTACCAGTGTTATTTCTGATATTAACTATTCCCTTAATAAACACAAAGTTATAGCTTAACAGCCTATGAATAAAGCCTCATATTCTGTCATTACTTAATATTCAGTCTAATTTCATGCCTTTATAATCTAAATTGCTGCCTTAGAAAATTATTTTGAGACTAGCTACTATTCTTAGAACACACATGCTGACACACACAGGCTACACAACAACCCCCCTTCCCTTTTTTTGTATATTATAAACGTACAAGTGTTGGAAGGAAATGTGGAGAAAGGAAAAAAGTCTGGTTTACTTGAGGAAGATGGTCAGTTTTCCTTTCATTTTTATTCTATGTAATAAAAAATTAATGTTAAAAAACAAATAGGAGTAAAGTTAGGGGAAGCAGTTGAAGAATCTCACCTATGTGTTTTTACTGCTCGGCTAAAACCAGTAGACTCACAGGAACCTGATATAGTCTTATAACCCAGTTGTTCGGACATGCCCAGATTGGCCACCACTAAAGGTATCCTATGAAAAAGCCTGAAGAAATAAAATTTAGAAGTGTAAAATTAGAATAAAGTGAAATATTACTATCCACCTATTATAAACGCATATATACTTATATATATTATGTACAGATAATACATATAAATACATATAAAAACGCATATATACTATATACTATACTACTTACTCAAGATAAAATTTACTGACTTGAGGCAAATACCTTTTAAAAGTGGTGAAATGTGCACAGCCTTAAGATAGTTGTGTGAAAATAGTACTTTAACGGCTATTTTAACATGTAAAAATAGGCAGTATTGTTGAGATTTATTCTGTCTTCCATGAATAATAAAATTAATTTTAGTTGGTACTCTTTTACTTAATCCTCATATTCCATGAGAATGTTATTTATATAACCTGGGGGGGCGGGGAGAGTGGCTAACTCATTTTTGTGGGCCAGCAAGAACGACCTCGCTTCCTTGCAGAGGTTAGAGAAAACCTGCTCAAATACCAAGGCTTAGTTCCATACTATGTCTTTTAGCAACCAGTATCTAACATACACCTATTTTTTCCATCTTATGGTAAATAATAACAAATCCTCAGTGCCTAAAACAAAGAAACCCATTCCATACTGGGCTTCTAATTTCTTTATCTAACCATTTTTCCATCTATAAAGAAATATGGTAGTCCAACTTCAGAGGGCTATTGTTACAATGTAATGCAATAATATTTGAAAATATTTGATAAGAGGCAAAAAGTAAATGAAAACATTGGGTAGGGCAGCCCCGGTGGCGCAGCGGTTTAGCGCCGCCTGCAGCCCAGGGCGTGATCCTGGAGACCCTGGATCAAGTCCCACGTCAGGCTCTCTGCATGGAGCCTGCTTCTCCCTCTGCCTGTGTCTTTGCCTCTCTCTCTCTCTCTCTCTCTGCATCTCTATGAATAAATAAAATCTTTAAAAAAAAAAACATTGGGTATATTTTTTTATTAACTGAAAATAGCCAGTGACTGGCCAACACTTACCCCTTCTGAGGTTTATATAGGGCATGCTCCAGCCGATGAGTAGAGCAGCTTTCTGTTATTATGCTTGGTGTTAGCAGTAGAAAAACAAGTTCCTGGCTTGAAAGATGCTTCTGTAAGTTTTTGTGAAGCAGTCTCTCTCTAAATGTCATGATCTGGTCTGAATGACGTCGGAATTTGTACCAACCAACCACAGCCTGAGAGAAAATAGAGAAAAATATCAGGTGTATACCTTAATGGTTACAATTATTGTGTCTTACTATCATAATTAAGCAATAAAGTTGACAGCCTTAAAAATGGCTTTCTTAAATTTAGCAAGATTTAGGACATATATAAACAAAGCGCAAACTTAAGTATACGCTTTATTTTTTAAAATTTTACTTTAAAGATTTTATTTGAGAGAGAACAAGAGAGAGTGAGCATGAGCTGGTGGGGGAACAGATGGAGGAGAGAAGCAGACTCCCTACTGGGCAGGGAACCCAACAGAGCAGGGCTTGATCCCAGGACCCCAAGATCATGACCCCAGCCAAAGGCAGATGCCCAACCAACTAAGCCACCCAGGTACCCCTAACACTTTACTTTTATAAAGCAGGCAAACTGACTTACAGTCAGATTACTTTCCATTCAGTTAGAGGGCTACGATTTTACTCAGTATACATGAGAAAAAAAATTCCTAAATTCCTCTAGTTTCTTTATGGTTATTTTTGCTCTTTTAAAATCTTAGTCTTTAGGGGCACCTGGGTGGTTCAGTCAGTTAAGCATCTGCCTTCATTCAGCTCTGGTCATGATCCCAGGGTTCTGGGATTGAGCCCCATAATCCAAGAGAGAGCCTTTTCTTTCTCTCCCTCCACAGCTCCTCCTGCTTATGCTCTCTAGCTCTGTCAAATAAATAAAAATCTTAAAATCTTAGTCTTTGGTCAAATCTTTAAATAGAGAAAATGTCAATGAAAACAAGTTAACTTCCTGTTTGGGTACTTGGTCTGCTAAATAAGTAAACTGAATCCAACAACTTTTAACTGCTATCACCTATCCAACAGAGTTGGTTTCAAAATGGAGTAAGATCATATGAAATGGTTTTATAAACTGTTAATATCTGAACAAACTTCTTAGTATTAAACTTTTTTTTTTTTGAGATTTTATTTATTTATTCATGAGAGAAAGAGAGAGGCAGAGACACAGGCAGAGGGAGAAGCAGGCTCCATGCAGGGAGCCCGATACAGGACTCGATCCCAGGACTCCAGGATCACGCCCTGGGCCAAAGGCAGGCGTTAAACCCCTCAGCCACCCAGGGATCCCCCTAAACTTCTTTTTTTTTTCTTTTTAACTGGAAAAATAAATCTCATTCACCAAGAATTAAATAATTATAAAAGCAACCACTTTGCTTACAGATGTGTATGACAACTTCAGCAACTTTTAACAGAGGAAATTAAAAGGACTTCTTAAAAGATTTTATTTATTTGAGACAGAGACAGAACATGATCAAGAGGGAGAGGCAGAGGGAAAGGGAGAAGCAGGCTCCCTTCTCAATATGGGGCTCGATCCCAGGAGCCTAGGATCATGACCTGAGAGGAAAGCAGACACTTAACCATCTGAACCACCCAGGAACCCTGGATTCTCTTTTTAAAACTAAATAGTTTTTAGAAGTACATTTTTTTTTAAAGATTTTATTTATTTATTCATGAGACACACACACAGAGAGACACAGGCAGAGGAGAAGCAGGCTCCATGCAGGGAGCCCGATATGGGACTTGATCCCGGGTCTCCAGGATCACACCCTGAGCTGAAGGCGGGCACTAAACCGCTGAGCCACCCGGGCTGCCCCTAGAAGTACATTTTAAATAACCAAATACAATTGGGGGAGAAGCCCAAAGCATTTTCATCAAAGGATGTTTTTTGAAAGAAACTTCTTTTACAGGATGCCTGGGTGGCTCAACGGTTGAGCTTCTGCCTTTGGCCCAGGGTGTGATCCTGGAGTCCTAGGCCAGGGCTCCCTGCATGGAGCCTGCTTCTCTCTCTGCCTGTGTCTCTTCCTCTCTCTCTCTCTCATGAATAAATAAATACAATCTTAAAAAAAGAAAAGAAAACTTCTTTTACTGAATCTACTTTTATTCTCAATTCAGAGATCAAAATGTTTTAAGTACCCCCCTCCCCATATTGTGTTTGGAAAATACAAAATACTTGTTGATCACTCAACAAGTCTTAACTAAACACCAAAATGCTGTGGAGAGTTCTACGTAGCTAAGTGCTAGTAACTGCAGCCATGTAAAAAAAAGAGTAATGAATTAAGTCCTAGGATAAATGATACTAGCAAAGGATATGGTAGGGATGCAGAAGAGGAAAGGATTGATGCTAATTAGAATAGCTGAGGATGAGAACAAAATCAATACTTTAAATCACTAGTTTTGCTCTCAGGGCAAAACTTTGGATTTCTGGAAAGAACAAGCCTTTCCTCACCTGCTTTAAAGGACACTGTGAAGACAAATGCTGCTTCAAAGTTGTTAAAGTATTATACATTTTTAGGAGCTGAAAATAATGCATATAATACCAAACAAACAAAAAAAAGGTTAAGTCAGGGAATACCTTTTTGACACTCGATAGTATTTTCCTCAGTGCTTGCTCATTTAGTTCACCAGAAGAGTTATAAAAGCTGTAAAAGCCAAAATAAAAGGATTTCAAATTGGCTAAAAATATGATCTTATTAGCACTTTTTAGTTACCCCTTACCAAACCAAAATCCATATATCCACTTGCTAGTCAGATGAAGTTCTAAAAATATTAATAGAGAAAGTTCTCAAATTAACAAACTTAAAATGGTAGAAATATGAGGCCCATAAGCAACAAGAAAGGAAAAGGACTGGAGAAACTTCAAGAAGTCTGGGCATCACATTAAGCTTAAAACAAACTACCCATTAAATATAAGAAGTTTTAAAGTCTACATAGCCAGTTCACAGTTCATTCACAATTTACTTAAAACTTTTTTTTTTTTACACTGTTGATACATACAAAAGAATGTATGAGTAATGAAGCACAACAACACAAAGACAGTTTATTCACTGCAAATTCCAAAAGCTTTACTTCTTTCAAGTTGAGAAGTGCTTTAGGAGTTAGTTGGCTTTGGGGCTGAGGGAGGGGAGCAAGCGGTTTAGATACTGGTTTAGTTTTGTGGTCTTTGTTCTGTTGGAAAGTCAAAGATGTAGGGAGAATTGAAAGATAATTCTAAAATTTTCTAAAGTGTTTATTCCAGCTTTCTTCCCTCTCCAATAACAGGGATTGCAGATAATGTTTTCCTCCCTTTCACATTCACTGTGATCAACAATATTCTTTTCTATGATGGTGAAATATCTGTTATGCAAAATCCTTTATAAAGAATATTCACAATAGGCTTTTACTGGCAGTTCTAATGTGTTCAGAAAATTTTAGTTATGTCAAACTGAAAAAAAATATCCTAATAAGCGATTTTTTAAACTTACAAAGACATTAAAAATTTTCCATCAAAAAATTTTAATGGGAAAATAGACAAAATGAAGTGCTCCACCTACCCAAAGGGGATTTCAACTGATCAAACATATCCCTCCACTTTACCTACTTATTCTAACAAGAATACTCTGAATACAAGAGTTTATTCCTGTATTTCTCTAGCATGATCCACTTCCCACTTCTCAAACTGAGACATAAGGCAATACACCAAGAAATAATAGGATAACAGTGTACACATTCTGTGCAAGTACTGATTTTATGTTAAGTTCCTGGGATGGGGGCATTTTTATATAGAAATATATACTGTGCAGAATTCATGCATAATTTTTTAAGTGACTAAGTTTTAGGTTTTAGTGGACTGTTTTCCAGGTGTTTATCCTTTAGATTCTTGATAAGAGATTCAGTGTTTTTCAGTGGAAAACTGAGAAGCAATGTTATTAAAGCAGGGCTGGCAAACTTTTCTCTAAAGGGCCAGATAGTAAATATTTTAGGCTTTGCTGAACACAGTCTCTGCTGCATATTCCTCTTTTCTTTTTGTTTTTTTGAACAACCCTTAAAAAATGTTAACTATTCGGGATGCCTGGGTGGCTAGCAGTTGAGCATCTGCCTTTGGCTCAGGTCCTGATCCCAGGATCTGGGATCGAGTCCCACATCGGGCTCCCTGCAGGGAGCCTGCTTCTCCCTCTGTCTATGTCTCTGCCTCTGTGTCTCTTGTGAATAAATAAAATATTTTTAAAAAAATGTTAACTATTCATAGACGGCCCTATAAAAATGGGCCATACTTTGCCATGCTCTGTATTGGTACATAAAAAGTGGGTATTAAAGCTTATCCAACTGGGACTCCAAGAAGTATGTATCAAAAGGCTTTAACATGTTTACCTGTTATTATTTAAAACGAGGAAGAAACACCATGGTATGCTGTTGGATTAGAACTGAAGAAATCCTCATTCTTTTAGTTTTTGCCCTACCATTAACCAGCTCTGTGGCATTGGTTATATCATGAACTTTGCTGAATGACAGCCTTCTCAGGTGGTTCTCCTTATGCCTTCCTCCCCTTTATCTTGTAAAGCTAAAAGGCTGAGAATCAGATGGGCTTCCTCCATTCTAAGATTTTATTAAGTTGGCATAGTTATTTAAGGCAGTTGCCAGTAAATACTGAATCACTTTTTTTTTCACTCTTCCTTCCTAATCTTTTGCTGGTCCAGAGTACCCCAAGGAAGTATTTTTTATGAGTCTCCACCAAGAATCCCTCATTCAACAAATATTTTTGTATGTCCACTGTATGTAAAACACTATCCCAAGCTCTATCTCTTTCTGGTATAGCAGTTTAAGACCAAAGTCTTCATTTCTGTCATCTCTTACCACAGATCTTTTTCACCTTTACCACATGCTCCACTGCAATTCTCACACAATCTTAGCAATGTGTACATACAGTGTGACTATAAGATAGTAATGCTGATTTTTCAAATACGTTTTATAGAAATCAAAGCTATTTCATCAAAACTACATATTATGGTTACAAGTGTTTGAAAATCCATTTATGTGTGTACTTTTCTGTATGTATGTTATACCTCAGTGAAAAGTTTTTAAAAATATCATAGCCTATTAGGACTATTACTATCTGTGGACTAAAAACACAAATTTTCACCATAGGAAGGCAACAGGAAGCAGGCTGGATAAAGAATCTAATCAAATAACAGACAAAAGATTAATAAATATGTGATAAGTGAGAAGACAAATGATGAAATAAGCCGAATAAAAGAGTAGAAAGAGGGCTGCTGTTGATGTATGAGAATGTGTCACTGAATTTACAAAATATGCGATGAGGTGCTGGGTGTGAGAAAAGCAATCCTCTAGGTAAACTGGTACCTGAGAGAGTGTGCGGAGTACAGCTAAAGCAAGCATATAAATACAGAGAAAGAACTATTAGAGTTGAAATGAACAAGTGACTTTTCAGGTATTTCCTTTAAAAGTCTTTTATTTTTTATCAGTACCACTATGTATAAAGGATAATTAAGGTATTTGTTTTAAAAACTACTTCATTTACAGACAGTAATTTTCTTAATGGATCATTTACTGCCTCTTACTACTTACCTGAAAAGCTGATAGCATGGAATATATTTCTGGATGTCTGGAAAAAAGGAATTTTGTGCTATGATTACATTAATTATCATTTAAATAGTATATATTGAGCACTTCATATATAAATATCACATAGCTTCAAAGAAGTACTTTAACATGATCTCATATAATCCTTACAACAAACCTATGAGACAGATGTTTTATCATTCCTTCTTCTGTTTTAAAGATGCGGTAATAGGTGGAAAGAATGGTGGAGCCAAAATTCAAACCCAGTGTCTCAGGCTTAACTAGAACACTACATTCCCTCTAAACAGGTTTAATAATGAACAGCAACACAAGAGATCAATTCAAAGTTGGTATATTTTCATTGAATTCTAAGAAAGGTTATGCTCTAGTTTTACTCATTGACAACAACAGCTGTTTAAGGGATTATCTTTTGTTATCCCAAGTAGTTCCTTCATAAAGGATTTGTCAATATTAACTATAGACGAAGAAAAAAAAATGGTATCTTTTAGGAAGTAAGTTTTATTCTTGTTAATAAAAATACATCTAAATACATCTAAATACTGGTAGCTGCAGATGCTGTGCAATGAAGATTAAATTCTATTGCATAAGACACCATTATAAATCTTGTAAAAAGCATCAAGATGAATATGGTGTCCCCTCGATCATTCCAAACTTTCGGATCTTTCAAAATTATTCAAGGAAAAACAGGAGTGAAACATCCACATCTGGTAACACAGAAACTTATCAAGAGAATAGAAGTTCTGGAGCACCTGGCTGGCTCGGTTAGCAGAGCAGGTGACTCTTAATCTCAGGGCTGTGAATCTGAGCACCACCCTGGGTGAAGAGATTACTTTAAAAACAACAACAAAGACAATACAAGTTCTTCTAGGCTTCCCACTTTTAAGTGTCCCTTGTGTCAAAAAACAAATTTACCAGACATAGTTTTCTGGATCACTGCAACAACAATCAACTATTTGAGATAGTTCCTGTGACATGTTCTATTTATGCGTCTCTTCCTTGGTCAGATCCTAGCCAGATTACTAGAAATTTTTTTAGTCACTTAAATCAAAGACATTAGTTTGATTACAGAGAATCTGTGAATCTTCAGCTAGATGAGGAAACCCATTATCAAAACTGTTGAATAATTTCTTCATGTAAACATCTGAAGGCTGGAGATACCTCTACAGGTTTGTACCTTCAAGTGCCATCTTTAGAGAGACTGAAATCATGAAATCATTTCAATAACTTTATGTGTATATTAATAAAAATAATTCTATTTAAAAAAGGAAAAGTGATCATTTTCTTTAGACATTTTTCTTCTAGCAAATGTATGTTACCCTGATAAATCCCTGTGTGGAGAACAAAACAAAACTGACAGAAACAGTCTTTGTTACTGATAACTGGCCAAATATACACTGGTATAGATAAGGGAAAATAAAAAAATGATGAAAACATCATTAACCAAAGCAGTATAGTAATTTGTAGATCTTGGATTTTACTCGTTAATGATCCAACATTTTAAAATAATCTGAGCAAATACTTACATGTTCCTACAGCACTTGCCTAATACCTTGAAGCTTAGCATTGTTCACAGCATAATGGAGTTGCTCAATAAATGGCTACTTAATTAAACTCCTCAAAATATGTTTGATTACCCTGGGTGGCATGCCAATTACAGCTAGAGGGAAAATATGCCCCATGAGTTGGTTTTTAAAGCTTGTGTCTGGGGGCGACTGGGTGCCACAGCTGGTTAAGCACACCAGACTCTTGGTTTCAGCTCAGGTCATGATCTCAGGGTCCTGAGATTTGAGCCCCATGTCAGTTCCAACCTGTGCAGAGCCTGCTTCTTAAGACTTTCTCTCCCTCCCTCAAATAAATAAATCTAAAAAATAAAGCTGTGTCTGAACAGAAAAAAATATATATAATTAACAAAGTAAAATCACAAACTATAGAAACATGGATAACACATGACAAAAGGCCAACTACCTTAAGCTGTAACATGGTATTACAAATCAGTAAGAAAAACCAAAATAATTCAGCAGAAATACAGTCAAAGCATGCAATATAGACCTGTCCTTGCCCCCAAAGTAATAAACATATAACCTCGTCTGTAATTAAGAAATACAAATTAAAATTACTTCTTTTCACTCATCAAACTGGCAAAGATTAAAAGATTGGTAATATAATACCTAGTGGTGGGAACAGTATGGGGACCTAGGCACTTTTACATATTGTGGAGTCTTTATTTTTTTTTTATTTTTATTTTTTCATATTGTGGAGTCTTTAGATAGCATGACTTTTCCAAAGACAATGGTCTACAAGGAATTTGACTTTCCAATAGACTCAAGGCAAACTGTTTATCATATTGTTTGTATTAACAACAAGTCATTCATAGCTGATTACATAAGTGATGGAACATAGATACAGTGGGAATATAGAGCCATTAGGACAGACTATACACAATGATACTATTCTGTCCTAATAGAACAGTATCCGTAGAGATATTTATCTTGGAACTATTTATCCAATGAGAATAGTATAATCCCATTTGTGTAAGTAAAAATATATACACACTTATATACTTATGTTTTGTTAATGAGCAAAAAAATATTATAAACCAGTGGTTGCCAAAGAGTCTGAGACTGAATTTCTGTATTTACATAAATATACATTTATGTACATATGTAAATTTACACATATGCTTCCATTTTTAACCTTTTAAAGTGGCAAACAAAAAATGACATACAGGAATATAAACTGATACAATCTTTCTGGAAAGCAATTTGCTAATACTAATCAAGAACCTTAAAAATGCTCATACCTTTTGGTACCATAATACCACCCCCAGGAATCTATGTATAACAAATGTAGAAAAATGTATAAGGATGTTCACTGTAGTGTAACTTAGGACAATGAAAAACTGTAAACAACTGATTATAATTTAAAGGACTGCTGAAATCACTAAAGAATACAATGCAGTCATAAAAAATGACAGGATTGTTTAACATGGGGAAGTGGTCATGACACAATCTGATGTCATGATGCCACATTTTTTATGTAGCACACCACCAATATTGTTTTTCAAAATATGCTTAGAAAAAATTATATGTTAGATAATCAGAAAACTCCCTATACATTTTAAAGCTCCCCTTTCCCTTTCTTCCTGAGAGAATAGCTACCATCTGCTGCAGGTGCTTCAGGGCCCTCTCCTCAACCCCTCTGTAGGCTGGCCTTTCCCTCATTACAATTCACAAATTACTTAAGGTTTTCAGTGATCTAATCACCATTTTTTTTTTTTTCATTTTTCCTCTTCCAACTTTTCTGCAGCATTCAATGTTTTTGTCTGAACTGTTTTATTTATTTTGTCTTGCTTGCTGGTTCCTTCACCTTTTGCTGGGCCATCTTCCTGACACTTAAACATGAGCAGGAGCTACTCCATCCTTGTTTCCCCACAGTAGTCTTATTTGCATCCTATGTCCCACACTCTTGCTTTAGCAGTCCACAGCCATAATTTTCATTGATAAATGAATGCAGTAAAATCTGCTTTAAAATGTTTTATTTATTTTTTAAAGCAACTTAAGAAATAATTTATGCTGATCCCATTCAGCATAAACTACCAAATGTAAGAGACACAGAAATAAATGACTCACCAATTGTATAAATAACTTCAACATCATCCATTTGGGAATCAGTAATACTATTCTTGGCTTCACCTTTCACTTCCCCAAGAAGAAAACCTTCCTATAAGGATAAAAATAAGCAGTATATAGAATACCGTGATTGACTTACTACTCACTTAACTAACCAATACTTCCCAAGTGTTTCACAATGTATACAAAGTGTGTGCTACAGCTCCAGGTATGTAAAAAACCAGGTGCACTTCCAGTGTAATTGGGAAACATGAACAGTAGAGAGACTGCAAATAAAATAATAAAATGACAAGAGATTGTAAATACCAGGATTTTACCACACCTGTAACACTAAAGGCTTAAAGCCAGGAATGAGCATACAATGTTTGAAGGAGGAGCAGAGCAGTTTGCCTTGAACAGAGAAGGCTCTCTTTTCTGAGTAATGAAATCATAAATAGGAGTAGCGCCAATAACAGGACATCCCAAGTAAACAGTCAAGGACTCTGGATTACTGGCATGTGCTTCTTCTAGCAGCCAGTAGAAGCTTCTGAGCTATTAAGTAACACAATGATTAGTGTTTTTAGATAAAAAATTGTACAAAATATTAAACATCTGGAATTCAGTCTGATTTCTAAAAGGAGCTGTTGAGCCCTGTTTGTTTTAAAAATGCAGACATTTGCCACAACAGTAATGAGGTCTTTGAATTTCAGATTTTTCAAATATTTTACTTGGCACATTTAAAGAGTCTATATGCTTAAGAGACGATAAAGGTCTCTTCTTTATGAGTAGTTAAAAATGCTGCCCCCCACCCACCATCATTAACTGTTGTGGTTAAAAAACCACAAACAGAATGTTTCAATAATGTGAGTCTTTCCTGGAATCTAGGGGGGAAAATCCAGAACTCTATATAGTTCAGTGTTCTAGGCAAACCCTGGGAAAGGAAGCAGGGTCAATGCAAGTACAGCTGTCTGGAAAACCACCTTTTAAAGATGTAAGAAATAAGGGCCTAATTCCATGGTACTTCTCAAGGGCTAATATTTTAAGCTACAGAGATTAAGGATCCACTCTGTTTATATTCGCAGTAAGATATTCCAAAATAATTTCCACAGCTACACATTTTAAATCGCCATATATCTGCTGTTAGCTAGGTGTTACTTTACAAGGTTATTTAAAATTGTATACATGGGGGATTCCTGGGTGGCTCAGCGGTTTAGCGCCGCCTTCGGCCCAGGGCGTGATCCTGGAGACCGTCCCACGTCGGGCTCCCCGCAAGGCGCCTGCTTCTCCCTCTGCCGGTGTCTCTGCCTCTCGCTGTGTCTCTCATGAATAAATAGATAAAATCTTTAAAAAAATAAAATAAAATTGTAGACATGAAAGATATCAATTCCAACCTTATCAGGATTGTGCCAAAAAGCAATTTTGGATAAAACAGACCTTGTAAAGTGAAGGGCACAATTATCTAACAGAAATTAGAAGGCTCTGTTCAGTATGGTATTTTCTAAACTGTACTCGCATACTAAGCACTTAAGCAGAACACACTACTTCTCAGGCTCAAAGTTTGAGTATTTCTCCGACTTCCTACAAGTTCTTTTTTAAGACGTGTACTGTATTTACACTACTACTGCACCCGGAGATTTTGAACCTGGCAGAAGCAGAAGAGTAACTAATACTTGAGGATAAGCTGAAGTATTTTAATGGTAACTGAATGCATCAGAGGCCTCACAATTCCATCAATTTGACACCACTGCAAGCCAAGTCGGCAATCTGCTCTACCAAGTCAGACTTGCTCGCCCACTAGGTTTGGGAAACCGCCGCTGACTGGACGCACCTTCCACGACTGCTCACTAGCCCACCACTTCCACAGACACGCACGGCCGCCGCCGCGCACGAGAGACCCGGCGGTCCTGGAGAACTACTGCCGGTCGTCAGGAACGGAACGTTAACCGGCCACCGTCCCGGCGGAGCTGGGAGAACGCTCTGCGGCCCCGCCATCCTTCCACAACCAACTTTCACCAGAGAAAAAAGGGGCGGGACTGCTGGAAGAGAGACGGCGGCGAGCGGGACACTCCGGTCGGGGAAATTAGACGCCGGGGAGGAGGAGGAGGAGGGAGAGCTCGTCCGGGACAGCCCAGGCGGCGGGAGGCACACCTAGGACGGCCCGGGGCGGAGGGGGCGGAGGGCGCGGGGGGCGGAGGGCGGAGGGGGCGGAGCGCCAGGGCAGAGAGCGCGCGGGCGGCCGTCGGCGAGCTCGTGGGCGCGGCCCGGGCAACGGCGGCTGGGGGGGCGCCCGCGCGCCGGGCCTCTTCCGGGGCGACGCCGGAGCCCGCCTCGCCCCTCGGCTCACCGTGTCCGAGTCGGTGTTGAGGTGCTGGAACGCGAGCGCGCCGAGCACAAATCCGGACAGCACCGCCGACGTGCTCTCGCCCTCCATGCTTCCGCGAGCGCAGCGCCGGCCGGGGCGGAGGCGGGGCACGCCGGGCCGGGTCCTTCGGCGTCGCGGCGGCGAGGCGGGGCCGAGCGGGGGCGGGGCTTGCGCCTGCGCACAGGACGCCGCGCCCGCCGCCGAGGGGGCGGGCCCGGAGAGGCGTGGGCGCCCTCTGCTGGTGGGGGCGGTGGGGGCGGGGGGGGCGGCCCCGCGGCCCCGGGTAAGCCGGGCAGGGCGCTTTGGGTTCCTCCCGCGCGGCGAGGCGTGAGTCCCAGAGCGGCCCCGGTGCAGGTGCAGACTTCGCCCTAAAGGCCGCTGGGTGTAGGGACGCCTGTGCAGAACACGACGGAACGCGTTCGGGGGCCCGGGCCCGCTGCTGCTGAGCGACCGCGGCACAGACGCAGGTTGTAAAGACTGGACGATGCTGACAGGAGCGTTGCTTGTATCATTGCAGGAGCACAATGGAAGTGCCGTGTTCATGGTTTCAAAGTGCATGATACTGCCTTCTGCTCACCGAAACTTCTAGAATACTAGTACCCTGTCAGAAATCGTCTCTTCCAGAACTCTTCAGTGATGTTCCATCCCGTGGGGGCGCGTTGGGGCGATTTGGGTTTCCTTGAAGGTTTGCTAAGTTTTAGAAAACTAAGGACTCTGAGTAATTGAAGGAATACGCTGATTATAAGCATTGTTCTGACATTAAATGGTATGTAAGCCACGCTGGGCTGGGTCATTTGATATCAGTGGTAAGGGGAGTGGGATGACCAGGGCTTGACGATATTCCACCCACAAATATGTAAAGCTTAAATGATTAAAAGTCAGCAAAAATATCAGACTACTGAATCGAGTTAGCATTGCACATTTCTGGGTTTTGTTGTGTGGCAGCCATGTTTGCTGAATAACACCTTGAAAACAGATTTATAGAATTTTGGGTTTATTACCTAAAATTATCTTGCCCCCCCTTTTTTAAAAGCAAAATTACTGTTTATGAAAAGGTTTTTCGATTAATTTCTGTTTTATGAATGGTAATGATCTTAAGTATTAAAAAATAAAAAGACCAGAAATAAACCCTGAATATAAAGTCAAATAATTTTCAACAAGGTTGCCAAGATGGTTCATTAGGGAAAGGACAGTGTTTTCAACAAATATAAAAGAATAAATATAGGCGCCTCCTACACTACAGAGAGCAATTAGCTCATAGTGGATCAAAGATGTCAACATTTAGACCTGAAACTATGAATTCTTAGAAGAAAACAGGGGAAAAACTTAATGGCATTGGATTTAGCAAAGATGTCTTAGATGACACCAAAGGCACAGACACCAAAGTAAAAAGTATACAAATTGTACTTCACCAAATTAAAATCTTTGTCAAAGGATACTATCAAGAGAGTGAAAAGGCAGCCTACAGAATTAGAGAAATATTTGTAAACCAAGTATCTGATAAGAGATTAATGTCCTAAATATATATTACATATAATACATATAATAATATATAATATATAAATAATAATTATGTAATATAATATATAATTATAATTATATAATTATAATATATTATAATATTTTATATTATATATAGCTATATTATAATTATATATTAATATAATAATTATATATTATAATCATAATATATAATATAATATATTATAACCATAATATATAATATAATATATATTATGATAATAATATATAATATAATATATATTACAATTCAACAACAGTACAACTCAATTAAAAAAGGAACAAAGAACTTGGATAGACATTTCTCCGAATAAGATACACAGATGGCCAATAAGCACATAAAAAGATAATCATCATTAGGGAAATAAATCAAAACCACAATGAGATACTACTTCATATGCTACAGGATGGCAATGGTATAATAAAAAATATATTTGGTCTTTGTCCCTGTATCCAGGAATAGTGCTCCTAAAACTCATGGAGTTCCCAGTGTGATAGAAGTATCTTTTTGCTAATGTGACTCTTAGGGTGCGAGAGCTAGGTAGTGCAAGGATGGGAGCTAGTTGCCTGAAAGACCAAACCTTGGTTAGATTGGAACTTTTAGCTGCACTCCTGACTTCTTAGGTGAGAGGTGCTGGAGCTTAAGTTTAATTACCAATGGCCAATAATTCAATCATGCCTAAGTAATGAAACCTCCATTACAACTCCTTAAGAATAGGATTTCACTGGTAGCCTGAGTGGCTCAGTGGTTTAGCGTCACCTTCAGCCCAGGGCCTGATCCTGGAATCCCAGGATGGAGTCCCATGTGGGGCTCCCTGCACAGAAACTGCTTCTCTCTCTGCCTCTTTCTCTCTCTCTCTTGCTTGCTTGCTTATGAATAAATAAATAATCTTTTTTTTAAAGGGATTTCCCTGAGCAAAAGCAAGCAAATATCTAGGCAGCCTTATAAAATTTGTCTCAGCTTCCTCTTATAGGTCTTTCAGGGACTAATACAACAAATTAGTTAACAAGGAAATGGGGAAAGGCAGAGAGGAGAGTCAAAAAACTCTCTCAGTAAAGTGGAAATCTTTAGACGGTTATTAAGAAATGACATGAATAGAGCATCTGGGTGTCTCAGTTGGTTAAGCATCTGCCTTTAGTTTAGATCATGATCCTGACATCCTGGGATCGAGTTCCCTGTTGGGCTCCCTGCTCCATGGGGAGTCTGCTTCTCCCTCTCCTTCTCTCTATCTCTTGTTCTCTCAAATAAATAAATAACATTTTTTTAAATGAAAGAAATAAGACATTGATGGGGTTAAAAAAGTTTTTAATATAACACTCTTGAAGATTGGGGGGACCAAATGAACCCCTTTCTAGTTCCCCAACATTAAAATACCCCCAAACAAGTTTGCTCTATTTACCCCAGTTTGGAGAAATTTAAAAAGCTGGAAACCAAAGAGAAATGTGGCCTGGAATCACCTGGGGCAATAGTCAGGTAGATGAACCAAGATGAAAATTGGCACATGGGCCAGAGTCCCTTGGCTTGGGACCCAACGCTTAACACTCAGGAATGGGTAAATGGTGGGAGGATGAAGAAAAGAAGTATCAGACATTCCTGGACACAGGAGACACATGCATTGTGGTACCGACACCTGTTGGTAAAGCCCTAATGTGGGCTGCAATTAGATTGAAGGAATATAGAAATTTAAGAATTGATAGGATTAAGGTAAAATTTTGAGTGAAAATTGTAATATTTCAACAGGCTTTATGTGAAGAGGTTGTGTCTCCTTTATCTGAATGTTTTATGGGAAAAGATACTGTTAAAAACAAGACAACTGGGATCCCTGGGTGGCGCAGCGGTTTGGCGCCTGCCTTTGGCCCAGGGCGCGATCCTGGAGACCCGGGATCGAATCCCACGTCAGGCTCCCGGTGCATGGAGCCTGCTTCTCCCTCTGCCTGTGTCTCTGCCTCTCTCTCTCTCTCTCTCTCTCTCTGTGACTATAATTAAAAAAAAAAAACAAAAAAAAAAACAAAAAAAAAACAAAAAAAAAACAAGACAACAGGCCTAAAGTGGAGTCATTTCTGCAAAGCCCCTTGCCCAAACTGAAACTTAACTTAGTTTCTGCTCTCCCAGAGATGGAATCTTTTTTTTTTCCCCCCCCAGAGATGGAATCTTAAACTAGTGCCTAATTAGCACTGGTTAGGCAATTTGCCTGATAGACCTCAGCTATACTGAAAGGAAAGCAGCCTTGCAATAACTAACCTACTTTTTTTTTTGTCTAGTATAGCTTCCTTGTTTCTGCTTCCTTCTGCCAGAAAAGTCTTTCATTCTGGGGACACCTGGATGGCTGAGTGGGTTAAGCGTCTGACTCTTGGTTTTGGCTAAGGTTATGATCTGGGAGTCCTGGGATCAAGCTCCACATCGGCCTTTGTGCTCAGTGCAGACGGAGTCTGCTGGAGGTTCTCGCTCTCCCTTTGCTCCTCCCCTGATCTCACGCTTCTCTCTCAAATAAATAAAATTAAAAAAAAAAAACTATTTCATTTTGTACAGCTCCCCAGAACTCTTTTCTATCTGCTAGATTGGATGCTGCCTGATTTATGAATTGCTGAATAAAGCCAATAAGATCTTTAAAATTTACTCAGTTGAATTTTGTTTTGTAACAACATTATATCTGACTAGGGGACACTTTTCCTACATAGTGTGGGGCGACCTGATCAGGTCACTAGCAGCATGGGAGGTAAAAGTATTCACCCAAAGCAGAACAAAGGAGATAGAAATTTATTGAATACAGTGCAAGAGAGCAGCACGCACAGTATAGCACAGGAGAGAGTGTCTGCCAGGAGGCAGTGGTGGTGGGAGGGGGGACTACAGTTAAGGGGGAGCAGGTGAGGAAATATGAGAGTTTGTTTTTTTCCTGTTACCTGTGCCCTTTGGTCAGCTAGGGCTTATAGATATTGTGAGGTGGGTCACCTAATGGCCCTGTTTATATTCAGCCTTGGAGTCACTGTGAGCCCCTTTACCTTTCTCAGATTTTCATTGCTCAAGTTGGTTGCCTAAAAGCAGTCTCTATACCTGGTACTGTAAAACCAAAACCTGCTAAGGGTTTTACTTCATACCATCAAATTGTCCTATAGTAAGACTGTTGTAATTTACAATTTCATAAGAAATGAGTGCCTTGAAAAAATTGTTACTAAATGGAGTCTTTGCCAACGTTATGGGTCAAAGATTTCCTTTTAGGTAGTTTCAATTATTATGATTGGTACTTTGCTTGCTCATGAAACTGAGACATTACTTGGTCATTTTTATTTGTTCTTTCATAAATTACATCAATATATATTTGCTCTTTTCCTATTGCTGTTTATATCTTATTGATTTAAAAGAGCATTTATATATTAAAGGTATTAAGTTTTGTCTGTCAAATATTCAAAGTGTTTTTTTCTCAGATGCTTTTTAACTTCTGATTGTGTTTAAGGTAATCATTCTTAATACAAAAATGTAAGACCTTTTATTTAAAATTTCCATTCATGTTCTTAATCTTTCTAAGATATCATATTTAGGAACACTTCCCTGTCTTATGATTAAAAAACATTATTTTAAATAAGAGTTAATTACTAGTTAGGACTAATGTATTAATGTCACTGGGTCATGGAACCATAAAGAGATCATTTACCAAAAGTTTAAATACTGGATTCACGCAAACAATAGAATTGTTTTTAAAAGACTTTATAGGGATCCCTGGGTGGCTCAGTGGTTGAGCATCTGCCTTTGGCCCAGGGCATTGGTCCTGGAGTCCCGGGATCGAGTCCCACATAGGGCTCCCTGCATGGAGCCTGCTTCTCCCTCTGCCTGTGTCTCTGCCTCTCTCTCTCTGTGTGTGTCTCTCATGAATAAATAAATAAAATCTTAAAAAAAAAGACCTTATAAAAAATGATAATTGGTACCTTTCTTCACTGAAAGGATCTAGCACTCCTTGGGAAAAAGGCTGCTTGCAAGGACTGAAGTAGAGAAAATACAAGATGAGCCTGGAACTTTTTTTAATCCCAGAAAATAAAGATGGGCTCAAAGAATGGTATAAATAGTCAACTTGACATAAGAGTCAGGTGGGAAAGGGTGATACTGACCAAATCTGAGGCAATTTAACTATCAAAATTATGATAGTAATGGATTATGTACCATAAATAAAATAGGAATCTTTGAGTCCAAACTGATATAAATTAATGAACAAATAGTTAAGGTAAGAGAAAGCTCTTACTTTCAGTAGAATGCCAACTAATAAAAGTAGAAGAAATCATAAAATTAGAAAAATCTCCTTTGGCAACTATCATCATCATCATAATAATCAATACAGGAAACAGATACTACAACTAGTGGATAAAGTTTGAGTAACAGACAGTTATGAATGACAGGAGAAAAAAATAACTTTACAAATACCATCTTAACCAAATAATAAAAGTTAGCATCACCAGTAAAGAGTCAAAACAAGATCAGATGCATTGTAATGTGATGCTCTGAGACAACACCATATCTGTGATATTCTTGCTAAAAATGCATAACCTACATGATGAGATAAACAATGGGTGTTATACTTTATGTTGGCAAATTGAATTTAAATAAAATATAAAAAAATAAAAGTACATAACCTGAATTTTATCACAGGGAAACAACAGACAAACTCAAATTGAAGACCATTTTACAAAATAACTGATTCTGTACTCTTCATTAATGCCAATGTCATGAAACACAAAGATTGAGAATAGATTAAATACAACTAAAGAAACTGGACAACTAAATGCTGTAAGGAATAATTCACAACGACAGAGACAAACTGACTCAAACAATACTGAAGTACCATTGAAAAATTTTTTAACCTGATTTTAGTTTGCTTTATCTATAATTAGCATAAGATAACTCAGGAAAACTTGAAAAAATGAATAAATTTCCAAGTCTCTACTTTAAGAACTATTTTAAAAATTTACAGGGTTGGGATCCCTGGGTGGCGCAGCGGTTTGGCGCCTGCCTTTGGCCCAGGGCGCGATCCTGGAGACATCGGACTCCCGGTGCATGGAGCCTGCTTCTCCCTCTGCCTGTGTCTCTGCCTCTCTCTTTCTCTCTGTGTGACTATCATAAATAAATAAAAATTAAAAAAAAATTTACAGGGATGCCTAGGTGGCTCAGTGTCTGAGTTTGGACTCAACTCGTGATCTCAATGGGCTCTGGGCTCCAAGTTGGGCTCCATGCTCAGTGGGGAGTCTACTTGAGATTCTCTCCCTCTGCTTCTTCCCTTGCTTGTATATGCATGGTCTCTCAAATAAATTAATAAATCTTAAAAAAATTTTTACAAATGGACTCCTCCAGTTACCCAAATTATAAATCTTTGAATATGTTTGAATAGCAGTTTGTAAATTTTCTGGTCATATTGAAACTTTTCTGTCATGCTGTAAATTTTGCTAAATATATATAGTCTTGTTTTTTCAACATTGGGATTCCTTTAATATAGTATATTAAGGATAATTTTTAAAAACACCCCATTTTACAGGTGAAATGCTTAAGGAACTATGAAGGACACTTTCAGAAAGTCATGGTGCATCTCATTCCCCAAACCCTAAGAAGATAAAATGAGATGATCTACTATACAGTAGTATAGTAGCAAAACAGTTTGAATTTCATAAAATGCATAATCTTCCTTCATTTAAAGTTTTACTCCAAAATAATAGTAATAATACAATCTCTACCTCAAACTCTCCATAAACTTTCACCATATGAAACTTTTATAGGAAGATCTCATGAAGCTTGGTTTGACTCCTGCCATGACAGTTTCCTCCCTGGTACATTTCTAATATTGTCCAGTATTTTCAAAATACCATTTTCGTAGTATATGTCCAATATATATGAGATAGATTTCCAAAACTGTTGTTACTAGACATACTCCTCCTTCATGTACTACCATAAGATATAAGAGACACCAATAGAAGTCAGCCTTAAAACATACTACAAGGGAACATTTTGGACTTTATATAGGTTTCCTAAGCTCCAATGTGTATTCTTGTGGGAATGTGCTTCCCAGAGGTATTAGTTTTCTAGGGCTACCATCAAAATACCACAGACATCATGGCTTAAATAATAGAAATTGATTTCTCACAGTTCTGGAGGCTAGAAGTCCAAGATCAAGGTGCCAGCAGGATTGTTTTTTCTCAGGCCTCTTTCCTTATGCTTGCAGATGGCTTCCTTCTTGCTGTGTCTTCACATGGTCTTTCCTCTGTGCACGAGCATCCTTAGGATCTTCTTGCATATCCAAATTTCCTCTTCTTATGAGGACATCAGTCACTTGGATTAGGGCCTACCCTAATGACCTCATTTTAACTTAATTACCTCTTTAAAGACCCTACCTACAAATATAGTCACAGTCTGAGATACTGTTGGTTAGCATTTCAACATAAGCATTTTGGGTGGACGCCATTCAGTCCATACCATCAACCTGTGTTTGAGATCCCAGATATCTAGTTCCACTGGAGATCTGATCCTGAGATTCATTAGGTGGTTTCCATAAGCAGAAGACCTCCAAAAGTGGAAATCGATCTCCAACACTCTATATATCAAAAGATGGCATTGGGTATCATCAAATAAAATCTTTTTTAAAAATTGGGACCCAATAATATTTATCTCTATTAAGTAGATGTGGCATTTTAAATAGGTGGGTTAATGCAAATTCAAATCATTTCAAGGAAAAACCATGTTTTTTTTACACTTCTATTTGCATTTTTAGATAACCATTTTTCCCATAAAAAGGATCATAACCAGGGACATAGAAAGCAATGGTTGTGCTCATTACATGGGCCAAATTTTGAACAAATGTGCATAAAAATAAGTAAGTATCATAAAGGAAGATAGAAGTCATCTTAACAGCATATCATTAATTATACAATTTCTCAAAGGGAATTGAAGGTGTGTGGCCATAGATATGCTCCACTCCAGTCAGTCTTCAAGGGAACCTATGGGGGAAGGGAGTTGACTGAAAACCTCCACCTGTAGCTCTGTGAATGCTGTGGCCACATTTCCCTACCCTTGAAAAAACCCCACACCCCCGCCCCCGTGAGTGGGACCAGGCCTAACCCAGAGGCAGCCCATCCAGGCGCCTCCCATGATTTTAAGCAACAAAAACATTCTGTTTTTCCCAGATAAGAAAACTACCCCCCCCACCCCCGCCCTGACTGGAAAGTCCCTGAACATGTTCGTGTTGACCTTCAAAGAAGTCAATCATGTCATAACCCGAATGCTATGCTACTCCCGCGGTTTTTTGCCTTTAAAAGATGCCTGTAATTGCCAATCGGATCTCTGCCACCTCGGAGGCGGAAAGCCCGTTTGCGCAAACGTTCAATAAACCCTCTTGCTTGTTGCATCTGCCTGTCTGGGGTCTGAGTCTCTGGGGCGTCCACCGGGACACGTTGGCACCCCTGAGCCAGGGTCCAACACCCTGGCAGCTCCTAGCCAATCAGCGTGCACAATGGAGAAACTAATGAAGGCCCATCCTCATGAGAAACCAGATTCCTTTGGCAGAGGACTTTGGCTCAAGGATTTCCTATCAGCCTGGTGGAGATTTTCTTAACTTGTTTTGCATCTGAGACTCCTCCTCCATGATCCTTCTTCCTTCCATTACTTGTTTCCCTGGTGTCAGACATGCATGATTTTATGAAGCCTCTCCCTGCTTACTCATCTGTCTCTCCCTTACCTTTTACAGGTATTTTCCCCAATATGGCTATCTCATATCTAATCCTGCTTTTGTGTCTGCATCTCAGGATCCAAATGGACAGAGTGCTTGCTTTTTCATATCACCCGTGAAGGTCTCTCTGAGCCACAAAGATTCCATTTCCAAATTCATGCCAGTGTTTTTTATTTTAAATCTCCAATCAGTGATCCAGCATAAACATAATGCAGGTCAAAACAGAGTCATTCTTTTTCCCCCAGCTTTATTGAAGTATAATTGAAAATAAAATTGTGGAATGCCTGAGTGGCTCAGTTGGTTAAGGCTCTGACCTAAGCTTAGGTCATGATCTCAGGGTCCTGAGATTGAGCCCGGAAAAGGGCTCCCTGTTCCATGGGGGTCTGCTTCTCCTCTCCCTTTGCCCCTCCCCTGCTTCTCCTCTCTCTCTCTCTGTCTCTCTTTCAAATGAATAAATAAAATCTTTGAAAACAGAAAATTGTATAATTTAAGGTATATAATGTGGTGATTTCATGCAGATGTATATGGTAAAATGATTACCACAATAAAGTTAGTTAACACATCCATGACCTCATATATTTGGCTGTGTGTGGGTGTGGGGGTGTGTGTGTGTGTGTGTCAAAAACACTTAAGATCTTATCTCCTCACAAATATCAAGTACACAATATAGTATTGTTAACTGTAGTCACCATGTTGTACATTAGTGTCCCAGAACTTATTCATCTTATAACTATGACAGTTTGTACCCTTTGACCAACATCTCCCCATTTCCCCCCACTGCCCAGCCCCAGCAACCACCATTCAACACTGTTTCTATGAATTCAACTTTTCTAGGTCCTACATAAAGTGAGATCATATGGTATTTGTCTTGCTCTGACTTATTTCACTTAGCATAATGCCCTCAAGGTTAATCCATATTGTTGCAAATGGTCAAGTTTCTTTCATTTTTATGGTTGAATAATATTCCATTGTGTATATACACTACATTTTCTTTATACAAAGTCATTCCCAAGGTCACTACATAGTGTATAGTACAATATGCCAATAGAGTTATAAGGTTTCTAAAAGATAAAATCAGAAAACATTTTTATTCCCTCTATAAGCGTAGAATGTTATTAGCTTACAATACATTGTTGACTTTTATTCAAGGACTCAAAGAATTCTGCCATAATTTGTGATCTTCTTTATGGCTGTTTCCCAAATTTTCAAAATGGTCTATGCTTACCATACTAGTTTGTTAGGGCTGCCAGAACAAAATACTACAGACTGAGTGGCTTAAGCAACAGAGACATATTTCCTCACAATTCTGAAGGCTAGAAGTCTAAGATCAAGGTGTTGGTAAGATTGGTTTCATCTGAGGCCTCTCTCCTTGGCTTGGAGATGGCCATCTTCTCCCTGTGTCTTCGAATGGTCCTTCCTCTGTGCATGTCTACATTCGAATTTCCTTTTCATATTGGATTAGGGTCTATCCTAATGGCCCCATTTAACCTTAGTTACCACTTTAAATTCCCTATTTCAAAATACAGGCAAATTCTGAGGTACTGGAGATTAGGATTTCAACGGATGAATTTGGGGGACGCAATTCAACCCATAACCCTCACATACATGGACAAAACACACTTATCCTGCGAGTTTCTTCTTTACTCTCATACTATTGCTACACAATACTGTTGTCACCAGATATGTGGGTTTTCCACATATCAGACAATTCTCAGATACCAGTCAGTTTCCTACAATTCAATTCAGTTCTGATACCATCTACCTAGAGTAATTGGTCAATTTCAGGTCCTAGCATAGTCGCAGTTGCCGGGTCCCATTCCCAGCCCCGCAGCAGCCAGATATACATGTGTGCAGCTTGCACACATATTGCAGGAGCTAGGATGGAAAAAGATATTCCATTCAAATAGTTACCAAAAGAAAGCAGGGATTGCTATACAAATATCAGACAAAATAGACTAAATCATAAAAGGTTCCAAGAGTCAAGGAAGGATACTATATATTAATTGAAATTCAACACAGCAAGAAGATATAACAATTAGAAACATTTACATATGTAACAACAGACCAGCAAAACACATGAAGCAAAAACTGACAGGGTTGAAAGGAGAAATAGACAGTTCTACAATGAGAGCTGGTGACTTCAAATACCCCTCTCACAATAATGGATGAAACAACCAGATAAAAGATAAGCGAGGGAAGAAGAGAGGACCTAACACAATAAACCAAGTAGCTCCAACAGACAGGTGCAGAACACCTCACCCAGCACCCGGAGTTTGCACATTCTTCTCAAGTGCACATGGGACATGTTCCAGTAAAGACTGTGTTAGGCCACACTTAAGTCTCAGCAGATTTAAAAAGATAGATGTCATACAAAGTATCTTCTCCAACCACAATAGGATGCAGTTAGAGAAATCAATAACAGAAAGAAAACTAGAAAATTCACAAAATTGTGGAAATTAAACAACACACTTTTAAACAATCAATGAGCCTGAAAAGAAATCTCAAGGGAAATTAGAAAACTCTAGAGATAAATGAAAATGAAACATAACCATGCATCACATTGAAAGTAGTGCTAAGGGGGAAATTTTTTTTAAATATTTTTATTTATTTATTTGATACAGAGAAAGCGAGAGCACAAGCAGGGGGAACAGCAGAAGGAGAGGGAGAAGTAGGCTCCTCACTGAGCAGGGAGCCCGGTACTGGGCTCCATCCCAGGACCCTGGGATAATGACCTGAGCTGAAGGCAGACTCTTAACCACATGAGCCACCTAGGCACCCCTCTAAGGGGGGAAATTAATAGTTATAATTACTTACATTAAAAAAAATGAGAAAGATCTGAAATTGACAATCTAACTTACAACTTAAGGAACTAGAGAAAGAATACACTAAATCCAAAACTAGTAGAAAGAACGAAATAATAAAGACTAGAAGAGAGAGGATCCCTCGGTGACTCAGTGGTTTGGCGCCTGCCTTTGGCCCAGGGTGTGATCCTGGAGTCCTGGGATCGAGTCCTGTGTCGGGCTCCTGGCATGGAGCCTGCTTCTCTCTCTGCCTGTGTCTCTGCCTCTCTCTCTCTCTCTCTCTCTCTCTATCATGAATAAATAAATAAAATCTTTAAAAAAATAAAAAATAGTAAAAATGTATTTAAAAAAGACTAGAGGAGAGATAAATGAAATAGAAACTAGAAAAACAATGGAGAAAAATCAAAGAAAATGAGAATTGGTTCTCTTCCTGGTGAGGGAGGCCATCTTCCTCATGAGAAATTGTATGACCTGCTTTTTGTTAGAAAGAGTAGATGAGAGTGCCCTTTCTGCCTCTGCTGTTTTTCAGATGCCTTCAGTTCAAAATAATTAATATGCTAAAGTCTTGTATTTTGGGTGGCATATTTGAAAAACATTTCACCTTAATTTTTTAACGCAAAGAGTAGATTTATTAAGCATTCTCCTTGGTTGCAGGCATCAAATAATACAAGAATTGAAGGGAATTTTAGAGATACCTTCTAGTTCCATCCATGTCATTGCAAATGGCAAGATTTCCCTTCTTGATGGCTGAGTAGTATTCCATTGTAATTATACACCACATCTATTTTATCCATTCATCAGTCAATGGACATTTAGACTCTTTCCTTCTTTGGCTATTGTGAAAATTGCTGCTATGACATAGGGGTGCAGGTAACTTTCGGATCACTGCATTAGTAACTTTGGGGTACTCAGTAAAGCAATTGCTGGGTTGTAGCGCAGCTCTATTTTCAACTTTTGAGGAACCTCCATTCTGTTTTCCAGAGTGCCTACACCAGTTTGCATTCCCACCAAGAGTGTAAGGAGGGTTCCCTTTCTCTGCATCCTTGCCAACATCTGTCATTTCCTGACTTGCTCATTTTAGCCATTCTGACTGGGATGAGGTGGTAGCTCATCGCGATGTTGAATTGTACTCCCCTGATGCCAAGTGACGTGGAGCATTTTTTCATGTCTCTGTTGGCCATTTGTATGACTTCCTTGGAGAAAGGTCTGTTCATGGCTTCTGCCCATTTCTGGATTGGGTTATTTGTCCTTAGGGTGTTGAGTTTGATAAGTTCTTTATAGATCTTGGATACTAGCCATTTATCTGATAAGACATTTGAAAATATCTCCCACTCTGTCGATTGTCTTTTGGTTTTGTCGACTGTTTCCCTTGCTGGGCAAAATGAAATCCCGGTAGTTCATTTTTGCCTCTGTTTCCCTTGCCTTTGAGATGTGTCTAGTAAGAAGTTGCTGTGGCCAAGGTCACAAAGGCTGTGATGGATTTTGATGGATTCCCGTCTCACATTTAGGTCTTTCATCCAGTTTGAGTCGATGTCTGTGTGTGGTATAAGAAAATGGTCCAGTTTCACTCTCTGCATGTGGCTGTCCAAATGTCCCAACGCCATTGGTTGAGGAGACTGCTTTTCTCCATTGGATATTCTTTCCTGCTTTGTCGAAGATTAGTGGACCGGGACATCTTGGTGGCTCAGCAGTTCAACATCTGCCTTCAGCTCAGGTGTGATCCTGGGGTCCTGGGATCAAGTCCCCCATCGGGCTCCCTGCAGGAAGAAGAAGAAGAAGAAGGAGAAGGAGAAGGAGAAGGAGAAGGAGAAGGAGAAGGAGAAGAGAAGGAGAAGGAGAAGAAGATGACTAGTGGACCATAGAGTCAAGGGGTCCATTTCTGGGTTCTCTATTCTGTTCCATTGATCTATGTGTCCACTTTTGTGCCAGTCCCATACTGTCTTGATGACTATTGCTTTGCAATAGAGGTTGAAGTCCAGGGTTGTGATGCCACCAGTTTTGGTTTCCTTTTTCAACATACCTTTGGCTATTTGGCGTTTTTTCTGGTTCATTACAGATTTTAGGATTATTTGTTCCAGCTCTGTGAAAAAAGTTGATATTTTGATAAGCATTGTATTGAATGTATAGATTGCTCTCGGTAGCATAGATATTTTCATAATATTTGTTCATCCAATTCATGAGCGTGAACTTTTTTCCCATTTCTTTGTGTCTTCCTCAATTTCTTTAGTTTCTTATAGTGTTCTACAGTTTTCTGAGTACAGATCCTTTGCCTCTTTGGTTAGGTTTATTCCTAGGTATCTCATGGTTTTGGGTGCAACTGTAAATGGAATTGACTCCTTAATTTCTCTTTCTTCTGCCTCTTTGTTAGTGTGCATAAATGCAACTGATTTACTGATTTCTGTGCATTGATCTTATATCCTGCCACTTTGCTGAATTCCTGTATGAGTTCTAGTAATTTGGGGGTGGAGTCTTTGGGTTTTCTATATACAGTATCATGTCATCTGCGAAGAGGGAGAGTTTGACTTTTTCTTTGCCAATTCAGACACCTGCTATTTCTTTTTGTTGTCTGATCGCTGAAGCTAGGACTTCTAATAAATACTGTGTTGATGGGCAGCCCCGGTGGCTCAGCGGTTTGGTGCCGCCTTCGGCCCAGTGTGTGATCCTGGAGACCCGGGATCAAGTCCCACATCAGGATCCTTGCATGGAGTCTGCTTCTCCCTCTGCCTGTGTCTCTGCCTCTCTCTCTCTCTGTCTGTCATGAATAAATAAATAAATCTTAAAAAAAAAAATAGTGTGTTGAACAGCAGTGGTGATAGTGGACATCCTTGCCACGTTCCCAAGCTGAGAGCTTTTCCCCCAAGGTCAGGAACACTGAGAATGACACTCACTGTGGGCTTTTTGTAGATGGCTTTTGTGTGCTATCTACACTGTGAAGAGTTTTCATCAAGAAGGGATGCCATACTTGACAAAGCATACCATTTGACAAAATGCTTTTCCTGCATCTATTGAGAGGATCAAACGTTTCTTGCCCTTTCTTTTATTAATGTAATGTATCACATGGATTGATTTGGGGATGTTGAACCACCCTTGCAGCCCAGGCATAAATCCCACTTGGTTGTGGTGAATAATCCTTTGAATGTACTGTTGGATCCTATTGGCTAGTATCCTAGTGAGAATCTTTGCATCCATGTTCATCAGGGGTATTGGTCTGTAATTCTCCTTTTAGGTGGGGGTCTTTGTCTGGTTTGGGGATCAAGGTAATGCTTCCTCATAGAAAGGGTTTGGAAGTTTTCCTTCCGTTTCTATTTTTTGAAGCAGCTTCAGAAGAATAGGTATTCATTCTTGTTTAAATGTTTGGCAGATGGGGATCCCTGGGTGGCTCAGCAGTTTAGCACCTGCCTTTGGCCCCAGGGCATGATCCTGGGATCCCGGGGGGTCCCGCATAGGGCTCCCTGCTTGGAGCCTGCTTCTCCCTCTGCCTGTGTCTCTGCATCTTTCTCTCTCTCTCTCTCTCTCTGTCTGATGAATAAATAAATAAAAATCTTAAAAAAAAAATGTTTGGCAGAATTCTCCTGGGAAGCCATGAGGCCCTGGGCTCTTGTTTGTTGGGAGATTTTTGATGACTGCTTCAATTTCCCTTGCTGGTTATGGGTCTGGTTAGGTTTCCTAATTCTTCCCATTTCAGTCTTGGTAGTTGATAAGTCTCTAGGAATGCGTCCATTTTTCTAGATTGCCTAATTTGTTGGCATATATTTGCTCATAATATGTTCTTTAATTGTATTTTCTGGTGTTGGTTGTGATTTCCCCTCTTTCATTCATAATTTTGTTTGGGTCCTTTCTCTTTTCTTTTTGATAAGTCTGGACAGTGGTTTATCAATATTATTAGTTCTTTCAAGGAACCAGCTGCTAGTTTCGTTGATCTGTTCTACTGTTCTTTTGGTTTTTATTTCATTGATTTCTTCACTAATCCTTATTACTCTCTTTTCCTGCTAAGCCTAGGCTTTATTTGCTTCTTTACTCCAGCTCCTTTAGGTATAAGGCTAGTTTGTGTGTTTGAGACCTTTCTTGTTTCTTGAGAAAGGCTTGTATTGCTATATATTTCCCTGTTAGGGTCACTTTTGCTTCATCCCAAGGGTTTTGAACAGTTTTGTTTCATTTTCACTTGTTTCCATGAATTTAAAAAAAATCTTGTTTAATTTTTTGGTTGACCCCTTCATTGTGTAGTAGGATTCTCTTTAACCTCCATGTATTTGTGTTATTTCCAAATTTCCTCTTGTGATCAAATTCCAGTTTCAAAGCACTATGGTCTGGGGATCCCTGGGTGGCGCAGCGGTTTGGCGCCTGCCTTTGGCCCAGGGCACGATCCTGGAGACCTGGGATCGAATCCCACGTTGGGCTCCCGGTGCATGGAGCCTGCTTCTCCCTCTGCCTATGTCTCTGCCTCTCTCTCTCTCTCTGTGTGACTATCATAAATAAAAAAACAAAAAACAAAAAACAAAGCACTGTGGTCTGAAAATACGCAGGGAATTATCCCAATCTTTTGGTACCAGTTGAGACCTGATTTGTGACTCAGTACATGATCTGTTCTGGAGAATGTTCCATGTACACTCGAGGAAAATGTGTATTCTGTTGCTTTAGGATGGAATGCTCTGAATATATCTGTGAGGTTCATCTGGTCCAGTGTGTCATTCAAAAATCCTATTTCCTTGTTGATCTTCTGCTTAGATGTTGTGTCCATTGAAGTTAATGGGATATTAAAGTCCCCTACTATTGGGGATCCCTGGGTGGCTCAGCGGTTTGGCGCCTGCCTTTGGCCTAGGGTGCGATCTTGGAGTCCCATGATCCAGTCCCGCGTCGGGCTCCTGGCATGGAGCCTGCTTCTCCCTCTGCCTCTCTCTCTCTCTCTCCTCTGTGTCTATCATAAATAAATAAATAAATCTTAAAAAAAAAAGTCCCCTACTATTATTGTGTTATTGTCAGTGTATTTCTTTAATTTTGTTATTATTTGGTTTATATAATTGGCTGCTTCCATGCTAGGGGCATAAGTATTTACAATTGTTAGATCCTGTTGGATAGACCCTTTAATTATGATATAGGATCCTCCCTCATTTCTTATTACCATCTTTGGTTTAGAATCTAATTTATCCAATATAAGGATTGCAACCTCAGCTTTCTTTCGATGTCCATTAGCATGATAAATGATTTTCCACCCTCTCACTTTTTTTTTTATTTTTTATTATTTTTTATTTTTTTATTTTTATTTTTAATTTTTTTTCCACCCCCTCACTTTAAATCTGGAGGTGTCTTTGGGTCTAAAATGAGTGTCTTGCAGACAGCATATTGATGGGTCTTGCCTTTTTTTTTTTTTTTTTTTTCCCAATCTGATACCCTGTGTCTCTTGATTGGAGCATTTAGTCCATTTACATTTAGAGTAATTACTGAAAGATATGAATTTAGTCTCATTGTATTACCTGTAAAGTAACTGTTTCTGCATATTGTCTCTGTTTTGATCTATGTTACTTTTGGTCTCTTGCTTCACTTAAAGGATCCTTTCTAAAATTTCTTGCAGAGCTGGTTTAGTGATCACAAATTCTTTTAGTTTCTGTTTGTACTGGAAGCTTTTTATCTCCCTTTATGTTTTGAATGACATCTTAGCTGGATAAAGTATTCTTGTCTGCATATTTTTCTCATTTAACACCCTTAATATATGATGCCAGTCTTTTCTGGCCTGCCAAGTCTCTGCGGATAGGTCTGCTGCCCATCTAATGTTTCTACCCTTGTAGGTTGTGAACCTCTTTTGCCAAGCTGCTTTGAGGATTTTGTCATTATCTCTGAGATTTGCAAGTTTCATTATTATATATTGGGGTATTGACCTATCTTTTTGATTTTGAGAGGAGCTCTCGTGCCTCCTGACTTGAATGCCTGTTTCCTTCCTCAAATTAGGCAAGTTCTCCCCTATAATTTGCTCCAATATACCTTCTGATTCCCCCCCCCCCTTTTTCTGGGATCCTAATTATTCTAATATTGTTTTACTTTATGGTATCACTTATCTCTTGAATTCTCCCCTAGTAATCCAGTAGTTGTTTATCTCTTTTTTTCTCAGCTTCTTTATTCTCTATCATTTTTTTCTATATCACTAATTCTTTCTGCCTCATTTGTCCTAGCTGTTAAGTCTCCATTTTTATTGTATCTTATTAATAGTCTTTTTAATTTCAACTTGATTAGATTTTAGTTCTTTTATTTCTCCAGAAAGGGATTCTCTAGTGTCTTCTATACTTTTTTCAAGCCCAGCCAGTATCTTTATAATTGTTATTCTGAACTCTAGTTCTGACATCTTACTTATGTCCATATTGGTTAGGTCTCTGGCAGTCAGTACTGATTCTTGTTCTCTTTTTTGTGAGTTTTTCTGTCTTGTCATTCTGTCCAGAGAAGAATAGATGAAAGAGAACAAAATACTAAAATAGCAACAATGACTCCAGAGAAATATACACTAAACAGATCAGAAGAGACCTCAAACTGAAAGAGAGAGAATGTAATCAGACTGGTGGACAGAAAATAGCAATCCACTGGATCCTATATGTATTTTGGTCTCTTTGTTAGAAAACTAGATTTCAAAATTGTAAACAAAGAAAAACTTATTTATGTACAAAATAAAAATTAAATACAATGAAAGGATAGAATATAACTGCAAAAATTAAAATAAAAAAGATTTAAAGAAAGAGTTGAAAAAATAAGAAATTGAAAAGAAAAGAGAATGAAATTTAAATGGAAAGACTACAGAATCGTGGGAAAAAACCCCTCATATATCCTTTATATTATTTTCCCCTAGTGCTGGAGTTTTGCAGTTCTCTATGATCAGTAAACTTGGTTTTAGCAGCTCTTCTTGCTAATCTCAGGGAAGGGGCCTGTTGCATTGATTCTTAGGTGTCTTTGCCCTGGGCGGAATTGCACTGCCCTTGCCAGGGGGCCAGGCTCAGAAATCTGCTCCAGATTATTTATATGATTTTGGTTCCCTGAAGACTTTCTGCCCCACTTTAGGGGATGAGAGTGAAAAGGATGGCCTCCTAATCTCCAGCCCAGGAGCTGAAAGCTGGGGGCCGCATCCCTCAGTGCACCCTCAGGGAAAAGCATTCAGTTACTCTTGTCTACCCAGCCTAATACTGTTTCTATCTCAAGGATGCCATCCCCTTTCAGGTGTCCAAACCCTGCAGACTCCTGTAGCATGCTCTCTGCCATTCCTCCTGTGGGTTGGAAGGGGGAAGGCCTCGAAGGTTTTGCCACTTGCTAGGCCCCTGCTTGCAGAGTGGTTGCGCCGACCTGCCGTGGTTCAAGATTTATGGTAACTCTGAGCTGAGAGCCCACTCATGGGCTTCCTGATTGCAGGCAGTTTCCCGGCTCCGATGTCTGTAACTCTGCCACACTCAGGTACCCCCCGCTTCTTGTGACCCCGAGGATCCTGAGACCACACTGTCCCACCTAGGATTTTGCTCTGCTTGGGCACCTGTGCACCTTTCAGGCAGGGACATCCCTCACAGGAGCAGACTTCTAAAAGTTCTGATTTTGCACTCTGCTGCTCTATCACTTTTCAGTGCCAGGGGCTGGAAGCTCCTCTGCCGGCAGTCTATCTTCCAATATATCGCCTCGGATTCACTTCTCCACACCTTCTACCTTGCCGAAAGTGGTCTGTTTTCTATGTGTAGAGTTGTAGCTATTCTTTTCTTAGCACCTTGGTTGAGTTTGCAGGTGTTCAGAATGATTTGGTAGCTATCTAGCTGAATTTCTGGGACCAGACAAAACTGAGGTCTCCTACTCCTCCCTGAACTTTACTCTCTTTTATTCCTGTCTTAGTCTCTTTGGACTGCTCTACAAAAACACCATAAACCAAATGGCTTATCCACAGTAAACATTTATTTCTTCCAGTTGTGGAGGCTGAAAATTCCAAGATCCTGGTGCTGGCCGATTCAGTGTTTGATGACGGCTCTTTCTCACAATAACCCAATGGAAATTGGCTTCCTGGGGTCTCTTTTGTAAGGGTGCTAAGCCCAGGCTTGAGGGCTTTGCTGTCATTACTTAATCAGTGTGCAAAGGCCTCATCTCTTAAAACCATTACTTGGGGGTTAGGATTTAATAATATGAATTCTGGAGGGTAGGTGGAGAGACATGAACATTCAGACCATAACAATCTCTTTCATGTCTTTCTACACATCTATATCACACTTGTTAGAGTTCCAGTTTCTCCTTAAACCCTCCTCTACTGTAGAAAGGTATTTTTACTCCTATAGAATTTTTATAATCAGCATCAATTATGTTGCTAGAATGTGAGCTTCATATACGTAGAGATTTATTTGTCTGTCCCCTCCCTTACTTTATTTTCAATCCCTAAGATAGTGTTGAAATGAAAGTTGGCACTTAATAAATATTTGTGGAATTAATAAATTTTGGTTCTTAATTTTTGATGGCTGGGCTTAGTGTTTCTTGGATTTTTTTTTCTTTCCTTAATAAGATTCTAAATTCTTGGAATATAGGAATCTTGCTTTATATTTTCCTTGTATTCATGAATTCACAACTAGTGAATATCTACTTTAAATCAGGTTAGTGTCTGCCCTAAAGGAATTTATAATCTAATTGGAAACAAAAATGTTAAAGACATAATCTCTCATATGATAATGTAATTACACAATTCTGATAAACACTTTGTAGGAAGATAGAATAATTAAGGTACCTAACCCCCACCCCTACCCACCCCCCGTGTTGGGATCAAGGAAAGTCTTCTTAAGGACTAAATAACTAGGGAGGAAAAGAGGTGGGGAAAGAACCAGTGCCAAGCCAAAAAGGAACATCAGGTGTGGAAGTTTTGACTAAAACTAGAGGGAGGGTTACCTGAGCTGAGATAGAGGGAACTAAAATATGTTTTAAAATCTTATTTTGAGGGGATTCCTGGGTGGCGCAGCGGTTTAGCGCCTGCCTTTGGCCCAGGGCGCGATCCTGGAGACCCGGGATCGAATCCCACGTCGGGCTCCCAGTGCATGGAGCCTGCTTCTCCCTCTGCCTATGTCTCTGCCTCTCTCTCTCTCTGTGACTATCATAAATAAATGAAAGTTAACAAAAAAAGATTGAAAAAAAAGATTAAAAAAAAAATCTTATTTGAGTCAATTGTAAACAGACTCTTTAATTATACAAATATAAAGAAATACTTATACTTTGTTTCTAGGGAAACCTGAAAGAAAAACAGGAATGTGGATGTTTTAGACATAAGTCTTAGTCACTGCCATGTTTGAAATGTAAATAATTGTATATAGCTTGTTGACCTTAAAAATAAAACAGCTATTGTACCAGCAAAAATCAGTTTATTTCAGAATAGCAGAGGATTGGAATTTGTGACAAACAAGCTACAGCAAATCCATAGGCAAGTCCGACAAACGAGGAGAAGAATGCTATTTCATGGAGAAGAAGAATATTAGGAGGGGTTGTTTTGAATGAAAGTCCATTAAATAAAAGCAAGAGTTCAGGATGATGATGGTTTCTTATCTGGCTGAGTGCCTAGTTTAGTTGATTTCTTATGTAGGAGATGCAATGTATATCTTTTCCTGTCGGGACCTATAACTGCTGACGTTTTCCTGTTGACAGTTCTGTTGGAGTCTATAATTGCAATTCTTGCTGTAATTGATGTTGAGTGTCAAGGCATGAGAGCTCCCCCTTCTGGCTTCCTGGCTCCATTTTAGCGAGGTTTCCTTTATTAATTTTCAGTTGAGTCCTTATTACAGGGGACTCAGTTGCTTCTGTGGTGGGAAACGTTTCTTGACTTTATACTTACACTTCAAGGTACAGTAAAGGAGGCTTAACCTTGGGGAGGCAGATGTGGGTTTATTCAAGAATTGCTTGGAGGAGATCCAGATCTTTTGCATCAGTGCCAAGCACCCAGAGTCTTTATCTTCTACTAGAAGAGACAATAATGAGGAATAGGATGGGGTTTGGCATAACCAGAAGAGACAATAATGAGGAATAGGATGGGGTTTGGCATAACCCAGTCTATGCTGGATTGTTGATCTTACACATGGCTGTAAGACCAAATAAGCTAAAATATGCTGATGCTTTCTTTCCAAATGACTGCTCCAATAGCATAGTGGAAAATGGATTAGAAGGGACAAAAGTGGATTCATTCTAGGTTATTATGTATTTATAGACCTTCTTAGCCCATTTCTTCACATGTAATTTTAATTTTCTTCAAACTTCTAATATTTATCATAATATCTGCCTTATAAATAGTATGCTGTCTGGGGCCATTTTAATTTTCTTCAAACTTCTAATATTTATCATAATATCTGCCTTATAAATAGTATGCTGTCTGTTATTTGCTTATTGGATGAATAGACCTTTTCATTGGGAGTTACTTTAAAAATCAATTTAAAGGGAATGGAACAAGATATCCTCGGATCACCAGAATTTGTAAATAAGAACATCTTTTGACAATAAAAATAATGTACACATTTAATTCTTATACATTTATATGAATGGATGTAACATACATTTATTGCTCATCACTTTTTATTTCTGAAGTGATTACTTATTCTTACTTTACTCTCCCTTTCTTTCTTTCTTTTTTTTTTTTTTTTTTTGGAAAGGCAGAGAGAGACATAGAGGGAGAGAGAGAGATGAGGAGGGAAAGAGAGAGAGAGAGAAGCGGCAGAGGGAGAGGGAGAGAGAGAATCTTAAGCATGCTCCGTGTCCAGCACAGAACCAGATGTAGGGCTTAATCTCACAACCCCAAGATCATGACTTGAGCCGAAATCAAGAGTAGGATACTTAACTGATTGAGCCACCCAGATGCCTCCATTCTCACTTTTTTTCAAAAAGTGATTTAAAGGATGGATAAAACTATGCATGAGTCATTTGTAGGGGGGGGAAACATCAAAAAAACCTGGTAAATATGCTGCAGAAGAGATGTGAGGAGGACCCATGAAGGTGGCTAGAGTAGATTTCCCAGAAGAATGACCAGAATATGACTAACAGTAAAGGAACCATGACTTCACTGATTATGGAGAAACCTATTTAAGAAAGGAAGATGAGAATCCAGGTAGAGTCAGGAAAGAGAGAAACCAGAGAGGCTGATTTGAGTGCTTATAGCATAACTTGGCTGGGAGAAGCACTGGAAGGTGGCAACTCATCTTTTAGCCACATAGCAGCAATTCTGCCCCAGATTTCTCTCGGCCATGGATGAAAGAACCCTCAGCACTCTACAGCTGTCTTGCTTTCATTTCTTTTGATTGTGAATTTGGTCTTTCAACCCTTTGACACAACGAAGGAGGAGGCATTTTATTTTGAAGATGTTCTGGCTACTAGAAAAATATACATAGCACTAAGCATCTGATGCATGGCGCAGTCTCCTGTGAATTTGATGTTATGAACTGGCCATAAAAGCTTGACTCAACCAAGTTTTACAGTTTTATATCTTAAAACCAAGGGCCATTTTAAGGATCTCAAATGGAGATGATCACACTGAGGTAGTGGTGGGTCTGGATTTTTGATACTCTGTCTCACTTTCTCTAACCCCATAGGAATTTTATAAGAAGAAACTGTCTCATTAGAGTAGCACATTCTTAGACAAACTTGCAGAATCTCTGTTGTGGAGTCATTTGCTTTGGTTTTAGGAGTGCTGGGGAGACTGGGTCACAGTATGTTTCAGATAGAAGTTGCAAAGAATATGTCCCTGATACACTTTTGTAAAGGAAGGTCAATTGGAAAGTTTGAGGCTGAGACTTTAGTCAACAGTGAGCAAGCTGATGTGTTCCTTAACTCACTCAACACATAGGTGTTGATGAACCATCTGGTTTGTAAGGTCTTTAATGGCAGACTCATAGGCTGGGATTTTCCTGGTTTCAAAGAACATTTCCTCCAGTTCACTAGATTCAGCATCCTATCACCAACTTCCTAGGATGCTCAAACCAGCGAATTCTCAGATCCCTGAGATGTTTCTATGCTCTACTTTAAGAAATATTGAATCGAAAGAGTAAATGACCACTACTTACTCACAGAGGACTTATGGGACCCCACGATTATGTCTGTGTTTCTTGGAGTTCTAGGAACTCCATTTTAAGAAGCAGTGAGGAGATGATTGCCTTCACTTGACCATTTATTCATGAACAAAGTTGGGTTAACCAATTTTATTTGCATTTATGTTGAAGTCCCACCCAAAATATTGTTAGTCATTTTCTAGTGAAAATAATACCTGATGGATTTAAAGTAAGTAAACCAATAAAGTTTTTGTTTGTTAGAATAACAAAAAGAGTGGTGAAAATTACTGAAGCATAGAAGTCATGCCGGAATGTGCTTGGCATCATTGCCTATTTTAAACTGGTTTGATGAGGCGAGTGTTTTTCCTCCAACTTCAGGGGGGAGACACGAGGAAGAGACAAAGAGTATTGGGTGAAGCATTATAAATAACAGTGGTGCATTATAACAGTCATCATGGTAGTTGACAAGATTTTATTTTTAACAGAGGACAGAGTACATTGAAGCTACTAATTAGTCAGCAAGTTGTTTTCTTTTTAATTGTTGTTGTCAGCTAGTTGCTTTCTGCTCAAAATGCAAAAGTGAACTTTAGCACTATGTATTATAGGGTGGTGACAGCAATCCATTAATTAAAGGCAACTCTTGTGATTTGAAAACGTTTTTAACTTATGAACTTGCAGAATCAAAGACTCCATGATTAATCCTGGGACAAATTCGATGACAAATTTTCCAATTGTTAATGAATTTCAGTGCATGATCAATCATCAGAGAATAATAAATCATGAAATCATGCCTGGGATCACCAAATCACCAAGACCTATGTATAAGCAACTATGTGTATGTATGTGTGCAGATGTAGTACAATAATTTCACCAGAGAGATGAGGATTTTATCCACCCTTGGGTAATTTCAAGAAGCTAGATATATAGTATTAGCATCTGAGCAAAATGTTGCTATTATTCGGAAATTCTTTTAAAAGATTTTATTTATTCATGAGACACACACACACACAGAGAGAGAGAGAGAGAGAGAGAGAAAGAGAGAGAGAGGGAGAGGCAGAGACAAAGGCAGAGGGAGAAGCAGGCTCCATGCAGGGAGCCTGATGTGGGACTCGATCTTGAGACTCCAGGATCATACTCTGGGCCAAAGGCAGGAGCTAAACAGCTGAGCCACCCAGGGATCTCCTTATCCAGAAATTTTGAACACGAAGTCAACTTTTAAAATCTGTTGACTTTAAAATCTTAAAGTCAAGCTTTAAAATCTGTTAATATCTGGCTATTATAATAACATAATGATTCTTCCAAAATTAGAGAAATATTTAGGAATATTGTTAAATTATGTAAAAATGGATATTACTGGGGAAAAAGTGATTATAACTGCCTGAGGAAGACCTTCCCTAAGTGAGCAGTTCCTTAATGGAAACTTCAGTGAACATTTTTATTATTTCCCTAATTTTATTCTCCTTTGTCATCCTCTCTCCTTCCCCAGATATACCAAACTCTGTAGTGGAGCTTTCTGTTTTAGTCTGGTTCTAGGGATATAGGGCAATTGGCCATAAAACTCCTTGTCTAATCTTGAACAAAGATCTCCAAACTTTGAACAAATAAACAAAAAAGTAAAAAGAAGGAAGAAAGAAAAGAAAAAGAAACTCATTTCTTCATAATATCCAGCTCTTGGAAATACTGAAAATCTAAAATTTTGGTAGTAATGGGATAATAGAATTCCCTGTGGAAGAAATTCTGACTGTGGAAGAAATTCAAATACAAATACCTACTGGCTGGACAGGTAATGAAAGTGAAGAAGTAGGCTGGGGTTAAGAAAAATGTGATGAGGAGCTAGGTACAAAGTACAAATCATTTTCCTCCTACTTCTATTCTCTATAAGAAACAAATTAGGCAATCTGGAAGAAATGGACGCATTACTAGAGACTTATCAACTACCAAGACTGAAATGGGAAGAATTAGGAAACCTAACCAGACCCATAACCAGCAAGGGAAATTGAAGCAGTCATCAAAAATCTCCCAACAAACAAGAGCCCAGGGCCTCATAGCTTCCCAGGAGAATTGGTCATGGTCCCACGGTCCTGGGATTGAGTCCCACATTGGACTCCCTGCTCTGTAAGGAGCCTGCTTCTCTCTCTCTGCTGCCACTCCCCCAGTTGTGTTCTCTCTTGGTTAAAATAAATAAATAAATAAATAAATAAATAAATAAATAAATAAATACAATTTTTTAAAAAAAGTTGAAAATAGACCTACCCTACAACCCAGCAATTGCACTACTGGCTATTTAGCCCAAGATAAAATGTAGTGATCCAAAGGGGCACCTCCACCCCAATATTTATAGCAGCAATTTCCACAATAGCCAAAGTATGAAAAGAGCCTAGATGTCCATTGACAGATGAATGGATAAAGAAGATGTGGGATATATATATATCACACCAGCCACCAAGAAGGGAAATCTTGCCATTTGCAATGACGTGGATGGAAGTAGAGGATATTATGCTAAGGATATAAGCCAATCAAAGGAAGACAGTTATACGACCTCAGTCATATGTAAGAAAACTGAGAAAACAAACTGAGAGTTGCTGCCGGGGAGGGCAGTGGAAGGATGGGGTAGCTGGGAGATGGGCATTAAGGAGGGCATGTGATGTAATGAGCACTGAGTGTTATAGGAGGTTGATGAATCACTGACCTCTACCTCTCAAACTAATAATACATCATATGTTGATTAATCAAATTTAAATACAAAATATTTGGGCAGCCTGGGTGGCTCAGCGGTTTAGTGCCACCTTCAGCCCAGGGCGTGATCCTGGAGAACAGGGATTGAGTCCCACGTTGGGAGCCTTCTTCCCCCTCTGCCTGTATCTCTGCCTCTCTCTCTCTCTCTGTGTGTCTCATGAATAAGTAAATAAAATCTTAAAAAAAACAAAATAATTGCCAATAAAAAAAGAAAGAAAACAAACACATCAGTGGCATAATGATGACTAAAGACCACGAGAGGGATGAAGATGGAGAGGTTTATCCTATAGGAAGCAAACTCAGTGTTGTCTGATTGTAAGATAGTCTGAAAATTTTAATTTTAGTGTGGAGATTTTAAAATGTGTGCAGTCAATTCAAATTTTCTAAACAACATTGGATGGGTCCTTATAAAGACCCTCTAGTTTCTGACTGCTCATTTACATAAAATTAGTGAATAAATGGACTGGGGACAAGCGAACTTGGGCTTTCTGGTCAGAGGCTTCCCTTCTCCCTGTACATACTCCTTGAACCTGCATTCTTGCTCTTTTGGGACATTCTGGTCCAATTTAGAAAATGTGTATTGAGTATATCAGTATGTCATAGCAGTTTATTTGCTATGGCATGAAAAATTTTTTAACTACTAGCTCTCACTCCTACATTTGGAGACCAGATAGAGTAGGTTCAGCTATCAGGTCCTATGATAGTGCTTCCCAGTCAGACCGTAGATTAGAATCTGTGAGGTCATATTTTTAAAAAAGATCTATCTATCTATCTATCTATCTATCTATCTATCTATCTATCTATTGAAAATGAGCAGCAGGGACAGAGAGAATACCAGGCAGACTCTGTGGAGCCTGAAGTGGAGCTCAATCTCATGACCTCCAGATATTGGCCTGAGCTGAAACCAAGAGTCTGAAGCACCACCAATTGCATCATCCAGGCTCCCCTATGGATCACATTCTAGATCCAAAAGTTAGTTTCTTTATCGATAGTTAGCCTATCGATAAAGAAATAATGTGTCAAAATCATCCTTGAAGAACTCCCTAGGCATGCTCTATTATGGATGCCAATAGACTATCTCTTACCGTGCCAGTTTTCCTTCCAATATCGGAATAGATTCATTGCTCCTTGGACTGGGCACAACTGAAGCTTTTAGGGTTAAGCAGTTTGAAAATATGTACTCTAGCTTTTAATGCTAGATTCACATCTGGAAAGGGAAATGTTCACACTTTGAGAAACCCCTTCTTACCCAGAAACTGACACCTTGACAAGGAAGAGAAGATTTATGTTCCTCATCTCAAAATGCTACCTGAGTGGAATGACCACTATTTCATTTTTGCTCTTTTCATTTTTTAGTCATACAATTTAATTCATATAAGTTAAAAATGAGGTATGAGGCATGAGGTATTAGACATGATGATTATGGAATCATCATAAATAATGTGCCTCCATGCACTATTGTTTTTTTGCTGGCGAAATGCTTTTATTTAGGTCAGTGGTTTTCAAAATACAGCCAGGGACTCTTGGAGGTCCCTGAGACATTTTGAAGGTTCATGAAGTCACAAATATTCTCATAGTAATACTTTATTTTTAATATTTTAATAGTTAGATGTAATTTTCTCTTTTTGCCCTCATTCTCACACATGTGTGGTTGATGGTATTTAAATTTTTTTTAGATTTTTAAAAAATGTATTTATTCATGAGACACACACACACACACACACACACACACACACAGAAGCAGAGACACAGGCAGAAGGAGAAGCAGGCTCCATGCAGGGAACCCGATGTGGGACTCAATCCCGGGACTCCAGGATCATGCCCCAAGCCAAAGGCAGGCGCTAAATCACTGAGCCATGCAGGGATCCCCTAAATTTTTTTTTTATTTGAGTAGAGTTGACACACAATGTCAAATTAGTTTCAGATGTACAACATAGTGATTTGACAAGTTTATACATTATGCTATGTTCACCACAAGTATAGATATCATCTGTCACCATAAAAGGTTATTAAAATATCAATGACTATATTCCTATGTTGTGCCTCTTATTCCCATGACTTATGCATTCAGAATCTAAAGGATGAGTTTTCCGGAGTTGTCTTTTTAATCTGATTCGATTTAAATGCGACAATGCTTCTATTTTCAGTGATAAGGACGGCACTAGTAGTCCGCAGCATGATTTGGTAAGAGACTTGCAAAATATGGCCATTGGATATTCCTAATCAATATTAATAGAAGGCAAGATTCTAGTTGACCATATATTTGCTACTTTAGATCATTTTAGTTAAACAAGGGAATATAATGAAATTGGCTATTTGTTCCTAACTACACTCCATTAGTAGGGAAAAAAAAAGGATGAATTCAAGGTTACAAATTCTTGGGTTGCAACTCCAAATGAATGATCTGAAAGCTTCTGTATATATCCTGAAAGAAACCCTAATCTTCTGTAGTCATGGGCCAATATTTCTGAAAAGCATACCTAGAGTCTCACCCTGGGAGTGACTGGATTACAACACAAAAGTGATGGTGTTGATTGGAAAGAAACTGGATCCTGAAAACTGACAAGAGGAATCTGAGTAAATCTTGACAGAACAAGGGGTTATCGAACCCTCAAATTCTGCTGAGTCATCTTTGCCAGTGGAAGCAGCTTTCTGTCTCTGCCTGAAGAACTTAGCCCTCCTTTGCCTGAAGAACTTGTAATGGCCTCCCCTGAAGCACTTGCTTGAAAGACTATGATGATTCTTTTCTGGACTTGCCTCACCACTCATAGCTTCTGGACCTGTAACTAAACTCAAGCAGGCCCTGAAAGGTGAAATACAAAGTATAACCCATGGGGAGGTGCACTATACTCCAGAAGAACTGCATGATTTAAAAAATTCATACAGGCAGAAATCTGCAGAATTTCTGTGGAAATGGATATTAAGGGTGTGAGAGCATGGTGGAAGGAATATAGCATTGGATCAGGTGAAATCTATTGAGATGGGCCCACTAAACAGAAATTCCAGATTTGGTGTTCAGCTCCAGGGGTTACAAAGGACTCTAATGGTACGACTTGTAGTCTGAAACCAAAGGTGGTCTACATGAAAGAAGTTGAGAAGGCAACACTACCTTGGTATACGGTACAGGAAAGTATCCAAAGGCTTAGAGAGATTGGAATGTTGAAGTGGATTTATCATGTAAGGCCTGATCACTTATTTTAGGAAGATCCAAAGACATACCTCTTACTTCATCTGTGAGAAAGAAATTTGTGAAAGGGAGATCTGGCATCCTTGAAGAGTTCTACGGTTGCTTTTCTATGAAGGTCAGAATTCACAATGGGAACTGCTACCATTGAATTAGGGTCCTTCAATGTTAATGGGAATAATGGGACTGTAGGAAGGGGCTGAGTGGCTGCACTTAACTGCCACAGACAAGGTGAGTATGATGACTGTAATGGAGAGCAGAGTGAGAGTAGTAACCAGAATAGTTTGACTCCAAGAAACTTTTGGCATTGACCAGTTGATCAAAAGATATAGACGGGCTGTGTACTAAATTCTCACATATATAAATGGAAGACTCCTAGGTTTAGTCAACAGAAGTCTATTTTGAATCACAACACAGATAGTCTTGGTCCTTCAATCAATTTCCAAACTTGAAACAGTTTACAGACCCAGGACCACTTAAAAGAAGGGGAGGCTGGGTCCCCTTGACACTTCCTCAAGTATTATACTGTTAATCTTTTGGTCTTCCACCAAAAGACTTAAGGCCATTTATCAGAGTGTGCATTGAAGAAAGGAAAATAATCAGACTTTCAGGGAATACTGGAGGCTATTTCTGCACTGACACTGACTTCTAAAGACCCAAAACATCACTTCGTTTTATCAGTAAAAATAGGAGCATATGGAGGTCAGGCGAATGATGGAGTTTTAGCTCAGGTCCATTGAGTGGTGAGCCCAATAAATTCTCAAATCCATCCTGTGGCTATTTCCCCAGTTCTGAAATGCATAATCGCAATAGACATACTCAGCAAATGGCAGGATCCTCATGTTGGATCCCTACCCTGTGGAGTGAGAGATTTTTGGATGAGAGATCAGGAGAGGGATGTGGGGTGTTGGAGGGGATGTTGAGGGGAATGTGTGGAGGGGGAACTGGGATGTGATCAAAGACCTCAGAGAAGAAGAAACTGCAGGAACTGGAAAAAGATGAGAAAGGCTTTGTTGCACGGTGATGGGACTTAAAGTTGGAGCGCTTCAAGAACTAGCCTAAGATATTTGGACTTTACTTTGTGACCATTAGGGTCACATTGCTGACCTTGAAAAACAGTGTGGAGTGAAGTAAAATTCTGTGCAGGTGGAGGAGTGGATAATGGGCAGGGAGTTACAGATGAATGATAAGATTTCTGATAGTAAGCAGTATACAGTGATTTTTGTCAAAAAATGTAATATTTTAGACTCATAAATTATATACATAGAAGAGAATCATGTGATTTACTGTTCAAACCAGGATATTTTCGACAGTGAAAGGAAGCATTATTGAAATAGGCAGTAGGAGAAAAGGTGAAAAACAGGATTGTCCTGAACAACATCATTATTGAGCACTTTACCATCAGCTAAATTTGTAAAATACAATCTCAAAATCCCAATAACTGTCTCACCAAGTGGGTTATTATCCCAGTTAACAGAGGTGATCAGTGTAGTGAATTAAATTGCAGCCTTCCAAAAGCCATACCCAAATCCTAACCTGTGAATGTGACTTTATTTGGAAAAAAGGGCTTTACAGATTTAGGATAGTTAAGTGAAGGATTTTGAGATGAGATCACCCCGATGAGTGTGGGTCCTAAGTCTGGGATGACGAGTGTCTTTATCAGAGGAGAGAAGAGAAGAAGAGACGGAGGAAGGGTGAGACAATGCGTGGAGTGATGCTGCCACCAGCCAGCGAATGCTGGGAGCCACTGGGAGCCACTAGGAGTGAGAGGAAGCAAGGAGAGCTTGTTCCCTGCCCTGGCCCCCTCCTGGAGCTTTTGGAAGGAGCTTGGCCCTGCAGACACCTCAACTTCAGACTTCTGGCTGCAAGAATTGAGAAAATAAATATTTGTTGTTTTAAGTCACTAAGTCTGTGACCACAGATGCCTTTGTAAGGCAGCCCTAGGAAGCTAGCGGAGTAAGTGAAGGGAATCTTAACTGTATGAAAGGAAACCTAAGGATCCTACTTGGGTTTAATTGAAAGAACCTCAAAGGCTGCAGGAGGGGGAGAGGTGATGTGAGTGCAGGGAACATTGGGATCATCCACTCTTTCACTCTTTCCCTCCCTCACCCTCATCATCTGCAAAGGTGCGCCTATCTTGGCTCTTCTGTATTTTAGGCAAGAAAAAGAGGGAGAGCTTTTGCACGTGCACCAACTTGCCTTCTGATCTCTGTGCAGAGCTTTGTTGTTAACAAAGGAGTTTCAAACTCACAACCACATCCGACCGCAAAAGGAATCCATTTTACTGATGAGAAAGCTCAGACTTTTAGTTTTCCATGCTGCAGTGAACCTAAGACCACAAATTCCTGGTTATTACCATTCTACCTTTCTAGTGTGGAACAATAATTCTTCCACAATAGTGAAAAAAAAAATCAAAACAAACAGCAAACCAAAACCAGTTCATGGAGTTTGGTCATGAGCATCAGAAATTACTAGGAATTGTGGGCACCCAGCACCTGTGTCTGGCTGGGTAGAAAAAACCATCCTTATAACTGAGTGGCCTGCACTGGGTGTTTGTTGGGTAAACTTTGGTACAATCATTTAGCTTTCCTCAGTCACCTTCCTTTGAGGAAAGATAAGGACAGTAAGAATTTTGTCCGAAGTGTTAAATGATTCAATATAATCTTTGAGGTTTTATGCTGAATGTGTTTGTTTTCAGCAAGGACTTTGGACAGATTTTGGCAATTGCGTCTTCCTTCTTTTTGTAAACTGGCAGAGAGAGGCACAGAGCAACCAAAGCCCTGAAACGTCTTCATCCATGACTTGGTTCTTATGACCAAGTCATAATTATTTTCTTTCCTGGCGGCTGCGGAGGTTTGTGATACACACCTGGCAAGAGTGCGGAGCACAAACATTTACATTCTTTGCCCTGGGCTTCTCTCCTCCTTCCTGCGCCCCATTTCCTCCACACCCTGGGCATGGGCAGCTTTCTACGTACGTAGTGTTTGCTCTCAACACTGCTTCAATTCATTTTGCTGGCCCTCCCAGTTTTTCCAGCTTGAAATAACACCCGAAGGAGAGCTGTGTGTGAGATTTTGCTCTCATTCTGTAATGATTTTGGAAGCTCTGGGCAGCCTGTTTCCAGCTCCTAGGGTCTCGACATCCCTTCTTAGGTTCATTCTAGAACAGAGACACGAACTGCAGCGAAGCAAATAGGCAGAGAGGGTTTTGCCCTTCATATTCTAGGAAGAGCTGGCAAGGCAGCGGGGCCGGGGTGGGGTGGGGTGGGGGTGCGGGGGGCAGGCGGGTGCGGGGAGCGGTGCTGCACGCCCGGGAGGGGCGCGGCGCCGGGTGAAGGCTGGAGCCCGCCTGGCATTTCTCGGCAGCTTCTGTGCGCGGAGGGTGTTGGCGAACGGTAGGGCGAACCGTGGCTGGAATCTTTCCCCAGGAAGAGAGCGGGTCACAGCCGGAGGACTCCGGTGCAGGTGGGGTAGGCGCTCGGGAGCCGCTCCCCGCCCCCCGCCCCCGCCCCGGAGCAGCGGGAGACCGCCTGAGCCGACCGCGTGGGGGACCTGGAAGCGGCGCAAACGGCAGCTCAGCGGCGCTCTGGGCCTTTCCCTCTGCCTGAAAGCCCTTCTGGAGAGGTTGCTTGACACCCCCACAAACGTGACCTTCTCAAACGTCCCGGAGGGTCAGCAGTTCCCTTTGGGCGTGCGAACATTTTGCCGAAAGCTCTGCTCCCCGCGGGACCTCGGTTGGGCGTGTTGGGGAGGCGGGGCCCGGGGAAGCGGGGCCCGCGGGGCTGGGGCGAGGGGGGCGGGGGCTGCGGCGCCCGCAGCGCGGATCCAGCCTGGACGCTCGGGGTTGGGCGGCGGGGGAGGTGGGGCAAGGGCAGGGCGCGGAAATAGGGCCCCGGGCGCGGGAGCGCGGCCAGTGCGCGGCCTGGCGCCGGTTCCGCCCGCGGCGGGTGTGCAGTGTGCGGTGCGCCCGCGGGCTCCGCGCTCCGGGAGGGCCTCCGTGACTCGGCCGTTGGGTCGTCGCAATCGCCACCCAGAGGAAGTTAGGCACCCGGGTGGGCGCGTTCCCCGCCGCGGTGTCACCTCGCCCCCCAGCTCCGGTCGCCCCCCGGGCGCCGCTAGGTCTGCGCGCGCTGCGGGGCTTCGGCGCTGGCTTGGGCCTCCAGCGGCGAAGGAGTTAACCGGCCGGGCCGGGAGGAGCCCGAAGGGGAAGGAAGGAAGGAAATTGCCACCGTCCCGAAAACTTTTTCCTCCCCTTCTTCTTTCCCTGCAGAGGTGAGTGGCCAGCGGCGGCGGCGCGGACTCCCCGGAGCCCGGCTCCGCGCCTCTGCTCCCGGAGCCGCTGCCCGACCGGCTGGGGGCGCAGGGACAGCCGTCGCGCCCGGACCCCGCCCGCGGACCCCCCCGGACCCCCCCCAGAGGCTGCGCCCAGCCATGGAGGGCGCAGAGCTGGCCGGGAAGATCCTTTCCACCTGGCTGACGCTGGTGCTCGGCCTCATCCTCCTGCCCTCGGCCTTCGGGGTGTCTTTGGGCATCTCCGAGATCTACATGAAGATCTTGGTGAAAACTTTAGAGGTGAGTGCCAGGTGGGATGCGGCGCCCCAGCACCTTCGAGGGCTTTAGGGAGAGAGAACCCAGGGCAGTGGTGGCCGCGAGAGCCGAGTCGAGGCGAGGGGACCGGCTTGGAAGGTCAGCGCTCTCCAGGGGGGCGCGTTTCAGTTTATCCCCCGCGGTGGCGCGGAGACAGCCTCGTGGCTACCCCCGCAGGCGGAGAGATCCGGGCTGAGCCAAGGGACCTTGTTGTTCCTCTACCTGAATGCAGAGCCACCCCCACCCACAGCTTTATTATTATTATTATTATTATTATTATTATTATTAATCATCATCATTGTTATTACTGATTAGAATAACAACACATACGTCTTTTATATTATAGATTTCTTTATATCCATTATGTAGTGCAGCTGCCCCTTCACTCTCCTTAGTTTTTATAGCCGCAGGTTTCAGAGGTCCTTTCGTGTACTAAGGCTTGCTGTCCAGAAAGGCATCATATGTTCTACTTTATGCTCAAGATAAGAAACCCAATTGCTGGGCGGTAGACAGAAATCCGATTATATTTTAATGGAGTCATGGAAATTTTATCTAGTCCAAAGCACTTGAAATGTCATTGAAATATATATTCTTTGACCTCTGTTCTCCCTGCACTCCTGCTTCCAAATTCTGCAAAGAAAGGCGTTAGATGGAAGTGAGCCTGCTGGGGCACAACAGCAGCTCACTCTTATACAAAGCCTAATTAAATTACAGAGGGCTTTCCCTTTTGCTCTTTCAGCAGATGCTCCCCAAAGCCTGAGAAGGTAAGGGAGGGCCAGCGTTATCCTCATTTGCCAGGCAAGGATACAGAGACTTGGAGAAGATCAGTGGTTTGCCTGAGTTCAATGGAGACAGGAGTCTTACTTGAGGAGAGGAACTATAGTCTAGTGACTAGGAGTACAGAGTCTGGATACAGATGTGCTTCCATTTGGTTCTGAAATCAGCTCTGCTTCTCACTGTGTGAGATTAGGGAAGTCACCTTCTTTTTTTTTTTAAGTCTCCTACTTCTTATGCTTCATTTTCCTCACTTTATAAAATAGGAATAACAATATAACACCAGTTCCCATAGGGTTGTTTACATGAGTTAACATCTCAAGCATTTTAAAAGGGTGCCTGTAGGTGGCAGGTGCTATATCAGTGTTTGTGGCTATTAATTAAATGAACAATATTATTATTACTTAGACTCTAGCACCCAGGTTTCTCTAACTTCGTATAGGATCTTCTAGTGTGGGTTCACATTTTTCTGCCCTTATCTTTGGTCTACCCCTGGGACTTGGATTTCTTCTCCCTCAGGGAGGGGGGTGGCTCCCAGATACACATCTCAAACTGCTAATCTCCCACGTGGAGATCTCTCACCTACTGACCTCTTGCAACCCTCTTCTATTTGCTAGTCTCCTGTTTTGCCCCAGATTTTTGTTGCACTTTCTTTTTGTGGCTATTTTTCTGTCTAGTTTTTGAAGTTATATTTGTTTCTTCATCTTCAGCTGTCATGTGTTCAAAGTTCTGTTGTTTCTGCCCGGAGACATTGTACAGTTTTGGACTTTTTGGGTTGACTTCACACGGTGAACTTGGCCATTCCGTGCTGTGGATATTTTAGGCTGTTTCTTACGGCTAGGTCTTCTTCAAATACTCTCCCCATAGCAGATGATCCTCTTTGGCTGGGGTTCAGAACTCTTTCTCAGAATTCTGAAACGATTGAGTTGTTCTCCTGGACGGCTGTGTCTTTTGGAATTTATACCCTATGTGAGATTGGAGTGAAGGTAGTTTGTACACACTGACTTCCGGTGGCTGACTCCCATCTTGCTTCAATAATTCAAGGTGCAACCAAAGAGATGTTAAGGAGAGAGACCAGCTTGTTGCTGTCAACCTGGCAAATAATCACCATACTTGGAAGGTATATATCCAGTTCACGATCTGGTCTTCAGTTAGATAGGGCCTGAAGTATTCATTTTTGTCCCGCTAGCATTGCAGAGACTTTCAGAGATGCGCTGCCTGTTAGTGGGAGACAGGCCTCTTAGCTTGGCAACCCGGTAGATGGCAGCCTAAGTAAGGAACTACCCTCTTAGCTTAGAGTAAGTAATGGGGTCAGAGTGATGCTTGGCATATATGCAATTAGAATTGGGATTCATTTTGCGGGCCAACTCTTACTTGTAGTTTGGGAGCAGCTGGGCTCCTGAGGAGGGAGCTGTGATCCCATAGTGATGTCTGCTTTAGGCGCAAGAGAGGGAAATGGTGACCTAGGGTTTCTTATCCTTCAGCTAGAAGAGCTTTAGATGTTTCACAGATATTACTGTTAGGCGGTGGGTAGTAGAGTGGATTGCTTTTTCTGACTATAGGGACAATTCCCTTAAAAATCGTGCTGTTTGTTTACTGTTAGGACATCTTTAGTTCTGGACAAATATCCTGCCTTTTTGTCGATTCTACGCAAGGCCCAGTTCTTCTGTTACTCATCATTCCTTAGCACTTAGTTCTCAATGGATTTGGTTGTTTCTTTCTCTAAACTGGTGATTTTCCAGGGGGTTTCATCATTTCTGAGGAGTATATGCAGCATTATTACAACTTTATATTGGGAAAGTTTTAGGAATTCAAAGTATGAAAAGTAACACTTTGGTGTGGGGATAAGTAGAGGGTACTGTGTTTGGGTATTGAAGTATATGTATCGGAATCTCTGGGAGGGGGTGTGTACATGTGAAGTTTTCATGTTTATCAAATAGGAGCATGGATTTAAGATTTTAAAATGCCGTTTTCAACCGCGCAGAAATTGATGGGGGTGAGGGTGGTGAAGGATTGCTATGTGTTGGCCTAAGGCTCATGATTAGAGACAAGGAGATGAAGAATGGGAAGATAATATAGGGTTGGTGGAGAAGGTATGGCAGTGGTACGTAAATTATCTAATCTAACCAGATAATAAAGGCAATGGACAGATCATGAATGTTAATGGACTAATTTTTCCCTTAGCTCTCGAGAAATAAGCTGGGAGCATGGACAGTTTCCTCTGAATTTCTAGCCCTGTGACCTTGAGCAGGTCACTTAAGTTTTGACATGGGTATAGAGGAGTATGCCTCAGAGACTTATTGCACAGGTCAATGAGAGGTCAATGAAAGCACTAATACATAGGAGGTGCTCCAGTCTCAGTGGAGCTCGAATTGGAACACTCTTTGGTCTTGTTTTTTGTTGTTTTGCTTTTGCTCCTATGTGGCTATGATTTAACCTACCTTCAGATCTTTAATGAGTTAGCATACATACACACATACTCAGAGCAGACAGTTCTTGTCTTTAATTTAATTTATTAAAGATTTTTATTTATTTATTTATTTGAGAGAGAGAGGGAGAGTGCAAGCATGGGGAGGGCAGAGGAAGAGAAGCAGGCTCCCCCACTGAGCAGGGAGCCTGACTTGGGGACGTGATCCCAGGACCCCGGGATCACGACCTGAGCTGAAGGCAGATGCTTAACAGACTGAGCCACCCAGGCACCCGATCTTGTCTTTTATTTCAACTATTATTATTTCCCTTTGCACTTTTCTCCATCCACCAATTAGTTTTTCATCTTTTTTAAAAGGCACATCACTAAGTGTCATATTATAACCAATGGTTATAACATCTCTGTTAAGATAGTCTTCAGGTATTATTTCTGGTATTGGAAATACAATAAATGTGCTAGAAGGCCATGGCTGTTTATAACAGAAAGTAATAATTAAGAGAAGCTACCCAGGGAGAGTGCTTAATTGCACAACTGTCTGACAGAGGCTATCTCATTCCCACTGGTGGGTTGGGGAATGGAGATTGAGAGAGGTAATCTGCGTAGATAGTGGTTTACAGCTGTTAGTGGTAAAATTGGGATTTTTAATTTGAATCTAGAACCTGAGGACTTCTTATTCTGCCAACATGACAGATCTGTCAAGAAACTGTTTTATTATGCTACTGATGGTGGCCTGCTTTTATTTGGATGAATCTAATATTTGAATTTTTATATAATTTTATACTTTTTCATCCTTTCCTTTCTCTTTTTAGTTAATTTTTAAATGTCTTTTTAGCATAAAACTGAATGTTGTAATTGTCTAGGTGACCGTGTCAATTTTTGTAAGCTTTTGATCTACGCTTGAAAACTCAGATTGAGGGACACCTAGGTGGCTCAGTTAGTTAAGCCTTTGAATCTTGATCCCAGTTCAGGTCTTGATCTCAGCTCGGGTCTTGATCTCAGGGTCATGATTTCAAGCCACGATTTGGGCTCCACACTGGGTGTGCAGCCCATTTAAAGAATAAATAAATGAATACAAAGGAAGATACTTGAAACTCAGACTTAACCCCTTTTTTTTGTGAATTAGAAACAGCTGCTTTTTGCTTCTCAAGAGGATTTTTAAGATAGAGTGAGAACCTGATGGGAAGTATCTTTCAACTTTTCTTTGTAGGGGAAGTGAGATGAGAGTAACAATGGGGATTGTTAGAAGCCACTGTCATACTTCAAGTTCATCTTGTGGACAGAACTGCATTTTTTGTGGTTCGTGGAGGCAGATGTTTTCTGCGATAACCTCTAGAAGAGGTTTAGAACTTCTGAAGAGATATTCCCCATCTCTGTCTTTGGGGGTTCCCTAATCAGCTGGTGTGGTAGAAGAAAAATAGCTATTTATTGGAAGTTTCACTGGTGGCCTGGAAAAAAGTGGTCATTTTGAAAGCTAAATAAATAGTGGGGTGTGAGGGAGGAGGAAGCCAATATTTTCTACTTTGTAACCTATTGTGTGGCAGTCATTGGATAGATTATCTTCTTTAATCTTTTATCTTGGTATTGTCCTTGGTTTAGTGATGAAGAAACTGAGATCCCAAGGGGTGAAGCATCCTTTGTCTTAGATGAGCTCAACCAGAAGTGAGGAGCTGCAATTCATTATGCATATGCATCTGGCTTCAAAGCATAGGTGCTTTTCACTTTCCCTGGAGAGTTAAGCCCACAGAAGAAAATGGTTTCCTAGTTCAAATTTCCTTTGGCATTAAATGACTTCTCCTCCAACCTGAAACTTTGCTAGTCTTGGACACTGTCACTGCATTTTGTAGGACAGATCTCTGGAGTTACCATTTCAGGAGGTTATGCATTCTGACACTCGTCTGGTGACAGAACATGGAGCTCTTTGTAGCATATCGTGCCATATGAGCATGCCCTTGTATTAGCTTGGTAGGGCTGCCATAACAAAATGCCACAGACTGGGTGGCTTAGACAACAGAAATTTATTTTCTCACAGCTCTGGAGGTGAGAAGTCTCAAATGAAAAGTGTTGGCAGGTTTGGTTTCTTCTGAGGCCTCTCTCCTTGGCTTGCAGATGGCTGCTTCCTTGTTGTGTCCTCATCTGGTCTTTCCTCTTTGTGCAAATACCTGGTGTTTCTGTGTGTTAAATTTCCTCTTCTTAGAAGTCATATTGGATTAGAGCCCACTCTAAAAGCCTCATTTTAACTTTGTCACCCTTTAAAAAAAGGCCCTATCTCCAAATACGGTCATATTCCGAAATACTGGGGAGCTAGGGCTTCAACATATGAATTTTGGGGGAAACCCAATTCAGCCCATAGCAGCCTCAAAATATCAATATTTTCCATCGTATGAGCATGGGATAATTGTCCTAATCTCAGGTAATTGCCATTTATATAAAATATAAGGTCACATGGCCACAAGAAAAGAAGTGAACTCTAAGATAGCAAATGTTCAGTTATTTACAAAATTTTATCTTAATTATATCTTTGGTCTAATGATAATAAGGTACTAAAGCTTTAAAGTGAAAAACTATGTAAATAAGCCTTGACTTCTATTGAGAAGAGATGAGAGGTATGTCTAGAGTTTGAGAATTCCTGCATTAAATCAGTAAGGAAGGAAAAAGCCTCAATCAGATTAAGATTGAATCTTATTATCATTTGTGACTTGCCTCTTGGAGCCAGGAAGATTAAGTCTCTATTTATAGGCTGTTCTCTAAGCACAAACAGCATGTTCCTATTTGGCTCTTTGGGATGTTGTGCAGGGGTCCTGATGTAGTCAGATCATGCCCTGATCCTTGACCTTCAGGTATAGGTTTCAGGTCATTTAGTCTGTATCCTTCATTGTCTTACTTATTTGAATTTTTAAAAATTGTTTTAATTCCTTGTGAGCCTAGCAATACCTGTTTTTGGCCACTACATTTTCGATAAATTTTTTTTTGCTTCTTCAAGGGTGCTTAAATCATAATTATAATAATCACAATGCCTTTTTCCTCTAGTATCCCACTTCTCCAGTCAGTTTATTTTATTTTATTTTTTAAAAGATTTTATTTATTTATTCATGAGAGACACACACACAGAGAGAGAGAGAGAGAGAGAGAGAGAGGGGCAGAGACACAGGCAGAGGGAGAAGCAGGCTCCATGCAGGGAGCCTGATGTGGGACTCGATCCTGGGACTTGGGGATCACGCCCTGGGCCGAAGACAGGCGCTAAACCCGTGAGCCACTCAAGGATCCCCAGTCAGTCAGTTTAGACAATGTTAGCTTCTGGGATTGTAATCATATAAATAATATTTTCATTTTTCCTTTTCTAAACTGGAAAAATAGTCATTGGGATTTTTCCTGCGTGCTGTCAACAAAGTTCACTTGTGGTTTTTTGAACTCCGATTTTTAATGGTAAATAATTTTGGAAATGCATGAAGAAAATATAAAGAAGAAAATAACAAATTACATCTTGGTATATTTCTTTATGCTCCTATGTCCTTTATAAACAAGAATGGGAATTGATTTTTCCTGTTCTTAAATTCTCGCAAACCTGTGGTTTCTCATAATCATAGTATTTTCCCTCTGCATCTCAATAGAGGCAAGTGACCAGGTGGCCAGTGGTTTCCTTAGGTAGCGATTTCAACAGTGTAGACTGCCTCCTTCTGCAGGCCTATTTCTGATGCAGGCAATTAGGTCTTCTTGAGTGTATCTGGTCCCTGAATGCCTAATCTGTTATGAAAACAATAGTTATTCTTCGGGTTCTGTGTTTAGGTCTTTATATATGTTGATCTCATTTAATCCTCATAGTGACCCTAGGGGACAGGAACTATTATTCTCATTTTACAGATAAGGAAACTGAGGCCTGGAAGGGTTAAGTAAGTGATTCAGTCTTGATGCCATAACTTGTGCTTTTGCGTGACCTGCTTGGTCTTAGATGACCTTTTCAAGGAATCTTTTATGGGGCTACCAGGTGAACATGAGGGGTTTAAAAAAGGTGAATGCTCTCTTGTCCTCATTTATTAGGGCACGATCAGTGACTAATGTTAAGAGTGTATTTGAGCCTTGGAATGAATACTGCTATCTCAAAGATTTACTAGGGGCATCTCTTTAATTTGGAGAATGCCAGGGTTTAATGTTTAATTTCACTTTCGTATAAGTAAGGTTTGAGTATTTTTACATCATGTCTGTGGAACAGTTTACTTTAACAACACTACTTGTTTTTGAACAGTGGGCCACAATACGAATTGAAAAAGGAGTCCCAAAGGAGTCGGTTCTTAAAAACTCCGCTTCTGTTGGTAAGTCTTCTTTTTCATTTATGATGGTTAAGATACCCAAATTGGATAAATCTACATCTACCCAGTTTGAACTTGAAATATGCAGAAGCAGTGCATTCTATAGGCATTGGATCATTCATAATTTTGTTCTTCATGCAAAATAGCAGCTGCCCGAGTTTTGAATGAGTTTTCACTGGAGAGATGGTAATAATGTGCTAGTTTATCCATGCGTTCTTACAGGCTGTTTCCAAAGGCATACATTTAAAAGTGGTTGCCTCTAGTTTTAAATATGTAGTTAATGGTTTAAGAAAATAATGCTAATTGGACTACCTTGGAGTTAAACCTATTTTTGAGATTTTATTAGCACCTTATTCTAATTTGCAGGTCTGAAAGATGTTCCTCAAAGTAACCCTTTCCTACTAAAGGCTGATTGGTAATACATGAAATAAGTAATAACTCCTGTATGAAAGAGCATGGGAATCATCACATGCCACACCTTGCTTTTGGAAAGTAGTATTATACAGTAACAAAGGCTCAGAAAAGTTGTGCAGTAAAGATGCCTGTTAATTTTTGTTAGAAGTGAGTTAAGTCAACTGAGCTCACTAGTGCCTGTGTCTGTTAATGCTTTACTGTTCCAATAAACTCTTTGACTTGGGGTAAGAATTTTAAGAATTGTTTAAGATGCTGGCTTCATAGGAGAGTAGAATTCTATAGAATTCTATGGAATTTACTCCCTATGAAATTAGGGAGGAATAAGTCGCTTGACTTAATGAAAAGACTAAGCCATTGTGTGTTTTTTAAAAATAATGTACAATTTTGTGCTTATCGAATTTAAGATTAAAAATAATCAAAATGTCAAGCATTTCACTAAGAGGAATTAATCTTCTGGAGGCTTGTGGAAGAGGAATTATAGAGATTGTATCCCATGGTGCATTCTGGAAATAAAGTATTTGAGTGAAAACATCTGCTCATTTTGTGTGGTTGGATTGTTACATCCAAAAGATTGAAACCATACATAGATCTTTATGGTATATCCTTAAACATCAAGTGTTGTCACCAGTAACATTTTACCAAGATTGGAGATTTCTGGCTATCCACAATCCTATTTTTATTGCCAGATACCTTCTCTTCGACAGAGCAGATCTACAGTTTTTTAATTTTCTGGGTACATCTTAAAATGTGTATCCTTATGATATAAGGAGACAACAAACTTTATTCCTGGTTTTCTGTTGTACTTACTTAGACTTTGGGACTGTCACTGATCTTGAGTAAAATTCTATGGAGCCTTGTAGTTTGGGGTGGTGGCAGTGCATGTCTTGGGACACAAAATGTTTCAATTTGGTAGGTTAGGGATTAAGAATCACTATGTGAGGGTGTCCTTAGCACTAGTTTAGATTTTTTAGTCTATACTGAAGTGAATATTGTCACTTGTTTTTTTTTTTTTGGCCATGCATTTGTCTTTTCCATGGTACCTCCGGGAAAGAGTGGAAATGAACAAGAGGAGAAAAATATAAATCATGATGGTTTAGAATAAGGCTAAAGCCTACCAAGTTTGTCTTCTTTCATTCAGAGTAGCTGTCTTTCCATTTATTTATTTATTTATTTACTTATTTACTTATGATTTTATTTATTCACGAGAGACACACAGAGAGAGGCAGAGACATAGGCAGAGGGAGAAGCAGGCTCCTTGCGGGGAGCCCGATGCAGGACTCGATCCCAGGACGCCGGGATCACGACCTGAGCCAAAGGCAGGTGCTCAACCACTGAGACATCCTTAGATCCCACTGTCTTTCCTTTTAGCCATGAGATTGACAATGACTGTTGCAATTACTGAGCATTTGCTACCTGTAAAGTTGTTGAGGGATCCAGGGAAGATTAAGATATGGTTTCTGTGAGGCGACAGGTATTGGACAGGTCACTGTGATAAATGCTAGAGTAGGTGCATAAGCAAAGGACAGTGTGAGATCTAATTTAGTATCTGATATATGCTGCTTTCATCTCTGTTAATCCCACAACTGTGTGTGGTATGCACTCCCACTCCCATCCTGATTTCCATCCTGCTTGGGTAGCCCTGGGCCAGGGTGTGTGCCCTGTTGGTACATCCTGGTGTTTGGAGTCAGCGGAGAAGGAGGATCTTCCTCCTACACAGACTGGCCAAGGGTGATGAGACACCGAAACACACTGAGGGTATGTGCGCAGCCACTGCAGTCATCTGCCTCCAGAACCTTAGGTCTCTATGCCACAGCCAAAAACGGCTCCAGTTAGCACTGAGCCCATCAAAGTTGAGGCAAGGGTCACAGGCAGGCCAAGGGCCCTGGGGGTACGGGTGTGATCTGGGTATGTCTGAGTGGTGTAGCACTGATGATAGGTTCAGGAAATGGAGAGGGAGAGATTGGCTAAACAGGGGAAATAGTTATGTCTATTTTCCGCACCCAAAATTTCTTCTGCTGCTTTTCCTTGATGAAGCATATTTTTGGAAACACTTTTGAGTCTCTCTTTTGCCAGTTCAATCCCTCTTGCATTATATTTCTCCTGTGCTTTCATTAATAAGCCAAATGAAAGCTGAACCTAAAGAGATATTAACTTTGTGGTTAAATCGTTCTCTCCTGTCTTTAATAAACCATCTCATTTATTGACTGAGCTTCAGATATGATCACATACAAGATCTCTCTCTCTCTCTCTCTCTCTCTCTCTCTTTAAGATTTTATTTATTTACTTCATGATAAACACACTAAGAGAGAGGCAGAGACATAGGTAAAGGGGCTCCCTGAGGGGATCCTGATGCGGGACTATCCCAGGACCCTGGGATCATGACCTGAGCCAAAGGCGGATGCTCAAACACTGAGCCACTCGGGTGCCCCAAGCAAGATCTCTTTAAGAAGCTCTGTTATTTCACCTTCTTCCAATTTTTGAGGACGTTTCCTCATAGTCACTAAATCATTGAAGACAAATCTTTCTCCCCTTCAAGTAACTATGTTATTATACTCAACATTCAACATAGAGTTACTCTCTTTCCTAGTTTTTGTTTCCTGAAGGCTGATGGGTTCTCCACTCCAGCCATTGGACAAGTGCACCTCTTCAGACCCAGGAACATGGTCCGATTAAGATTTTATCAACTTTTATCTTACGCTGTTGTCAACAGTGCAAGGGACCATTAAGAGCTGTGAACCTCTTCCTTGGGTACCTGACTGATTTCGAGGATTTATTGTGCGATAAACTTCAGTTAGTTTGTAATTAGGATTGTATTCGTAATGAATATAATTCATTATGCCATTTTTATAACTTGAGATTAATTCCACTAGAAATTGCATTATATTACTAGGGCATTGTGAATGATTACCAATCAAAAGTCAACAGGCAGGAAGAAAGGCCCAACTTTGCCCTTGTCCTGGAGGTGTCACAAACAATACAAATAAATAGAAACCATGGCTCAGTCATTTTGGCACTGTCCTCTAGAATGTGCTGCTTGCCTGACACAGCATTATCTGCATGGGCAATGCATACCACCTCCTCAGGTCCTCCCCTTTGCCACACTTCAGTAGGCACTGCACATAGGGATTTGGGGTCATGTGGCCTATGGTTAATTAAGTGCCCCCCATGTCTCCCCTGCTGAACTTCTCTTCTGCACTGTATGTGTTACCCCTAGCCCCCAGCTCTTCCTCCACCCAAACACACACAAAGGATAAAATACTACAGTGAAACTTCTGATGTCATACCTATTCAGAGAGAATTTAGGCTGCTTAACATTTCCTTCTGATTTTACTTTTGAAATTCATTGTGAGACTTGAGTGACCATGTTGATACTGGTACAACATTGGTTGCATAAATATTAAATCTCTTGCATTTATATAAAATGTGGGATAGTATTTTGTGACAGAAGTTTGCATATCATTTTCTATACTTGTTTTGTTTGAGGCAGGCTGGTTTTTTTTTTTTTTTTTTAAGATTTTTATTTATTTATTTGAGAAAGAAAGAGAGCAAGGGGAGAGGCAGAGGGAGAAGCAGACTCCCCACTGAGCAGGAGCCCAGTGCAGGGCATCATGATCTGAGCTTCAGGCAGCCATAAGGCAGATCCTTAACGGACTAAGGCACCCAGGCACCCCACTGGGCAGGCCAGGGTTGGGGAGAGGTTGTTTGATAGTCTGCCTAAATCAACTAAGATGATTTATTGTCTTGGTGTAAACTCCCTGAATACAAGTCAGTATCGGCTATCCACATGGATATGGAGTATAATGAATCTAATGGGGTTATCTTGCTGATAAAATGTTGGAACTTGTCTAGCTGCTTGCAGAGAGAAAAATAATCCAGTTATGGGATATGGAAGGATTATAGAGTGAGAGTTTCCTTATCATTGCCAAATGTCTACTTGCTTTTATTAGTCTGCTTCTGATTGTAAATCTTGTGCTTGATGGTGGTGATGATGATGATGACAATTTTCAAACATACACAAAATAGAGAAGTAGTATAATGAGCCTGATATGGGCGATACTTGTCAAGATTTTTGCCACACTTGATTCATCTGTGCCTTCTTATTTTTTGCTGAAATAGTTGATGCAATATAAGATTTCATATCTTTTCATGCATTTTTAAAGAAAAGGATTAAAAAATAAAAAGGTTATTAAAAAAATAACCACAGTACTATACTCAAACTTAATTTTTTTTAATATCATCTAATATACAGTCCATATGTAAATTCCCCTAACAGTTTAAAAAGGTTTTGTAATTGATTTGTTTGAATCAAGATTCAGTCATGGCTCACAGATATGTTTATTTACTTTTTGATACTGCTTTATTGGACATATGGAGTACTGGTTTTGTTCCTGGAACAAAAATTGCTTAATGGCAGGTGATTCTGAAAATTCACTAGCGTACCATACATTTTTATCTTCACAGCTTAATATAGCTCTGTGCCAGACAAAATTTTGATTCTTTTGCTTTTGTTTGTTTTTAAACCATAAGATTAGTAATCTGTATTTCTAATATTATGATATTTATTACATGAACTTTTCATATTATATAAAATTTAGTCCATAGCCCCTCAATTCCACTTCTAAGTAAGATATCAAACCTATCCAACCAAACTCTCAGCATGTATGTATTAGGAGACACTCTACAAGTGGATAAATAGTGAAAATGTGCAGACAATGCAGTCACTCGTCAGGAGGAAAATAAATATGTGAACTGGTTCAAATGAATTAACTGGATTTACATGAAGAGAACAAAGTACACAAATCTTAATGTTGAGTGAAAAGGAAATGTATCATATAACAACATTTATTTAAAATTACTACTAAGGGATCCCTGGTTGGCTCAGCAGTTTAGCGCCTGCCTTCAGCCCAGGGCGTGATCCTGGAGTCCCAGGATTGAGTCCTACATCGGGCTCCTTGCATGGAGCCTGCTTCTCCCTCTGCCTATGTCTCTGCCTCTCTCTCTCTCTCTTTCCCTCGTGTCTCTCATGAATAAATAAATAAGATCTTAAAAAAATTACTACTATAAACAGAACTATGTAATTATGTAGACAAGCATAAAATATATGTGGAAATGATATATACCACAGGTTAGTGGTTATCTTCTAGGAAGGAGGAGAAAGGATGGGAAGATGGCCTTTAACTGTATCTCTAATTTTTTTCTCTTTTTTTAAAAGATTTTATTTATTTTTTCATGAGAGACACAGAGAGAGAGGCAGAAACTTAGGCAGAGGGAGAGGCATGCTCCCTGTGGGGAGCCTGATGCAGGACTCGATCCCAGGAGGTTGGGATCACAACCTGAACCAAAGGTGTCTAGACACTCAACCACTGAACCACCTAGGTGTTCCTCTGATTTTTTCTTTAAAGAGTATCTATAGTAAATATGACAATGGTTATCTTTTTTCTTTGTTGAACTCATTTTTGGGGTTAAACGTATATTTTAAGCATAAAAAAAGAACCCTCCAACTAAATAAAATATAAAGAATTGCCCAGCTAGAGTCTTTAGTCTGATGCATAGAACTTGTTTTATATGAATAGAAAATACGTACTTGTCTCAGGAGTGTGATTGATGGTTACCTGCTCCAAAACACATCTCTGTTGAGTCTGACCAGTGCCTGGAATTGAAGCTTAAACTTATGGAACAAAAGAGTTATTAATCTAAGTCTATTACCTCTTAGAGGCAGGATTCTCAATTTCAGTGCTACTGACATTTTGGGTAGAATAATCTTTTTCTGTCATGGAGAGTGGTCCTATATGTTGTAAGATGTTTAGCAATATCCCACTAGATGATAGTAGCACACTCTTAATATGACAACCAATGGTGTCTCCACACATTGCCAAATGTTCCCTGGGGGCAAAATTTTTTCTCTTCTTCTCACTTCTGTCCACTCCTTTGTGAACCACCACTCTTAGAGAATAACGTGTTAATCTTTTGGTACCCAATATTGGTAGCATAATTTTTTTGTAGTTTTCTAATAAATAGGCCCTTGGAGGAATAGAATTTGATTTTCAGTCTTTGGTGCTGGTGTGGGGAAGGATGGAATATGAGGTGAGGCTTGTGAACAACAGTTAGTAGACAACTCTGTATGGTGGGAGAGAAGGCATGTTCTTTAAGAAAAGGAGGAGTGAGACAAGGGAATCTTCCTTCAAACTTTGCCTCATAATCTGAGGAAAATATACTGTTTTGGAGGGAGCTTTACTTTAGACTGGACTGGAGACTCCTGTAGAACTATGTACTCTAACCTCTGAAAGGAGATGACTCAGCATTTAATTCCTGCCAGCAATGAGTAAGCAGGAAGGAGTGGTTCTGGCAGGGAAGAAGGTAAAAGGTCAGATCAGACTAATGGTATTTGCTGCGTTGTGAAGTGATGGTAGGAGAGTGATGTAAGCCCTAAATCACAGAAAGGAAGGCTCCCATCTTAAGAAAGCAGTTAGGGGGCTCATGAAACATACTGTTATCTTTCAGATCATTTTTCTTGTCACATAGCAGCAACAAAATAGGTGACATGACTTGTCCCTTATCCCCATTTTCCAAGAAATTCATTTTGCTTTCAAATGTAAGTGATAAAAGCAGGTTTTAGATCATTCTGTCCCCAGTACTATGTAGTTGTTGGAGATCTTGATGGTGCTTTAGCTCTCTTAGTCTTAAACTCAGCACATTAGGAGAGTACTGGCATCACAGAATGGTGGAGGTTGAAAAAGCCAGATAAGAACAGAGACTCAGGGATTCTTTGAGAGTGAGAAGAGAACTGGATCAGGTGATAGGATAGTCAACTTGAGAATACATTCTCTTTTAGAAAAGTTTTCTGTACCCGCCATTGGGAGGAATAGACGTTTCAGCAGATACCCATCAAATCCAAAATCCATCTAGTCATTTCATCTGTTTAAAAGATTTTATTTATTTATTTGATATAGAAAGAGCGAGAAAGAGAGAACAAGCAGGGGGAGCAGCAGAGGGAGAGGGAGAAGCATACTCCCTGAGGAACCAGGGAATCCGATGCAGGGCTCCATCCCAGGAGCTGAAGGCAGGCACTTAACTGACTGAGCCACCCAGGTTCTCCACTTTGTAATTTTAGAAGTGTTCCCCAAACCAGTCTCCTCACCTAACACACCCCTCTAGCTATTCTACCCCTCAGAGAAAACCCCAGTCAAAAGTACAAAGCTTCTCCATTTTGTTTCTACTTTATAGACAAAAACCTATCAATAATAACAATAATCACTGCCACCTGTTAAACAATGGCTCCATTGTGCAAAATTTATTTACATGAGGAAGGTCTTGTGAATTCTCACATAACTGATGAGAAAGCTATAGGTGAAGGAGGTCAGGTAACTTGCTTCAGATTCAATATGAAGTGGAAGGCAGACTGAAAAGAAATCCCAATCTAATTTGTCTTTCCTATTCCAAATCCCTTGTTGCCACCCCCTTCCTATACTATACCTTACCTGCTCCTATGGTCAATTTGTGCCTTCTCAATTCTCCCTTTGAAGGTTGAGGTAACTCTTCCACAAATGGAAACTCCTCTGCTGAAAGTTGGCTTTGTCACATACTAGGAAACTTGTAACATCTCTATCTCAAATCATCAATGCAACTTTTCAAGAAATGAATCTATTGAGAATATTTAATATTTAGGATGATACTAAAAGATATTAAATATCAGTGCCAAACATTAAGGTTGACATTTATAGTTAATTTGATGCTTCTCTGTTGTGGGGTTTCTTGTTTAATCAAATTAGGCATGTCTGGTTCAACAAAGTTAATGTGGGCTGTCAGCCAAGAAATGGGTCCACAGTGTGGTGAATGGGATGTTAAAATGAAATGCTGCCTGTTAATTCCAAATGCCTATTAGTTTCTCTGCAGTGTTGACTGACAACTGATGACACTGTCCATACTTCCGCTCCGTTTATGCTTCAAAATAGGTATAAACACATGGTTAATTTTATGATTAGTATTTATATCAGGGATTAAAATCTTCCTCTTCTACAATCAGCATTGCTTATTTTGTAAGTTTTTGGGGAATATTTAATGATTAAAGGGGGAGTTGATTTTCTCATCTGCTTTTCTCAGGAGAACAAGTGCACCTCCAGGACTGCTAGTTCAGTACTTCTAGTCTTGATAACTGAGAGACACTAACAGAAAATTACTCAAAATTTAAAAAGGGGCAAATTACTCTATTACAGGTATATTAACCATATAGAAAACAGGAAAATAGAATGTAGCTTTATTTCAGTAAGACTTGACTGTATCCTATTCCAAATAGCAGGTGGACAAGTGTCCACTCTGTTACCCCTCCCACAACCCTGGCAGCCATCACTGGTTGATGAGTCCTTGCCACCCAACCACGATGTAGCATCCTTAACACAAACCTGCAGACAGCTTCTCACTACTGCTTTGAAATCTTGTCACCACTCTTGATCAGGAGAATAGAGTTTCTCACACTGTGTGCCAAAGGATCACTAACTAAAACGAGGAGAATCTTTTGAGTAATTGGATTTTGGCATAGATTTGGTTGTATTGTTTGAGATTGTACTGAAGACTGATGCAATTGGAAGTGCAGTATCACTGAATGAATGGTCTTAGCTGGGTTTTTAATAACCTGGGAATTGGAATAGAATTTAAGGTAATCTTGATTGTTTTGATGAATGAACCATCAGAGAGAGAAGTGACATTCAAGATCCTTTACTCAAGAAGGATGCTCTGAAATGGATAGAAAAGCCAGCCTTGGTTACGTGGTAGGAAAAGGCTTGCCACCTCAGAAGGCAGAGTTTTAGACCATCAGGCGGGGAAAGCCAGGGAAAACACAGAACCTAAAATGATGCCGCAGTTTGTGGCAGAACCAGCATGTTTAACTACACAGTGACAAGCTGCTCTGCATCACTAACCCTGGTCTCTGCATGAATGACACTTACCAAGCATTTTCCGTGTACCTAGGTTGTATTCTGAACTATGCCCCCAGGCAACCCTTAGCCTACTTTAGGAGATATCACCAATCTTCACATATCTATATGACAATCAGAAGCCAGCTAGTGCTGATGGTATTGAACTTCACAAAAATAAATATAATGAACTTGAGGAGGAAAATTCATAACCATAACACAAAAAGAGATTATTTTGGATGGGGGACGTCAAAGAGGGTGTTTTGGTGGACGTGTTAGTGTTGAACCAGGCATGTAGAGGTGGTTTGGGATTAACTGAGGTGACAGGGCTTTCTAAACATGAGGAATGAGGGAATAGCTTGGATAGCAGTGGGAGTGAGCTTAGTTCATAGAAGGCAACAGACATAGAAGTATGATTGGCTAAGAGGGTGACATAAGGTTGTGAAGGACTCGAATGCAACGTGGTTTAGATGTGATGTAAAGACAGAGAATCTCAGGTTTCCTGTTTATATTAGGGATCATAAAGAGGAAATTCTGAAGCCCTCAAAAAGGATGACTATGGTGGCCACCCAGACCTGTGGAGGTTGATGATTGAATTTGAAAAAAAAAAAAGCGCGAGATGATTCATATGACAGTTGGTTAATTATTAGAAGGAAGAAGCCATCTCTCTTTCCCTCTGTATCTCTACAAGATGGAACAAAAAGGCTGGCTTAAAGTGTTGCATGTAAGAAAGAGCTTCTTAGCAAAAAATGATTGTAAATCTGGACCAGGCTACTAGGTAGATTACACAGAGAAGTTTTAGAAATGGAGGACAGTTGAGAATCTGAGGAAAGGTCCAAATTATATAACACAGATTTTTTTTTTTCAGTTTTTAGCAGGGCCTTGTCATCTTGGTTGTAATAAATTCTGTAAAAGTTTTAGATTAAAAAATGTAGTATTTGTCTCTGTAATATTGGTATCTGTTTGTGGGTCATTGGCTCCATAAGCAGAGAAAGCAAAAAAGCTCTTCATCACTTTTTTTATTCTGTCAGCAAGTAGCAGCAACCCTTGAAGCCCTCTTCACCTTTTCTCCTCTCTAGGAGGTTTTATAATGGCATTTCCCAATTTTCTCTGTTTTCTTGCTGAAGCTCCTGGGGCAGCATAAGTTTGTGAATGAAGAAAAGGTGAGGTGCCAGGGTGCCAAAGCATGCTTGGTGCCAAGACGCCTGGGGAGATGAGGAGCAGATAGTGGTGGTTCTGTGTTTGTTGAGGATTAGCTCTTGGGGCTTAGAGAAGGGAGACAGCCTGTTGGACTTGTGATTAGAAAGAGTCCTTTTCTTGGATTGGAGTAGGAGGAAACTATTGATGTTTGGATGCCCTGGGGATGCACAAAACTCTTAGGGACCTTCCCTTTGTGTGCCAGCGTCAGTGTTTTGTTTTGTTTTAAAGATTTTATTTATTCATTAATGAGAGACACATGGAGAGAGGGAGAGACACATGGAGAGAGGCAGAGACATAGGCAGACTCGATCCCAGGATGCCAGAGTCACGACCTGAGCCAAAGGCAAATGCTTAACCACTGAGCCACCCAGGTGCCCCAACCTCAAGTGTTTTGAAAGGTCTTCCCTGAACCTCCTTCACTGACTTTTCTAGATCAGATGCCTGGTTTTCCTGCATCACTTCCTCAGAGTGCTGTTTCTCTCAAAGCTCAGGCTGGCTAGGGAAGGACATTCATTCCCTGGAGTCCTATTTCGTTTTTTGAATGTTCCTTAGAGAGTAAAACCCACAGAGCCCTTACGTCTCCTGTAACTTCTGGGGACCCTGGGTGGAACAAAGGAAAAGAGTGGGGCATGGTCTGCTTTTCTGTTTGGGTCCCAGAGCCTTCAGCCAGTCTTGCCTCACTGTTTCTGGAATTGATGGGCTTGCCTCTGTGCTTCTCTGGTGTTGCGTACTGGGTAGCCTGCACTTGCTCATTTCACCTGGGAAATGGAGTGAACCTAAAAGCCCAAGCAGGTAGGAGAGACACCATGGACAAACCTTGTGGGTAGGATAATTGGCCCCTTTACCTTAGAATATCTGGAAAAAATGCACTGTATACAGAGGACAGTAACTTGAAGGAACATTGACTTTGGCCTTCACAAAAAGCTAAAGTACTTTGGAGACTGTGCATATACACACCAAGGGACACTCTTCTTCACGTTATTAGAGAAAACAGCATTGTGATTTCTGGTATTCCTTTGTAAATTCTCTTGGCTCACACAGAGAGGAAATTGATAATGAATTCCAGAGGCCATTTCTTTAGAAAAAAAATAAGAAAAAAAGATTAAGACTGGACAGGGAGTATGAGTTTTGGCTATGAGTAGGTGATAACATTCTCAAACACCTGCTTGGTAGACTAGGTAGTGGATGTAAAGTCTTTGCAAAGAGTAAGTGTAATTCCTTTTTCCCAAGCGTGGTAAGCTTTTTGTTTAAGTTGGTATCTGTTAGTGTATATCACATATATATCACTTCCTCTTCTGCCTCTGCAATGACGTTGATACAAATCTACCCAGATAAATGAACATCCTCATTTTCAATGACTCATATGTTCATGTCGGTGACTTTACTTGCCGGTCACTGGCTATTGCATGTGACCTATTTGCAACAGATCTCAAGTATGTGATGCCAGCAGGCCTTATGAAATCCCAGCGTGTGATGGTGTTCAGCCTTTGGTGCTCATCTGACATTCTATACAACGAGCACATGCCTAAGATTGCTAGTCAGTAGAGAAGCTTGCGTACTGGGGTATATATGCAAGGAGAGAGAAAGACAGTCATTTTGTAATCAGCAAAAAGAACTAACATCCTTTTTTTTCTTAAGAGAAGCCATTGTCTTGCCATTGTACCCTTACTCCCATAGAATAAGCCATGCCTTATGTCCTTTAGTACAAATTTGTTTTAGAAATTTAGAAATAACGTTTCATCAGTTTGATGTAACGTGGGTCTTTTTTGGGTCTTTGCTTATAATCAGTTAACACAATGACTGCATCATGTAATGGATGGAGTTGGTGGTTCATGGGCTCAAAGAAAACAAAAACATGGAGAAAATGGGGTTCTGCTGATGTGAAGAGTTTTGAATGATTTTAGGAATAGGGGTATTAGGTGGAAGAAATTGTAAGCGAAAGCAGGAAGGTAAGAGAGGAAACATTAGGGGCCCAAGGACCAATTTAGTTTGGCTGGAGCTAGAATGGGTGAAAATGAGTTGGAAGTAGAGTTAAGATTGGATAAATATTTAGGTTTAAGTCCTAAAAGACCTTAACTGCTAGGCTAAGACATTACTTCCTTAGATGAGAGGATCTCAAAGTTTTGGAAAGATAAATTTGGTAGCTTTGCAAAAGTGGGATTAGATGGGAAGAGGGAGAGGAAAATGGAGAAAGGAGAGATAGTAGATGGCAAGCCCTCCTAGAAAGTAATGGGACTGTGATTTGCAAATATTGAACCACCCTTGCATCCCAGGCATAAATCCTACTTGATCCTGGTGAATGATTTTTTTTAAAAATGTATTATTGGATTCGGTTTGCTACTGTTTTGTTGAGGATTTTTGTATCTATGTTCATCAGAGATACTGGCCTGTAGTTCTCTATTTTTGTGGTGACTTTCTCTGGTTTTGGTAACAGGCTGATGTTGGCCTCATAGAATGAATTCAGTATTTCTTCTTCCTCTTCTATGTTTTGGAATAGTTTGAGAAGAATAGGTATTAACTCTTCTTTAAATGTTTGGTAGAATTCACCTATGAAGCTGTCTGGTCCTCAACTTCTATTTATTGGGAGATTTTTGAATACTGGTTCAATTTCATTATTGGTAATCTGTTCAAGTTTTCTATTTCTTCCTGTTTCACTTTTAGTAGTTTATATGTTTCTAGGAATTTATCTATTTCTTCTAGGTTGTCCTATTTGTTGGCATATAATTCTTCATAATATTGTCTTGCCATCTTTTGTATTTTTCTGTGGTGTTGGTTTTATTTTTCCTCTTTCATTTGTGACTTTAAGTCTTTTCTTTTTTTGGATGAATTTGGCTAGAAGTTTATCAATTTTTAAAAACATTTATTTATTTATTTTTGAGTAGAGAGAGAAAGAGCAAGCATGAGTGAGGCTGGGGCAAAGGGAGAGGAAGAGAGAGAATCTTAAGCAGGCTCCACATCTAGTGCAGATCATGACCTGAGCCGAAATCAAGAATTGGACACTTAACCTACTCAGCCACACAGTCGCCCCTAGACATTTATCAATTTTGTTGATCCTTTGAAAGAAACAGCTCCTGGTTTCATTAATCTGTTCTACTGTTTTTTTTTTTTTTTTAAGTTTCCCTTTCATTTTGTTTAAATGAAAATAATCTTTATTATTTTCTTCCTTCTGCTGGTTTTGGGTTTGTTTGTTCTTTTTCTAGCTCCTTTAGGTACAAGGTTAGATTGTTTGAGATTTTTCTTGCTTCTTGAGGTAGGCTTTTATTGCTATATACTTCCCTCTTAGAACTACTTTGCTGTATTCTAAAGGTTTTGAACCGTTGTGTTTTCATTTTCATTTGTTTCCATGTACTTTTTTATTTCCTTTTTAAATTTCCTGTTGACCAATTAATTGTTTAGTAGCATGTTATTTAACCTCCATGTATTTGTGGTCTTTCCAGATTTTTTTCTTGTGGTTGACTTCTGGTTTCATAGCTTTGTGGTCAGAAAGGATGCATCATATGACTTTGATCATTTTACATTTATTGAGGCATGTTTTATGGCATAATATGTGATGTATTCTGGAGAATGTTCCAAGTACACTTGAAAAGAATATGCATTCTTCTGTATTAGGATGGAATGTTCTGAATATATCTGTTAAATCCATCCAAATGTGTCATTCAAAGCCACTTTTTTCCTTGTTGATTTTCTATTTGGATGATCTGACCATTGACATAAGTGGAGTATTAAAGTCCCCTACTATTATTGTATAACTGATTAGTTCTTTTTTGTTATGTTTTTTTTATTAACTGTTTTATGTATTTGGGTGCTTCCATGTTGAGTGCATAAATATTCACAATTCTTCATCCTCTTGTTGGGTTGTCTCATTTATTATCCTGTAGTGTCCTTCTTTGTCTCTTGTTACAGCCTTTCTTTTAAAATCTATCTCATCTGATATAAATATTGCTATCTATGCTTTGTTTTGACATCCATTTGCTTGATAAATCTTTCTCCAGGTCATGGGGCCTTGAACCAGAGCAGTGGGTTGGTGGAGAGATGGAATGTCTTGGCAGCCATATAGTGTGAGCCTTGGGGAAGAAATCAGGCTATAGGTTCACGTTTGGGAGTTATTTAGAGAGGGCAAAAACTGAAATGGTGGACATAAGTGAACTTACAGAGTGAAAAACATTTGCAAATTCTAGAGAAAAATTCATAGAAAAGGGATAAGTAAACATAAATGAATGAAACAGGATCAACCAGGGAAGAAGAGAGCAGAGGAATGGAAACTAAGTGAATGGTGAATTCTAACTTTATATTTTCTCTCTCCTTGTTCCTTTGCCCACTGATACTCCTTTGTGCTATATTTTCCTCCTAAGAATAATAGATGTTCACCAACTCCTTTTCAGAAATAAAACCTTTTAATGCCTTACCTATATACTGTGCTTTTCCATGAGTGTATACACATGTGAGGTCAGGGATTATCAGGAACTTCTAAAGCCAGCCTAGAAATGAAGTCTTTTTAGGTAAGTTTTGAAATGTCAGGGTGACACTGGTTATTTGGAAAGTGGTCATAGTCAAGTTTCACTTTATCTGTACAATTTGGAGGACATGCTGAGCCATCAGGCTGATGTGATTCTGAGATAGTTAGCAGATGAACACACGGGATATGTGTATGCAAGCTCTTGTGTGAATGTTTTGAATTTGGATTTATATATCTTTAAAAAATATTTTTATTTTTTGTGTAATACACTCACATGGCACAAAAATCAGTTATTTAAAAATATGCGCTTTGGTAAGTAGAGCCGAATCACTTAAGCATCTGTCTGCGGCTCAGGTCATGATCCCAGAGATGGAGTCCCACCTGGGTCAAGCCTCTAGTCAGTTCTGACGCTTAACTGATTGAGCCACCCATGAGCCCCATGTTTCTCCTAGATTTCTGTTTCACTTTGACTTCTAGGACCCTCTCATATATTTAAGGTGATAAACTTTTGTCTGTGAGGAGATAAAAATATTTCTTTCAGTTTGTGATTTGTATTTTTTTCTTTGCTTATCATACTTTTTCCTATGCAGATATTTTTCATTTTTATGTCATCAAATTTATGAATATTTTCTTTTTATAGTGTCTGGATTTTGAGGTTTTTAATAGTTAGATTCTTCTTCTGCCAAGTTTTAGAGAATTCTCCAATGTTCTCTTTGATTAGTTTTATGTTTTAAAAAAATATTTAAATCTTTGTTTCTTTTATTCTGGTGTCTTTGTCCAGATGACTATCCAGCTGTGGAAAAACTGAGTTAAAAAGTTCAGCTCTATGCAACTGATTTGTAGTGCATCCTTAATTTCCTGTGTTTGTTTGGATCAGTTTCTGTACTTTCAATTTGGGGCTCTTTCTGTAGTTTGGCAATTGTTGATAATGCTGCTATAAACATTGGGGTGTGTGTACCCATTCGAATCTGTATTTTTATATCCTTTGGGTAAATATCTGGATCATAGGGTAGGTCTATTTTTAACTTTTTGAGGAAACCCCATACTGTTTTCCGGAGTAGTTGTACAGTTTGCATTCCCACCAAGTGCAAAACGGTTCCCTTTTCTCCATATGCTCACCAACATTTGTTGTTTGTTGTGTTGTTAACTTTAGCCATTCTGTTAGGAGTGAGGTGATATCTCATTGTGGTTTTGATTTGTATTTGCCTGATGATGAGTGATGTTGAGCATCTTTTCATGTGTCTGTTGGCCATCTGGATGTCTTTGGAAAAATATTTATGTCTTCTGCCCATTTTTTAAGTGGATTATTTGTTTTTTGGGTGCTGAGTTTGATAAGTTTTTTATAGATTTTGGAGATTAATCCTTTACCAGATATGTCATTTGCAAATATCTTCTCCCATTCCTGAGGCTACCTTTTAGTTTTGTTGATTGTTTCTTTTGCTGTGCGGAAGCTTTTTATCTTGATGAAGTCTCAATAGTTCATTTTTGTATTTCTGTGGTATCTGTTGTTATTTCTCTTTCTTGTTTGTGGTTTTATTTATTTGGATCTTTTTTCTTTTTGATTAGTCTGGCTAGGGGTTTATCAATTTTATTAATTTTTTCAAAGAACCAGCTCCTGGTTTCATCGATCTGTTCTATTGCTTTTTATGCTTTAATCTTTATTACTTCCCTACTTCTGTTGGCTTTAGACTTCATTTGTTGTTCTTTTTCTAGCTCCTATATGTGTAAGGTAAGGTTGTATATTTGAGATTTTTCTTGCTTCTTGAGGAATGCCTGAATTGCTATATACTTCCCTCTTAGGACCGCCTTTGCTGCATCCCAATGGTTCTGAACTGTCATGTTTTCATTTTCATTTGCTTCCATGAATTTTTAATTTCTTCTTTAATGTTCTGGTTGACCCATTCATTCTTTAGTAGGATGTTCTTTAACCTCCATGTATTTAGGGTCTTTCCAAATTTTTTCTTGCATTGACTTCTAGTTTCATAGTGCTGTGGTTAGAAAATATGCAAGGTATGATCTCAGTCTTTTGGTACTTGTTGAGACCTGATTTGTGACCCGGTATGTGATTGTTTTGGAGAATGTTCCATGTGCATTTGAAAAGAATGTGTATTCTGCTGATTTAGGATGAAATGTTCTATGTCTGTTAAGACCATCTGGTCCAGTGTGTTATTCAATGCTGGAGAGTTTTTGATTTTAGTAAGGACAAAGGTTTTAAAAGTAAGAATTTTCATAGTGTATGTAGGTTTTCAGATTTCTTATTTCTTTTTTTTTTTTCCTCCAGGGAAGTAATTATTTTAGCTTCAAATATTGATGGTTTAATCACTTCTTAGCCAACTTTATGTTTTATTTCTTTTCCAGTTTATACTTTATTTCTTTCACTTGTCTAATTTTGTTGGCTGCTACTCTGGTCCAGTGCAGAATAGCAGTGATGCTAGTTGCCATTCTGGTTGGGGACAGGCTGTAGTGCCTTCAGTGTCTTCCCAGTAAACACCATGCTGGTTTTGATCTGGCTCTCCATCTTAGGTTAAGTACTTGTTGATTCTTGTTATTTTAAATCAAGAATGAAAGTAGAAATTTTCATGCTGCTTTCTGCAGCATCTTTGGTGATGAATATATTTTTTCTCCTTAGGCGTGTTATGGTGAATTTCATTAATAGCTTCATATTTGAGTCACCTTTGCATTTATGCACTAAACATTACCTGGTCATAATGTGGTGCTGAAAACTGCCAAAGTTGAGGTTAGGCTTCTTGCAATTGATCCTTGAGATTAGTGTATTAGCTACCTACTTACTTCCTCCTTCCCTTCTTCCGTTCCTCCCTTCCTTCTTAGATTTAAATATTTGGTAGAATTTCTAGTAAAACAGTATGGGTCTGGTGCTTATTGGGGGGTAGGTAAAGTTTTTTTACTCCCCACACATTATTTCATTTGTACAAATGATTCTTTTTAGAGCATTCATCTCTTGGTGTATTAGCAAGGGTTTGGGTTTTGTTGTTGTTATTGTTTAGAAAACTATTCATTTTGCCCAGATTTTTATTAAAGTCATTTGTGTAGAACTTTGTGCAAAGTTGTTTCTTATGATTTTCATAATTTTCTGTTTATGTTATTCTCCTTTGTAAATTATTATTTTATATTACATGTGGGTTTCTCCTCTGCCCCTATTTTACTTTTCTTAATTGGATTAATTGGTGGGATATATAGGTGCTTAAAATAAACTTTATCCTTTTTATGAAAAAAATTAAAATGAAATAAAAAGTTGAATGTCACTCTTAAATGTGCCAACTGGGGAAACATTACCAGGGGAGAGCATGAGTAGTTTCATAATGAATGCTTTTTTCGAAATGAGGCCATCATGATGGAGTACCTCTTAGGAAACCAAAGGAAATGCTAAGACAGCATTTATTTTGAGCACATTTCAGATATGCTCAGGTCATGATAGATGTGCTGATATTGCTCCCTTTTCTTTGTCTGGACCTGTTACATGGCATATAATAATCTAAAGTTTTTCTAAAACAGTTTTGCTGCTACAGGGACACATAAGAAATTTTTATGTAGTGAGGTATTTTTATTTTTTTCATTTTGTTTGTATTCGCATTTTTTTGGTTCGTTTTTCTCTTCAATGTCTCCACTTTCAAAATAAGAGAAACTTCAGACCGTAAAACAACAACCAAATGGCGGCCTAGCCAGCAGCAGCCCCTCTAAGAAGTATATTGCTGATTTGATCATCATATAGATAATATGTTATAAATAATAGGTGGAAGTACGCAGAAAGGTGTTAATGTGTGTCTGAATTCTCGATGTTCTAATATTTATTAGTAATAACTGAGTTCTCTCATCTTAAGTATTTCTCCTTCTAAATCAATTTACTTTGCAAGGTGAATGGTTTACCACAGATCTTGCTGCTTGTAGCAACAAAATGACAATACGACTAAGAGGTTAGGGCACAGGCAAGTTTTGTGGGCACCTGAAGCTTATACAATTTGGAGATCCTCTTTAGGTAATACCTAAAGAATGTACAAAATTAGGTGTGGGACCTTAAAAAGAGCCGTGCAGGTGAGGAGATTGAAGATGAACCTTATTGGCTTCTTGGTCAATCTATCTTTGGCTCAGTGACCTTGAAGTCAAACCTAGAGTCATGGGTGAGGGTATAACTGGCTATTGGGACTGTTAGAGAGTTATAGAAGTCACAGAGTCATAATCGGATAGGACAGGCTCCTCCAACAACTTGGACCTGGCTGAACTACAGAACCGGGGGAGGAACATCAAGTGGGCCACTGCCCAGGGGCTGTTTTTTGTTCTGCTTATCATGGGAAGGCACAGAGACCTCATCAGATGTGTTCCTGGCTCTAAAAGATTCCTGCCCTAGGTTTTTTTGTTTCTTTCTTTTTTTTTTTTAAAGGTGGCTTGCTTTACAATTATCTGGGAAGGATGAATAAGTGTGAGTCAATTAGTGACAACTGCATATCCAGATTAATGGAGGCCTGCATCAATATTCCATTCCTTCCCTCAAAGGCAGGAGAGACACTAGTAAGAATTGTTACTCAGGGCTTTCTACTTAGCAAGGTGAACTGGGGGTGACATGGAGTCGATGGGAAAGGTCTTACATATTTGGGGCTTGTCAAAAAGGCAGGTGTTGGACAGAGGATGTGCAAATTGAAGCTTTAGGATCTGAGGAAGCAATTAGTTTTGGAGTCACAGAGTTGGTTTCAAATCCTGGTTCTCTTCCTTGTTGTCTTGTGGCCCTAGGCAAGTACCTCATCCTTACCAAGCCTTAGTTTCATCATCTGTAAAATATGGGTGATAAACATCATAGGATTATGGGGATTGTGTAAGTGTAGGTGTCAAGGGTTCAGCCATAGTCTGCCATCAGAAGACATTCAATAAATGTCTGTTGTATTCTAGTTTAGAATGGGAAATTTAAAAATATTTATGGAAAAAAGGTATGATTTCCTAGAGCCTCTAACTGGGATTATAGCTACAAATTGTGGAAACTCTTAAATTTTTAAACAACGGAGGCACAATTAACATATATTAAAAGGCACAAATATCAAGTGTTCCACTAGATGAATTTTTGGGTATTTATAGACCTATCGAAGAACTTGTGATAGTCCCTCTATAAAGCATACCCCACATCTCAAAAGCTCTCTCAAGCCCCTGCCCGTATGTAGTGCTCACCCCTCAATCCCTATTGTAACCTCTTTTCTGATTTCTGTCATCCATTAGTTTTTCCTATTTTTGAAACTCACATGAATGGAATCATATAGTATATGCTCTTTTGTACCTATTTTTCTACAAAGTATTGTATTTATGAGATTTTTCCATGTTGTTGCATGACTCAGTGAATTTTTTAATTGCTTAATTGCTTTGGAATTTCCTTATTCAAATACATAATTTGTTTATTCACAGTTATGTTTTTAAAATGATTTTATTTATTTATTCATGAGAGACACAGAGAGAAAGGCAGAGACATAGGCAGAGGGAGAAGCAGGCTCCCTGTGAGCAGCCCAATGCAGGACTTGATCCCAGGACCCTGGGATCACCACCTGAGCCAAAGGCAGATGCTTAACCACTGAGCCACCCAGGAGTCCTTATTTGTTATTATGTTGATTGACATTTGGGTTGTTTTCAGTTTTAGCCATTAGGAATAAAGCTGCTCTGAATATTTTTGTGAACCTATTTGCTTATTTTGCTAGAGTACATACCTCAAGAGGAATTGAAAGTCATAGGGTAAGTGAGTGTCTACTTACCTGTGTTAGAAACTGCTGACTGGTATTCTAGGATGGTTGTACACTCAGAGTGATATGTGAGTTCCATCTAGCTGCTCCATAGTTTCTTCAACATTTGGCATTTTGGGCCTTTCCCATTATGGTCATTTTGGTGGATATGTAGTAGTATCTCATTTCGGTTTTTAAAAAATGGCACCTTAAGTGCTTCTCTTTCACTATGTAAAATAATATATGTACTTGACTGAAAAATTAGACATTCTACATGTATAAATAAGAACATTAAAACGCACCCCATGAAATCTTGTTACACAGAAAAGACCTATTTTTTTTTCTGAGTGTCTTTAGGTTAAAAGTGTTTTTGAAATTATGTGTATAACTACAGGGAAAAAGCATTGTGCTTATCTTCTTGAAACTACCCTATGCTTAAAAACTAATATTTTGATGTATTTCCTTATAGTTTTTTTTTATCCATTCGTGTATATTTTTAAACATGTAGTTGACATTTTAGCTTAGTGGGTCTGGGATTGGACCCTGACATCTGTATTTTTGTAGGTTCCGAAGATATTTTTGATGTGCAGCCGTGCTTAAGAGCCGTTGAGTCGGTTCAGCTCCTTTTCCTTCTCCTTTATATTTAGTGTCTGGCCGTCTCTCTATAGTGGCTGACTGACCCACTAAAAGAATGAATTTATTTATTTATTTATTTATTTTTATTTTTGATTTAGATGAGGAAATTGACTTCCAGTTAAATCAACTTTTTTTTTTTTTTTTTTTTTAAGATTTTATTTGTTTGAGAGAGAGAAAGAAAATGAGTGAGTGAGAGCACAAGAGCAGGGGGAGGGAGAAGCAGACTCCTCACTAAGCAAGGAGCCCAAGGTGGGGCTTGATCCCCAGGACCTTGGGATCATGACCTAAGCTGAAGGCAGATGCTTAACTGATTGAGTAACCCAGGTGCCCTTAAATTTACTTTTCTTTTTTTTTTTTTTTAATTATTTATTCATGAGACACACAGAAAGAGAAGCAGAAACATAGGTAGAGGGAGAAGCAGGATCCACGCAGGGAGCCCAATGTGGGACCCTATCCGGGGTCTCCAGGATCACACTCTGGATCAAAGGCAGCCCCAAACCGCTGAGCCACCCGGGCTGCCCTGTGGAAGTAGTTTGTAATTAAAATTTTAATTACAGATGCAGTATGTGAGCAATGTAGTAAATAAGAGATTAGAGATGAGTGATCAGAAACACCATATTCTCACCTTAATGTGTGTCTTTTTACAGAAGCTTTGAGAGACTAATCCTTGATAGTATGCCATTTTACCATCAAGTGCCTCAGTGTATACATCTCAAAAAATTGACTTTTTAAAAAACATAACCCTGACATAATTGTTACATTTAACTAATAACAATAAATTGGATTTTTAAAAAGTGCTTAGGAAGGAAAGTAGTGTTAATCCGGAACACACACACAGAAAACCACTGTGAAATAAGCATAGTCAAATCAGCTAATTTATATGATAGAAATTATGACTTGACTAATGGCCCAGGAAACTTTTTTTTTTTTTTATTATGATAGTCACACAGAGAGAGAGAGAGAGAGGCAGAGACATAGGCAGAGGGAGAAGCAGAGGGAGAAGCAGGCTGTATGCACCGGGAGCCCGACGTGGGATTCGATCCCGGGTCTCCAGGATCGCGCCCTGGGCCAAAGGCAAGCGCTAAACCGCTGCGCCACCCAGGGATCCCACCAGGAAACTTCTTTCACATAGTATATCTAGAGCTTAGCCTTGTGGTGTTACAGCTAAATTTTTGTGAAAAAAGGTGATAAACTGAGGACTGGAAGCCTGTGCAGTTAGGTGACTGTGTATTAATATATGTGATGATTGATGGAGAAGAATGAGGACAGAGGCTGGTGGTCTGAGGGATCTGCCCTATGCCCTTAGTTGTGAGAACAGTAAAGACCTTTCAGTCTTTAATTACATCTAAGTGATTGCTTGAATATGGGTCTTGTTTCCCACAAACTTTACATGAATGTTTCTTTTCTTTAAAACCGGCATCAGTGGTTCACCCCACTCCCACCTCAACCAAGTGCAGTTAATATTTACAACTACTTGGCCTTGGCCTCTTTAATCACATTGATGGGCCAAGAAGGATATTGGGGCATGGTAGGGGTAGAATGTAGGCCTGGCTTTTTTGCCAGGACGAGAGCCCCTCAGAGGAGCTCCTCATACCAGGAAAAGAACTTTGCTTCCAGTGGTTGGTGCCCAGACAGGTAAACTCCTCCCAGCCCACTTGTTTAAGGGGATATGAACTTTCTTTTTTTTTGATAATGAAGGTAGGATTAATTTAATCTTGTAGTGGATTAATCACTGAAACGGGATTCACAGATACTGCCTCTGATTCTTTTTTTTTTTTTTTTTTAATTGTGGTAAGAACACTGAACATGAGATTTATCCTTTTAACAAATTTTTAAGTGGTTAATACAATGTTAACTATAGACAATGTTGGACAACAGATCACAAGTAAAATTTTTTAAAAATTGAAATGTAACAGACACAGGCAAGAGTGTAAAATTAAAAATGTACAACTTAATGATTTTCCCGAAGTGAACTTAACTCATGTATCTCTCATTTAGATCAAGAAATAGAATGTTACCAGTACCCCCTGAAAGTTCCTGTATCTCCTCTAAGTCACTACAGGGCAAAGAAGTGTATATTTGTTAATTCCAAACCAGATTTAATTTAAAAATTTCTGGTAGAAACAGTGCTAATTGATATTTCTATTTCGTGTGCTACTACTGTATGATCACCTATGTTTTTGGGTTAGTTGGGCTTATGACTGGATAGGATTCTAGCTGAAACAGATAATTCTAAAAGAATTATCACCCAGAGTTTCCAAGAGAGAGTGTGTTTGAACTCTGAGCTTCTAACTTTTGGATTATAGCCCATTGGCAGATTAAGGATCAGCTCCTCTTTATAAAGCCTATTGTATACACTTTGGTCTGTAGTGGACTCTAATTTTCCCTAACTGCTGACCTAGAAAACATGCTTTACATCTGGAGGATGGCAAAACTACTGTGATTTATAAATGGGCAGTCATTCCAAGAGTTCACTTAGCTAATTTAGAGTTAATTATAATTGAAATGGTTTTAACTTCAGGTCCATTTCTTTTAACAGGCTTTTCATAGCTGGTATTATTTATGTACCATGCCTTGCTAACGGCATAGGGCACAGGGCAGCTTGTGCAATTAATCTCTCATATTAGAAAGAGATAGTTTTTCTCATTTTATCTTCATCCAAGCATCAGCCTTGTCAGGTTTGCCAGAGCATTTGGTATGAGGACAAAGTTCAAATGTTTATGGCTTTACTATTTTGAAGCTGACTTATGAAACAAAAGGAAGTCAGGGTTTTATCAATTTAAGAAATGTAGGTTGCTCTAAAGGAACAGTACTGACTTGTTAGTTATAAAACTAGGTTTCCATAATGACAATAAAAACTAATATCAAAATTGTGTCTGTGCTAGTTAAATCTGATATGTTTATATCTAGATTTGGAAGACTTTAGTCTACTTATGAACATTTCTTGGTGCCAAAAGAAGTATTTCCTCTTTTTCCTTCTAATCTGTACTTTGATGCCTGATACATAGTATGCCCTGTATGTTGACTGAATTAAATTTGTTTTTCTTTTAGAAGGTATGCTTAGGGTAAATTGAATCAGTAATTCTGACCCTCAATAGTCAGTATAATTTAGGAAGGAAGTAATATGATAAATTCAGTACTTCTTTTGACATCTAATTTTATAATAATACCCATATTTAGATTTTGTTTGCCTTATTAAAGAGCTTCTAAGCTGGTACGTGCTCTTTTACAATATAGATTTTCATCTTAGGAACAATTGTCAGTTCCATGTAACTTTTTTGTTGTTGTTGTTATAGCACATGCGTAGCTACTACTTAGTTTAATAAATAAAACTTTATAGAAACAAATTCTACTGTGTATGCCTTCCTGATTCCATTACCCTGTCAACCCCTGATACTACTACTTTGATTTTTATGTTTATTATTTTTATGCATATTTTCATACTCTCCCTATACATGTATGTGTTTTTAAACAATACATGGTATTTAATGTTTTGCATTATTTAAACTCTATAAAAATATCACCTTCCACCTATCATTCTGAGTTGTTTGTTCATGTTGATGCTTTAAATTATCTAAGTTGGTAATTAATTCTTTTAATTGATAATTAATTTCTTTTAGCTCTTATACAGTATACACTGTATGTACCCACCTTTTTTTATATGAGCTTCCTTTTATTATTTTATTATTTTATATGAGTTTTCCTCTATTATTTGTTTTTACTGATATAATTAATACAAAATATTAGTTTTAAGTTTACAACATAAAGCTTTGATATTTGTATATATTGCTATATATCCATCTATCTAATGCACCTTTATTTATTTATTTTTTTTAAAAAGATTTTATGGGCAGCCCGGGTGGCTCAGCGGTTTAGCGCCACCTTCAGCCCAGGGCCTGATCCTGGAGACATGGGATCGAGTCCCATGTCAGGCTCCCTGCATGGAGCCTGCTTC